>NC_081406.1:416923438-417277339 GCF_030272615.1 Cryptomeria japonica | reverse complement strand
AGAGAGATGAAGATGGAGAAAGCTTGTTATGCTTTCATCCCCAAAATCATGAATGATGGGACCACGTCGAGTGGATGAAACTGCACATTAATGTGATCCAAAGAGTAATTGAACAAAAGTAGAAAGAGAAGAATGTCACCCATGTGACAATGTGGAAAAAATTGAGCAAATGGTGGGATATTGTGTAAATTCCATATTTGATGTGGAGACTGAAGAAGAAGACCCCATCTTTAGAATCAACTTAGAGTCAAGATAGAGTCAATTCATTTCACGTACTTTTCAAATGCATCAAATGATTCATTTGATTCTTTAATGGAAGTAAAAGCATATGGTGGGATGCATACTTTGCATACCTCATTGGGTTTGGGTTGTGTTGACGTGGCTAAAGTCGGATTCCCAACTCTCTTCGGTCAACGCAGAATAGAATGTTGAGTATCCTATCCTCTCTTGAATAAGGAAATCCCTAATGCTGTTTTAGATGATCAAAGGGGGCAACCTCAAGGTTCCAAATGTCAGGTCTTGACTATGGGATAACTCAACGGTTTGATGTGTTTTGCTGGTAACACAAGGGGCTTACGTTTACAACAAGTTGGTCTGCATCTAACGATGCTGCAATTCTCGGACTAGGAAATAAATAGAAAAAGAGAAGGGTTTAGGAATCCTAAGTACAGTGATGGTAATGGTTGGCGTTGCGGGTAGACAGATTTCAAATAACTAATCCTTGTTTCACCAGAGACACCCTCACAACTTGACAAGAACAGTGCAAACTCCAAAGGATAAATTGATTTTCAAACTACGAAGATTCATCCAGGCACCCAATTCTGGCGCAGCCTGAGACAAATACCCACAGTTGAACTAAGCACAGTTTTGGATTCAGACTAACCATACACAGTGACCTGCAATCAACAGGCCCCCAATGGTATGAACCGGAAACCTCATCAAATACCCCCCACACTTCACCATTAAAACCACTAAACTCTAATTCTAACCAGCTAAAGGGAAACCATGCAAACAGAAGAAAACCAAAATAACCAACACCATACTTCAATGTTCATATATTGATTTCAACTACTATTACAACAAATTCTTTCAGCAGTCCTATTTTATTCTACTTCTAACTTGCAAACTGTATCTAACTTCTAAAATCTAACTCCTAAAAACTCTAATTGCTAAAAATCTAACCCTTTACAATGAGAGAGGCCCTGCCTTTTATAGATTTTACAATTCAAATCAAGGGCCAGGTTTGAAAGTATCCAACAACTGCAATCTACCTTCTAGAAACTTGGAAGCTTTAACCCATGCCTAGTTATCTTCAAATGTCCTCCCAGCCACTTTTCCAGCTACTGGCAACTATTTGGCATCAATTCAATCGATCAGGTAGCTGAGGAATAACTGACTTGTGTACCCCCCTTGCTTTAAATACATTAAAAGGGGCCCACAGGTAGCCATTTATACATTAAAACAGTTAAGTTTTACAAACTGATTTTCTAGAATCAATTCCAGCTGTATAATTTGAGTGGTTTCTGAGTGTGTATATATTCGTAGCATTCTGCGTATACCACTGCTCTCCAAAGACTTGAAATATCATCTCCTTGGTCCTTTCGTGTTGTGGTTGCCTCTACCCCACAACATGTTCTTCATTGACACCGCCCTATGGTAGTCTTTGTGCGTCATCATCTTCATCACCCGACTCGAACACGATCCTATCCTCAATCTGTGCTTTAGGTTGCCACCTTAGCTCTTCCCAATGACGTCGATCTACAAACAATCAATTTCGACTTGAATCAATCACCTCGAAAAATATAAACGATTTTAACAAAAATTAAATTTTTCCAACGTAATGTCAGGCTTCGTTTTGGCGGATAAGAGGGGAAAATAAAAAATATTCACTTTTTAAATTAATTTGAATCCCCTCTTTTCTCTTTTTTCTTGGCCGATTCAATGAAAGGGTAAAACTCGGCCTTTTAGGCCGAAATGTGAGACTTTGTTAAAAAAAGCTCCCCTTTTGATTGGCCAAACTCAACCTTTAAATGTAAATGTGCGATTTTTTGTTTGATTTGCCTCCTTCCTTGCCTGCAAAAATCGCAGGACTCATGCCTTTTGGAAAAATACGAAAAACTCGGCTTCTTTAGGGCAAATGCAAACAAACTTTCCCTCTAACGTGTTTGCTTTGTTTGGGCGATCAACTAAGGGTGAATGCAAACTCGGGATTTTCAAGAGAAATGCAAACTACGTCCATCACTCCAAACTCAGGCCTTGGAGAAAAATTGAAAGACTCGCCTTCATTATAAAGTCGCAGGGTTCGCCTTTATGCCCAAACTTAGGTTTTTGAAACAAAATGACAAAATCGCTCCCTTTTGGAAAAACTCGGCCCTTTTAGGCACTTTGCAAGCTCTTTTTACTTGGCCAACTCGCCTAGGACGGAAGTCCGGGTTTTTAGGCGAAATGCAAACTCGGGATTTTGAAGGAAAAGAAAGGGTGTGACTTTGCATCTTCAAACGCACTTAACTATTATGGACAAAACTCGGCCATTTGGAATAAAATGAAAGATTCACTTTATACGTCCAAACTCGGGCTTGAAAGCAAAATCGTGAGCCTTTCTTCTTTTCCAAACTCGGCCCTTTGGAGAGAAATGAAAGATTTTTGCCTTTGGCTTTGTTTGCAAAACTCACAAATTAATCAAAAACGCCGAACTTCTTTGTCTTTGTTTGTTTCTTGCATTTAATCAAGGGAGAAACTCGAGCATTTTCAGGGAAATGGGCGATTTTTTAATTTCCTGCAAAAATGTCGACTTTTGCCCTTTGATTCGATTTTTGCTTGAGAGAGAGTTCGCTTGCAAGTGAATTGTAAGTTGAACCCCCTAAGGCACAATTCGGCCTTTTGGAATAAAATCTAAGACCTTGACTTTTTTAAAGTTTTCGGCCTTTTGGAGTAAAATCTAAGACCTTGACTTTTTTAAAGTTTTCGCCCTTTAAGTCTAACATTCAAAAATAACTTGGCCTGTAAAGTTTGTAATCTTTTCCGAAGAACTTCCCCGAGACTTAATTCACGCTTTGTTACCTCCAGGACTTAGGATCCTTGACCAGTTTGAAATTCCAAATTAGCTCATTCTTCCAAACTCTCGCATCTTACTCTGCCAACTAGGCAAAATTCCTATGCAGGACCTCGAAGAGGCAGGCAACAAGGGGGACCCTATCGATGACGGGGAGTGTGTGCAAGGCACAATAGGTTGGTCTCCTTAACATGTTTGACTCTTAATTTTCCTTTCTTCCACCATATTCTTGGAACTTGACCAATTGCTCTCCTTTTGGTTGCAATTAAATGATTCCCATGAAATTTCTTCCATGGATTTCCAATCTATCTTGCAACTCTCATTCTCTTCTTTCAAGTGTTGACATGTCTTCTTAGTTCTCTATTTTCCCTTTAAATTTGTTGGTTTATTTATTTGAGTTATTCATTCTATGCTCTCTTAAGAGGTTTCTCCATAAATCTACCATGCAACAAAAACTTGCAACTCCTTGTAATCAATCAATGGAAGTAAATACACCAATCTAAAATGTGTTAGCAAACCCCTATAGGCTCAAGGAAAACCGCTCTGAAAACATCTGAACTGTAATAAACATGGATGTTTCATTGTGTTATCCATTAACATGGATTTGTTTCCAATACTATGTTGCTCGCAAGTTCTATGCTTAGTTGAATGACTTTTAAGGTTGCAAACTATGATTTTTCTACAGCACCTTTGACTGATTTCTAACACCATGCATTCATTATTCAAGGGTTAATCCTTCATACTCTACATCATGCTACTATGCACATGTGAAAGCTTAATCAATCTACAAAACCATAGTGCGACCAAGAGTATGCTTATGTAAGGTCAATTCCAACAATTACAAGTTGTGAATAACAAGAACTATCCTTGTGAATCACTGATATAGCTCATTCTTATCTACTTGTACTATGAGATGTTAGAACCTTGCAAGGAAATAGCATAAGCAAGCAATAGAAACAACATCACATTAAAGAAACATCAAAATGAGTGATTCACCACGGGCAAACCCAATGAGGGAAAAGAAATCGACAAAGAATCAATTGTAAATCAAGTTGTACAAGTGTTCCCTTCATAAGGGTCTCTTAGAACACCAATCTAGCATCCTAACACCCACACATAGTGAACTCCATGCCACTATTTATAGAATTCATGGCAATCAACCTGCAACCTTTAGTTGCCACATTTTCTAAGATAAGTGGGAATACATTCAACATTCTCAATTTGAGTTCCTTCTAAGCTCTCTCCAACTTCTTACATGCCTTCACCTCAAACTTAACGAGTTGTATACTTGTAATTATGTTGCAGCTAATGAATCCAATCATTAAGCGTAGTTAAACTATCTCTAGAATTCATGGCAATGGACTTCAACCTATTGGTTCCTTTTTATGTTGAACAACAAAATCAGCAACCAGTATAATCTGCAACCAAATTTTGAAAGGTAACTAACCTCAACTATGATTTCAAAAGACAAACTGGACCAGCTTAACAAGGATATTAATCCTTCTTCTCTTCAGGCTCTGCAAGGCCTAGGCGGGTTAACCTGTGATGCACTTCAAATACAATCTAAAACTCACACACAGCATCACCATTAAAGCAGAAATCTCAAACATAGCTCAACAATAAGGAAAGTACTCCAAACTAGCTACATTCACATTGACTCTCAACTACATTGGAGCTTGAGATAGATGGGACATTACCACATAACAGAAAGAAAAGATATTATGATTTGATTTTTAAATGCTGCAAATAACCTCTGGTTGTAACAGATCAGTGCCTCAATCTGGGCATAGAGTCAATACAAGTAACCATAAATGAAATCCGAGCTGCACATCAAACTCATTGAAAAGATGTCCCTATATTAGTGCCTAACATTAATACATTCTAAACTCAATCAAAGGATCATACATATCCAAATAGTAATTCAGATTCACAATTTCTACTCATAGAATTTAAATCCTTTCTGTAAAGGATGCCTAAGAACAGAAATTACACTCACTTAGGAGGACAAACCCAAACTCCCTTGAAGACTGGATTTATTGAAATTGAAGAATGCCTGAAGACAATCCAATGGACTTGCATATATGCCTTACATATATGTGACCTACAACTAAAAATTTACAGCTAAATGCATCTATTCAATGACAGGAGAATGGGAACATCAACAGTTACTACCAAGAAAATTAAATGCATAAGACTGGAACCTACAATTTCGGATTTCTCCCTTGGAGAAAAATTCCAAAAAACTGGGAACCCTTACAATTGAGAAGAAATGAGAATAAAAGAGGAGGGAAAAGATCAAAATCTGCATAACACATTGTCAAGTTTCCCCTTTTTCCAACTAAAGATTTTCCTTGCATCCTTCCCGTGGAAACTGCTCTCAAAATATCTGAGATCTATTGAAACTAACTGCAGAACTGAATTCCTCATTCCGAGGGCTTTCCAACGGTATACAATACTTGTATATTTGGGTAAAAAATACCCCTCCTGTGAATTAATCTCGGGTGAAGACCAATCATTTAAATTTTTTGAGTTTTACACTATAGCTGGGACTATACATTTAACTTTAATTTTTCACCTATTTTCAAACCTGCGCCCTGCCACGTGGCACCCTATGATTCGTTCATGGCACCATCTGGGACGACACCTCACCTGTCCGCCACTTATCTGCCACCTCATCGGGACCCACCAGCTCACCAGCCACCCGGACCTGCCAGCTCACTTGTCGCTGGTTCGCGAAGGGTAATGGTCGAGCACCTTCACATAGCGACTCAGCGACAACCGTCCGATCGTCTCAAACTTGCTCGCTCTTTAATCTGCCCTTTTCTGCACGTGTTGTTGCTGGTTCGCGAAGGGTAACGGTCGAGCACCTTCGCATAGCGACTCAGCGACCACTGTCCGATCTTCCTCAACCTGCTCGATCTTTAATTAGCCTTCTTACTACAAAATTTGCTTACCTCGGGAATCGTGCACGTGTGGGGTTTACCTGGTCACCAGCTAGCACTTCTGTCAAAAGCCTTTATGCTTTAGACATTATAGATACGTGTGCTTTTGCATTTAAATATCAAATATTTCCTATGCACAGCCAATGTGGGATATATGCTTTTGCCTGGAACTTGCATTTGCTTGAAAATTTAATGGCCTTTGTCTGCACCGCCAACGCATTTTGCAGAAAACTTAATGGCTTTTCAAACGCCATTCACAGCCACACTTCACCCAAGGGAGGAGGAAGGTTATACACCTGGCAATTTGCATTTGTTTAAAAATTTCTTTGGCTTTTTCAACAGCCACGCAGGGATGATGGCTTTACAGCTGCCAAATGAATTTGCTTTAAAGTCTTAATGCTCCATACTCCACCTCACACGCACAGCAAGGAGGACTGCTGCCAATGGCCATGGAAATGGTTTTACGCCTGGCAATCACATTTGCTTGAAAGCTTCTTTAAAACTCATCCTCACCTTTTACCTTGCACACAGGGGAGACATGATAGCAAGGGTTGTGGGGCTGCATTTGTTTGAAAGCTTTAAATGTCGCCCTTTACTCATACCACGCAGGGAGGGAGCTTACACCTACTAATCGCATTTGCAGAAAGTTTCTAAGTCTATTTCAAAACCACGCAGGGAGGAGAAGACTGTGAATCTGCTAAATTGCATTTGGTTTAGAACTGTCTCTGCCTTTTCATTTGCCACTGCCTGCCACACTCCAGTCAAAAACCACGCAGGAAACCCACGGCAAAGAGGAGCTTTACTTCTGCGAATTGCATTTGATTGGAAGTTCCTATTTGCCTTTCAACCACGCAGAGGGAGGAGGGAATATGGCTGGTTTACACCTGCTAATCTGCATTTGTTAAAACCTTCTATGCCTCCCAAACACCACGCAGAGGAAGGAAAACACTTGGAGAGGCTTGGATTGGTATTACACCTACAAACTGCATTTGCATTGAAAGTTTATAGCCTTTTCAACGTTGCCCCCCAGGAGAAAAAATGCTGGCAGAAGTTGTGGAATTTGTTTTACATCTGCCAATGGCATTTGCCTTGAAAATCTAACGCCTTCTTCTCCAAAACGCAGGGGATGTTAGCAAAAGGTGCGTTGATTTACTTCACACCTTCCAATTGCATTCTACAGAAAGGTTTGAAACTTCTGCTCCAAAGCCATCGCCTTCTGTTTTCTTGAAAAACATATTCAGTGCATCCCATCTGTAAGTCCAAACATTAGAGAAACATCTTTTGCAAAAGGATGACAAGGTTGCTTCAAATTTCCAACATCATACATGACTTTGTCTTGCAACGTTCCACCCAATCTTATTTTCAATGGATCAAAAGCCTTCACGGCATTTTTCAGCAGTGAACTTCCAAGATCCTGGCAATCAATTTGCTGAGACTTCTGAACCCTTATCCATTGGGCGCCATCTGCCAGGAAGATTGGGCATTATGCCTGCCAGTAGCATTTGCCTAGAGTTTATTAAGCCTGAAGGTTTCCACTCCACGCAGCCCCATTTCGTTTGTTTTGAATGCTTCTATGGCCTTAGACATGCTCTTCACTTTTTTGCACTTGATGACATGCATCGAGAATTTTAAATCTCCACTCTAAAAATGACTTAGCAGCGTTTCGGATATATGTGTCCATTGGTCAATATGTAACAAGTCAAATGAAGTCGCCTCTCACGAAACCAAATTGTCAAAGTGCATTTCCAGCCAATATTGATATACATTGCCATGAATTAAGACCATTTTCGCCATAAAATTAATGCACGAGCATGAGCCAGGTCGGGCCCCAAAGTGGGTCTGACTAAAAAAAAATTCGTTTTCATGCAACTGACCTTTGAAATGCCTCAGGCACCTTGAACATGCCTCTGAAGTTGACCAGCACAGTTTTCTGATCATTAAACTGAGTTTTGCAACTAACTGGCAACTATGCCACATTTTCGCATTTAAACTCAAAGATGCAATTTTCAAACTGGTCAAAACACCTTTCTGGACTTCGCAAACTAATGGGCATATTGTCTAATATACTGACATTCACTCTGCCAAACCATTTCTCATAACGAATCCTGGGTGAAGAAATATTAATGGTCAAAGATGACCAAATGGTACTGACAGCACTCTGAACCTGATAAAATCAATGCGCTGAGACCTCAAAGTGTCTTTCTTAAAAATATCAAACGATCTCCGTAGATCCCCAAATCTGGGGCATAGATACTTTGAAGTACAAAGAAGACCGCAGAATGCTTAGTTCGACCAAAAGGCTGACTGGGTGCAAATGGTGAGCTCATGAAAATGACAACTTTAACAGATGCAACAATGAAAGTGCAAAAGACTGAATAAAGTGGCTCAAGAAATCATCTCGGAAAACTGATCAAACGGATTGGCTATGACTTGAAACTTGGCATGTGGACTCACCTATATGCATAGAAAACAATGCATTTTGAATTTCAACATGACACTCAACTGGGCAAAAGTTATAGGCGCTCAAAGTAGGCCACTTAATAAAATCTGCATTTGCACCTATGATGCACTTTCAGCTCACCCCTTAAATGTGTACTTGATAAACTGATCCAAACTGAAATCTGAAAGTTGCAAAACACTTCATAGGCCAAATGAAAGGTGTACAATAAGATTCCAAGGCTTTACCACTTAATAATCAACTGGCTCCATTTTACACTTCTTCAAAATAGGCCTATCAAGTTGACTCATTAGGTGGTCCTTTGAAAGTGCAGAGCAAAATTTTGAAATGGGCCTCTCAAAATACTCAAATTTTATGAGTCCCAACACAACCTTTAATTGTCATGTTCTCTAGGATGAGAATTGGAATACAGTCAGCATTCTCAAATCGTAATCTTTCTAAACACTCTCCAACCTCTTACATGCCTTCACTCCATACCCCAATGGATGTATTTGTGTCAAAGAATGAGCACAGGAGTTGACAAGAGAAACTAGAATGTCTTCAATGCAAAATGATAGAAGATCCAATTCAACTCCCCAGGTCAGTCTTGGCTCTGTTATTTTGTCATTTATGAGATGAATTCTTCAATGGCCCAAACTATCAGCTGATCCTCATCTTTGTCATACATTTTCAGCCCCAGCTGAAACTATTAAGACTGTTTTTGCCCCAGCAAAAACTGTCACTGATACTACGTAATGCAACTTGGAGATGCCATAACTTTTTCATATAGACTCAAAATAAGGTGCCAATTTTTTGAGATTGCATAATTTTTTAATAGGAATCCAAATGTGTAAAAATATGCAACATTAGTTATCTCCCTTGTGATGTTTTTGCCTCTGCAACAAAACTGCATTTAACATGTTGTAACACTCCCAAAAGTCAATCAACTCAACCTCATGCATGGATTCAATTTAGGATCAAAGGCGGAGATCGTTGTGCTAAAACTTAAAAGGTCTACTATATGTACATATCTCTTTTCCCCCCACCTTTTCTGTATTTGACATTTATATTGGTTGGCATATTGCACTATTTAATAATTTACATTGTTGCATACATTGATCTTTCTCTTATCACCTTACTTATTGGCATGTTTATTGCTTTGCACATCATTTTGCACTGTTTAATAATTTGCATTGTTGCATACCTTCATCTTTCTCTTATTGCCTTACTACTTATTGTCATGCGTATTGCCTTCGCACATCATTTTCCTATTAATTTATTAAATGCACTATTGTCTACGGATATTGCCCATATGTTGTCCACTTAGTGCCTTATTTGATTCCTTTGTGTGTTCACCGAGAGAGGCCTTCTACTGGAGGGCAATTTAGTAGAGACCATATCTTAGAGCACATTATTTTCCTTTTTGTACTTGCTGTATTTTCTTATATTTCCTTTCTTTTACGGCATGGAGCTGCCCCTATTTATTCGGTGATCCTAATGGATGTTACTCCTGAATATGCATTTTGTCTGATTGACCTAATTTGGTCACTCGCAAACAATAATAGAATAGAACTTATCTCACCCTTTGTTAACTGAGTGACTAATTACTGATCCTTAAATATGATTGTTACATAACTTATTACTTTACTGAATAAGTTATAACCAACTCCAATTATCGGTAAGCCATAACGCCAAAGAATTTACTCGACAACTTATCTCTCCTAGGACTGGGGTAAATCACACTAAGGAACGAGTTAACTATTTTCTTACTGAAATCAGTAAAGGATTGACAATCCCAGGGTGTTTGGTCATGTTCTAGACAAGCTCGATAAATCTACACCGTCCCTGCACCGAATATTTGAGCCACTTTTGTTATGCATTTACCCATTGCCTAGGATACTTTTTCATTTCTGGTGTAGATCTTCTTCCAATCATGAGGTCAAAATCGAAAATTTGAATAATATATATGGCAAAGTGAAGAAGCATCCCCGATCCTATGAGTAGGACCTGGTACCCCCAAAATAGGATGAGACCTAAAATATCACCTTCACTTTGTTTAACTGAAAAATTACTTAGAAACTATTTGTGTTTCTACTAATTTTATTATGGTATTGATTTCTCTCCACGCTGGCCTCTGAAATCGACACCCTGCTTTTCTAGAGACCATTCCGCAATTAATTTACAGCGCACTAAAAGTCCAAATGCATGAACCTGAATAAATTTTAGAGTTTGATGTGGTTCATGATTCAATTTTAGAAATTCAATTTTTCAATAAATACGGAATTGCATTGTATAAATGAAGCTTAAAGTCGATACTTTAAATCCGATTAAATTGGCATACCTGAGCAACTGCAACTGCTTTCTGCAATAATCGCTTGGCAAACATTGTTGAGGATCTCGTATACTAAAATAAAGTGAAATCGGGATCGAGAAAATTAATACAAGAGAATATAGTTATGCGTATATGGTTTGGAAGAATTATGATTGAACATCGAAATATAAAGCGAGCAGATAAAAAGCTAGAGGGAAGAATGGGACAAGTCAAAAACATCAAAGGTCGCCAAACACGTATAGTATCTAGTGTCCTTTTTAATCTGTTGGTGCCGGATTGCTTTCGCAAGTATCACATTTGCGTGTTCTACATCATTTCCCAAAACCGTTGGCGGCTGTCCAAAATATTTAAATGCATTAAGTTGTATTATTGATGTGTTGTTCTCAAAATCTGATTCCCTTCTATCCTCCCTCTAAGAAATATAATGAACTATGTTTGCATATGAAGAGGACGCCAAGAAAATTAGAACTCCAGAATAACATATAACGAGGTTTCAACAAAACCTTCTATACTTCGAACTTATCCAAAGTTCAGATGGATATATCTTCTGTGAAAACTTTCACACTTTAAAATTCGAGATCCATAGTAATCTAATGTTAAAAACCTATGGACTTCATCACCTTAATAAAACTGAAACAATAAAGGAAAAACTTATGCTCATTTTCAGTATTGATCCCCAAGAGATATAGAAAGAAATCCACAACTGATACCAGTGCTACAGAGTCACCTAAGTCAAGCAAGGATTTCAAAATTAAACATTCCCATACATTTCATCACTTCGGCTTTTATTAACCCTATACATGTCTGACATATATAAGAGTTCTTTCTTGTTAAACTAGATATCGTTTATCAAATTCAAAGCAGCAAACAAGTAATCTACTGACAGAGATATTTCAGGCATATTTAATTCCTCTCCTGAAGAGAAAAGCTAAAAACATATCCATAAGATTGCATTACAATCCGTGTTCAACTGAATAACCCTAGACTATTCAAATGAAACCAGCAAAACATTGAATGCACACCAGAAGACAACACAGACTTTAGGCTCGAAAAGTTTCGATCTGTATATTCATATTCATTTATGAGAAAATTTTACATAACTCAAAGTATTCTCTGTAATAGCCAGAAAAAACCCTAGATATTTTTAGCAGAGTTTCTTTACAAATTCTTCTGATCCCTTTTTCCTAAGTCATGGTATCCATTTATAACAACATGGATGCAAAACAAGCTTCGGACATTCCTAAGGATAATTTGTTACAACCGCAATTTCCTTCAAAAAAGCAGTTACAAGTCCTTTTCAGTCTCAGCGGCCTTTTTGGTTTGTTGCTCCACTGCAGCATCTTCTAACTGTTTTGGGATTTCCTCTTCTTGCACCGCATACTTTTTAGTCCACTCTTGAAACGCGTCATCATCAAGCCATGAATAGCTAACAATTTTATTCTTCAATTTAACTAACCTTTTCCAAGAGTTTCTCACTTTTCTAACCTCTTATTCCAAAAAGTCGTAGTGTGACTTTATCTTTTCTATTTCTTGAATTGTCTTAACAAATAGAGATGTGTCATCTTTATTGATGATTTCATTTACCCTTAAAGACAAGTTGGCTCCTACCTCATCAAGTCATACTTGTTTGTCCTTCAACTGATTTGGGCTAACAAAACCCCCAGGAAACAATTCAAATTTATGCTCAGTATATTCCTTCCTGTATAAGTTAGTCTTCCTCTCTACACTGGCTCTTCCTTTTGCTAGCTTGGTCATGCCTTTTGCTAACTCACATGTGGATTTAATAATGGCATCAGATCCTGCCTCATCATAGGATGCACACATAAGTTCTAGATCCACTTCTCTTGGCATCCACTTATTCAAAATCAGCTCTAAAATAGCCTTGTCTTCATTCAACTCACTCAAAGTATCCAGAATTCTTTTCATATTAGTGTGCACAATGGGGGCTTCTACTGTATCGCAAAAATCAAAATTGTGGCCTTTACCTTCTCTTCATATTTATTTGCAAACAGGGATTGAGCCTGTTTTAACTTCTCCAAATCATGTTGAATGGTCTCATCTGGTTGAAAACCAGAAAACATGGGAGAAGGAGGAAATTCAACAATAGGACTGGTGGGTGGAGGTCTTGTTGGAGAAGATGCAATCATCAAAGTAGAGGATTCACCTCTTTGGTGTTGTCCTGCCAATTGACTCTGCAGTCTAGCAATAATATTGTCCCTATTAGCTACCTCCTTTTTGGCTTCATCATGAGCCTTTAGAATTGTTTCTAGTTTCACTTGGAGATTAGCTCTCTCCTTTGTTTCTTTCTCAGCCACTGCTACACTGAACTTTGCAGTTTCTAGAACTGTGCTGGCAGCTTCCACCACTCCTGTATCTTGGACTCTTTTAACTATCATACCTCCTAGGAAACTAGATTCTGAGGTATCTTTCCTCCTACTTTCATCCCTCTTTAAGAACCACATGACTAAAGCAACATTATCCTTGCTGAATGTCACTCCTTCCATAGGCTTGGTTTCTTTTCTGACTGCTTCAAGTACCAAGGCATCTGCTATATCCCATTCAAGGAGAATTAGAACAACAGCCTTTGACACCATTTCTCTTCCCTTTTCAGGAGTAATGGCCTTGAATTCTGCAATCATTTCTTGCTTTACTTCTTCCTCCACCAAAGTTGCATCTTTGTGAGGCTGCTCACTCTTCCTCTTTTCACACCTTGCCTTGAATTGCTCTATGTTTTGCTTCCAGACAAATTCCAGGAAGGCCCCTGTCGTGACAAAACTGCTATCAACCAAGAACTCCTCACTGGCTTGCTTGGCAGTAGGGTCTAGCTCTTTACCTTTGAACTCATCTATAGTTAAGTTCATCTCGGCACTAGGTGGCTCTTCTAGCATTCCCTCTTGTGTCTCCTCATATGTGTAAGCAATCTCTCCAAGACTCCCTAACTGCAACAATTGTTCCGCTACTGCCTGTTCATCTCCTATATGGATAGGGGATTGAGATGGAGAGTACATAGACTCACTTGTTTGCACTTCCTTCCCCACCCTTTGCCTTTTAAGGGAGTCTTGGATGTCAATGACATCTTCAATTGCTCTCTTCCCTCTTGAATTAGAGTGCTCACTTGTTACTGGCATCAACACACTGTATTTTGACTTCTTATGCAACACATAATTACCCGGAGGGATGGCCTTAGCAAAGGTAGGCTTGGCTAGAACCATCTTAGCCTTATCAAGATTATCTCTTATTATAGCCTCCCTCTTTTCCTTCAAAGTTTGCATTAAATCATCAAAATAAAGAATTAAGAATCTGATCTTTGCCTCAAAAGGATTAAAGCTAGATAGAGGGTCATAACTACTATCAAATTGATGAATAAAATCCAAAGCCTTTTTGTATGCCACCCACTTTTCTTTCCTCAATTCTTGCTCATCCAAATTGAACTCATTTCTAATTAAATCCTCTGGGAAATGGAATTGGTGTGGCCTACCTTTACATACTGCTCTCTTCCTGAACATGTCGTTGAAAAAATACTCAGGATCAACAAACCTTATTACTACATTAGGCAACCTATATGGTTGAAAGAAGTCATCAAAGTATTTCCAACCACCCTTGGTAATCACAAATTGATGGGCCACAGTGACAGTTGGGAAAATAGTCCCTTTTCCCCTATTCGTTAGCTCTGCCTCTTGCACACCTCCAATTTGCCTTAGGACCTCTGCAATTCCTATCTTTAATGGGACTTGATATGGCAATAAATATGGAGTGCCTCTGAAACCATACACTTTGAAAACTGTAGAGACAGGGTATAAGTATATGTCACCCCAGTTGTGCATGATCTTGATGCCTTCAGCAAATTCCTTAGGCCTAAGGAATTCTAAAAGAGCTTTGGGGATCCTAGGGTTCTCTGAACACAAGAGAATCATAATCTTAGATGCAAAGCATCTGTCAAACTTCAGGTAGTTGGCATCCTCTCTATCCCAGGACAAAATGGTGCTCCATAGTTGTACAGGCATCTCTTCACCATCATTTTCCTTAACTAGATCCATTTCACTAGCAAAGTAATCAGCACCCTTAAATAAAAACATGTGTATGAGAAGGGAGTACCATCCAAAAGGTTTGTCTACCTTACCACTTTTTATCCCTATCAGTCCTACATGGATTGCATCTGTGAGATAAGGTGCATAATCAAATGTTACTGCCAGAGAGGGGTTTAGAATCTGTGCTATCATCAGCATATAATGGGTTGGCATAGTTGTTTCAGCATCTTCCCCAAAGATCTGACAAAGTGACCAATACATTCTTTTAGCCCTTAGAGTAAACAAATTCAGAGAGAAAGGTTCCATGGTACTAGGGCCTACAACAGTTAGCCCTCCTATTTTGACAAAAAAACTCCTTCAAAGGGCCACTACTGAGATGATCTTTCTGCACATTGTAAACCTGGGCTAACGTTTCAAAATTGATAGGCTCTAAGTAATTTGATACCTCACTGAGCTTAAACACCTTCATAAATTCATCGTCATTAATCTCAATTAAGGCTCTTCCATTCACATTCCTGATACATTTAGCCACAAGGGCATAGTTGTGTGCAATCTGGGTTAACAAATCTACATCCATGAAAACCCCAGGGACTATGAGCTTTCCTACGTCTAATTCCCATATGTTATTCACTAGGGAAAGGGCATGTCTCTGACTGAATCCTACTTTGAAAAGACCTAGATCTGATATCCCTATCTGTGGATCTCTCAACCAGTTGCCTTTTTCATACAAACCGTCTCCAATTCTTAGACGGGGGGCTTTAGGTACCAATTCTTTAATTTTGGCCACGACATTTGTGGACATAGTCAGTTGTTCCAAGAAATCATCACATATGTTTCTATCTTGATAATTCACCTTCCTCGTGAAATCCCTTCTTGGTGCCATCCCGGAATCACAGCTATAGTAATTAAAATTCTGACTAACCTTTGAGAAAATGAGCATGCAATGATCCAAATTCAAGTAGTAACAATCAAGCAACATGTAGAAACTCACTAGTTGTTTGAAGAAATTTGCTCTGTGCATGACTCCTCTGCAGAACTCTTTGAAATGATGCCAACGTCCAATTAATGTTAAGTTAAATATGGCAACATAGCAATGAATTGAAGCATTTAAAACCGCATGCTTCGGCAATCAACTCAGAATTGAATTCACAGCCGAATTCAAAAAATGGCTCCAACGGATCATAACATTTTCTATGTGTTTCTCCTTTCGTTGTTTCACAGAGGTTAAAATCTGCGCACCTTTTCATTGCGAAGCAACGCTGTCCTTTGGATTCTGCGAAACCCGCACGTCTTTTACCTTACCTGGGTCAAGCTGCTTAAAACCGAGCCCTACCTTCCTTTCGTTGTTTCACGGAGCATAAACCTTACGCATCTCTTCCACGCTAAACAACGCCATCCGTCAGATCTTCTATTATCCATTCGACCTTTACTCCACACGGTGACTGCTTCTCTTTTCACTAATCATAGGGAATCATTACCACTAACGGTCTTCGCTGCTTCGCGAAGTCTAAAAACCTTGCATCTCCGGGCTGCGAAACAACGCTCGTCATTGGATCACCTTTGAGACGCGCAGCCTTTAACACCCTTTAACCTTCAAAGTGGGCCCTCTGCATGGAGTCCACGTGCCCTTTTTATTTCTGGCAGATAGCTCTGACGTGTCAGTCGCCAATTCGTCTAAGAACTCTATCGGACTCCGCATCTTAACGACCATGTGTTTTATCTTGGCCATGGATTTCATCACCATCATCGCCCAATCAAAATGGGCCATCCACGATCTACTTGGAACCGCATGTTATACTGACAGATCATCATTTGCCCTAGCTGGACATCCAGTTGTTCCGCCACATCATCTGTCGTGCAACCGCCACCTCATTTTGCTACTTTGCGAAAGGTAAACTTCATGTTACTTCACCCAGCGAAACAGCGCGGGCCGTTAGATCTTGAGCCAGATGCTCAACTTTTAGCTTCGTCCTTTAACCTAGCCACCCGGGTTCACCATCTCTTTCAATGTTTCGCAAATTGTAAATCTTTGGCAGCTTTTCTTCGCGAACCAACACGAACCGTTAGATCAACTGGGAGATGCACCTTCTTTAATTTCCATGTCAACTTTCACCGGGCCCACTACCTTTTTGCTACTTCACAAAAGGTAAGTCTTGCACATCTTTCCTTTGCGAACCAACGCGGACCACCCGATCAATCCTGAGTTGATCGGTCTTTAACCAAAGGATCCACTTACTTTCTGGGCCCGCTAGCTTTTCGCAATTTCGTGAAACATATAACCCGGACAACTTTTCTTCGCGAATCAATGCGAAACTTTGGACTACTTTTGGTTGCGAATCCATGCGCACCGTTGGATCAACTCCAAGTTGATCGGCCTTTATTCAAAGGATCCGCTTACTTCTGGGACCCATCTATCCTTTTGCTATTTCGCAAAAAATAAATCTCGCGCATATTTCCTTTGCGAGACCGCGCACACCATTAGATTTGTTGGAATTTGCACGATCTTTATAGAGCCCGACAAGGAAATGAAAACTTAGGAAAAGGGCGCTTAAACACAAGATTTAATAAAGACCCGCCTAAGGCAATTCGTAAAGGGGGGACCCTTTTCACGACAGACCTACCCTTCTGGTTAAGTGGAAAAAGGTAACACAAAAATAGAATGCAAGGGCTTTCAGAACATAGGAAAGGTTAAATTTCAAAAACCCTAAACCCCTTTTTACCCAAAAAATCAAAGGCAACATGAAATGCTAAGCACAACCTTGCATATTTTAGCCGATTATGAAACAAAATCACCCAAGGTCAAAACAGTGATAACATGATGTAAGGATGAAAATTGGCTACCTTGCACTCTTCCCCTCCTTTTTGGATTAAATTTGTTTTTCTCCAATATAATGATTCATAAGTTGGATTTTTCCCTAAGGATTTAGTAATTAATAAGAATTTCATAATATTTTAATTTATCTTCAAAAATTTTAAAGTTTAAATTTAATTTATAAATTTTTTTTAAAAAAAATTTGTGGTATAGAAATGGTTTTAAGTAAAATTTGTAATAGTATATAAATTTATTTATTTTTATTGAGTCAAATTTATAGTATAGAAATGGTTTTATTTCAAATTTGTAATATGGAAATAATCTTAGTTTAAACTTGTAATGTAGAAATGGTCACTTAATTCTTAAATTCAAATTTATATCCAAACCTATATGTACCAATGTTTGCACCTTGTTGCAATGAACCAGTAACTTGGTCCAATGTTTGTGTGACCCAAAACCAATTCATTATGCATTCAAAAAATCAATCAAACACCTCATTTCCCTAGTTTTATATGCCCCTAAGCCACCTTTATATCCTTTGTTAACATGCCTCCAAACCTTTTTTTCTCTACTTCAAATTTTTTAGTTCACCTAGCATAGAAAAATCATCATTTACCATAAGTGACAATCAAGTACAAGTTTCCCCAAATGTGGATGAAGAACATATTTGAATCATTTTGTCTTCCCCTCTTTAGTGTTTTTAGGCTTCAAACCCTTGCTAATCCATTTACTCATCATAATTAAATTTTAACTCATTTAATAGATCCTTGCCCAAATGAACCATGGAAACTCTAACAAAACTAAAGCTCTCTTTGTAAGTCCCAATGATAGCACCACAATGTGCCTTCCCTATAATGCAAATAAATATTGTAAGGTAGGCGTTAGAGCAAAAATCATGTAAAGTTTGAAAGGATAAGGCACACGTAACGTAAGTGTTAAATGTGGTTGCAATTGTATTGTATTAAAATGAAATCCAAATAGGACATAAGACCAAGATCCACTTTCATACCAACATTGGAATACAAAATCACCTAGAGGAGTGATCATACTTGACTAACTCTTGTAAAAGATAATCAAATGACACTTCTAGGATTTCTATACCTCCGTTGTGTTGGGCGAATATTTTGTCACCAGTGTACTAATGACAAAACATAGAATTCACACAACGCTATGCTAAGAAATTAATCTCTCCTCTCATCAAGGGGAGGTTCCCTATGAAATTTCTCCTCTAATTAACAAAAAATTAAATTTGCGGGTTGGTGTTGGGCATATAACTCTTTTTTTTTAGAGTTTATGTAATCTCCCTTCACCTAGTTACAATTTCTCTACCTCTTCAGATACTTAAAGAAAAGAACTATTAATCTAACAAACTACACAAAGAGTTACTTTTAAGCAGCACAAAGTCTCCTTTGCGGTAATACTAATTCACACTAATCGTTACAAATCAAACAATTAGAAACTTAGCTTAAAGCACAAAGTCTTCAAGTATATATTTCTAATCCATTAAACTACTAATAACCGCAGCAATACAAAGCTTACTACAAGTTACTTCCTTTATCAGTAGATTTCTCAAGTATGCTAAGAGCACAAAGTCTATTGGCAAGATTTGAGAGCTCTTTAACCACGTAGCAATATCTTAAAGATCAAATAAGTAAAGATAATATGTATTCAATGGACATAGGAACATTAAATAATATAAACAAATTTATTGATACAACACAAAGTTTGCAATCAACAAAATTGTTTTCTTTATTTGTTTGATTGAATTCTCACCACAAAAGCCCAAAGTCTTAATTGGGATAAAAATCCAGCAGAGTTTCGCTAAGCATGAAAAAGATCCAAAATATTTACAAAAAGGTCCTCCTTATATAAGAAAAGAAGTTGAGAAAAAGGTGGGCACAGTTGACTTATTCAACCGCACAGTCCCATTTTACTACAACTAATACATAAAGAAAACGTGCAACTGCATGAAAATTTACAACATCTATTGGTGCAGTTGCATGAAGAAAGAGTGCCAAAAGGGGGAACTTCATTCTTGATTCTCTTCTTCATTGGATTTCTGAAAACCTTCAAACTTAGCGAGGATGGCTTTGACCTCTTATTCATTCGGCATCAAGGTAGAACTTGTGATGATTTGAACGCCGGACATTACATCTTGAATCTTCACATGCTTCTTCTTAACATCCTTTAGCATGGATGCAAGTACTTCAAAGATGACTTGAATTTCTAACAATTTATCAAATGTATCAAGCGAGAAGTCTTGTCCTGTGCATTGGTCCATCAAGGAAAGAAATGCTTGGGTGACAACTTCAACAGTGACGAGATTTTGATCACCATCATACAAATAGCAAGGGAGATCACCTACTTTAGCAAAAATAAGGTCAACCTTGTCATCACCTTCTTTCTTTTCACGATCCAGCTCTGCAATCATTAATTTCATTGTCTCTTGTTTATGAGACAATAATGACAAGATCTGAATATACTTCTCTCTTGTGGGAATTACCTTGTTCTCAACCAGGACATCTATCCTTAAATCCTCCATTTTGCTCCAAAGGGTAGTGCTTTTCACAACTTCCTCAATTTCCTGTGATAAAGAGGTTTTGAGTCTTTGCATCTGACTCTGAACCACTTCATAATCAGACAATAGCTCCACTGTTGAGCTCAAAAGATGAGAGCCTTCTTACCTTAGCCGCGAGATCCATTCGTCCATGACCTGGCCTTTAGCTCCTACCTGTTCAATCTTTTTGAGAGCTTCGGTGTCTATTGATGACCCTATAGGTTCAACCTCTTGAGAAGATTGTGTTACCTTTAAGAGGACGTTGGTCAGCTACTCACACTTCTACTTCAGGTTATTTTTCTCATCCCTCTCCTGATCCAATCTTCTTAACAAAGAATTGAGGGTTGTCTAAGAATCTAATTTCACACTTTCATGTGTCTCCACTCTGAGCTCCACAACCTGCATGGTATAATATTCTGATCGTATGTTGCCTTTGTCCTTGTCTGATGATGGCACCATAACTTCAACATATTTTCTTTTGGAAGTTGTGTCTACTGCCACCCGAGATACTGTCTTTGGCTTCTTTGTTCCTTTAGGCTTTGGAGGAACCAAAAATTCAAAGTCAAATTCATCAGGAGATATTACCTGTTTTTTCCTCTTAGGGGCCACTACTTCCATCCAAGGGGGTAGTTCTGGATTGGATGATGGAGTAGTTTCTCCTTGTTGACTTGGGGTCAAAGATTCTGGAGTAGGTTGACTAGAACTTGGAGCAGTTGTGAGTCTAACTGATGGTATTGATATTGAAGCATCTAGTGGAACATTTGTTGCTGCTACCTCTTCAGTTACAGGTGGGATAGTTGAGGGTGCCGAGAGTGTAAGTTCAACACTTACCAATGAAGGGATTGTTGTGACGGTGGTAGTAATGGCGGGTAAATCTATCGAAACCTATTCTGCAAGTGCATCTTGTAAGGTTTCACTAAAATCCATCATGGTAGACTCAAAAGTAGATGAAGGGATATCATATAAAGTAGAGAAGTTGGTTATTGTACAAAATTGACCAGCGGTCTCTGATTGCGGCATGCGCATACTTAGATCTCCATCTTCATGAACATCTTCATCTTCTTGATCAGAGTCAGAGCCAAAATAAATAGAGTGAATGACTACTTGTGAGATAACTGGGGCATCAACTTCAGCTGGGCGTGATACTTCTTTTGTCTGTACTTCCTCTTGTTGAGGAATTTCACCTTCTTCGACCTCTTTTCCCTTTCTAGCTTCATTGGCAGCGGTTGTTCTGACTCTTTCGTCATTGCTTCCTGTGATTTTGATGATGATTCGCCCTTCTTTGCCCCTTTAACTGTAAATTTGATTTTGGGCCCTTTACCCTTTGATTGTACCACAGGAGCTGAAGATAGTGCTTGTGAGTCTACCCTGCTCTTGGTTCTTGTTTCAGTTGTTGTTGTCTTGCCCAATGGACCATCACTGTTGTCATCATCTCCTGAACTAGTGGGAAACGGTTTCATCCTGAGATTCTTCTTTAGCAACCAAGCATTGGTGTTTGCTAAGATGGGAGAGATCCTTTGCTTAATGGACTTGCTTTCCTTCTTTGACCATTACACAAGTGGAAGTGGGGAATCGGCAATCTTCTCATAATAAACAGGATCCACTATGTCATCTATGTCTTCCATAGTCATTGGGATCTTAGCTAGATCCAGATTTTCAATTTGTTCTAGAGTAAGGCGACTGAAATCCATCCTTCTTATATCCTCCTCATTCTGACAATCCGCCCAAACATCCTCAAACCTATAAACATGAGTGTATGTCCTTTTGAGTTTGCTCTTTATACCCCGAAAATCAAAATCAGTTCGGGCCTTGAATCTTCTTATGGTGTTCCACTGCATTTCCTCCTCCATATTTTTGGCTTTGGGATTGGTTAGCATGAAATACCTGCCAATTGACTTTGGGAATTTTAGCCCAGTCTTATGTGCTTGTGATTGTTTCTCATGCACACTAATCAGTTGTCTGCACAACTCCATAAGGATGATTTTATCTGAAGGGAACCTTGGAAGAATGAAGGGCTCACCTGAGAAGCATCCAATTCAGATATAGGTGAATGTGGGAAATTGTAGAAACACACACCCAAAATGAGACACCCTGCTGTAAGCAGCCTTTGATATTCTCCTCTTCTGCAGGCCTTTATCAAAAATGCACTTCCATACAGCAAAGAAGGCATCATTAACCCTCCTGTAATGATTACCTTGATTTTTGATAGTTAGCTGATCATAGTACTCCCAAATGGGCACCACTCTTCTGTCACCCTTGGTAGACAAGCCTGGATATTGCCTCATTGAAGCAGCTGCGTAAACCAGGTATGAGGTCATATCAAACTTCAGTGTTACCTTGACCTCTTTCAATTGGGCACAAAGCGCATCACTGATTTGTTCTCCCCAATCAATTCTTGCAGCTCCCTTTCTGATTATATTTATGTAGTAAGTCATCCAGCTTTGGAAATAATGAGAGTCTTTTAATCCTCTCACTCTGGATAACATGGTGACCATGCCATTATATTCCTCATTAAAATCACTCCTGTGGAAAGACTTAGGCCATCGTGAGGTGAGGGAAGTTCTAGCAGTAGAGAGATAAACAATATTAATCACTTTTTTGCATTTATCCTCATGTTTCTCGTAGTACTCTTGAGCACTCTCTTGGGAAATATCAGCTACTTCTTCAGCTGATGAACCTTTAAAGACACTATTGAAGAATACATTGTCTAGAGTCATGATGACCTTCTGATCATCATCTTTTACTTGCCTTGTGCTTGGATCAAAGTGATCAGCCACTGCTAGTACAAATTCAGGATTGTGAGCCGTAATTGGGAAAGATGCATACTTATGCAGCTCAGATTTGATTAAACTGGTTAGTCGTACAGGAGCCTTTTGAACCCGATCAACAAACTCTTGCATTTCAACATGCCCAATTTTGGTGTCCCTGATCTCCTTAATGTTTGAGTCCACTGAACTCTCAGGGTACATATTCAAGTACATGTCATACTTGTATTTCATCTTTTTTGATGATGCTTTACTTGGAGACGGTTGTCCTGAGGAAGACTCGAGCTTGTTGTGAGAGAGCTTTGACATTCGTGCACAATGACTGCATTCAACACTAATGATTAGCCATTCATCATTATCAAAAATCAATTTTTCTCAAATGAATCGAAAAACGGGACTCAGAACAGGCTTAGGAGTAAAACTGTTAAAAACAACAGGTCGGGGAAAAAAGTCCAAACTGCTCTTTTGAAAACAAAAGTTGCACATCAGACTTTAAAGTCCGAAGTGCAATCTGGGAAAAATAACCTGCACAACGGACTTTAAAGTCTGATTTACAGACTCCGGGGAAATCAATAACACATCGGACTTTAAAGTCCGATGTGTAGGGAGAAATTAAAACAAGCACATCGGACTTTAAAGTCCGATGTGCAATTTGGTATGCTTAGACCGACACATCGGACTTTAAAGTCCATTGTGCTTGCTTAAGGGAAAAACATCTAGTTGACATGTCGGGTTTTAAAACCTGACATGTCAACCCCTACCCCTCTGCATATTGGATTTTAAAGTCCGATATGTGGAGGTTAGGATCCCCGCATATCGGACTTTAAAACCCAATATGCGGAGATACTTTTCTCCAGTCGCACATCATGCTTTAAAGTCCAATGTGTGGCTATAGAAAAGAGCTTCGGAAGGCAAGAAGGGAAGAGAAATTGGAATTTAAAGTCCAGTTGCTCTTCCGACACACACAAAGCAAAACAACAAAAACAAGGAAGAAAGCAAACGCAAAAAGAAGCCCAAAAGAGAAAAACACGAGACCCTACCTCTTCCAATTCGTCGATGAAAAAGGATTCGACAATCGGGCAAGGGAAATCCGAATCACGATGGGCAGGAGCAGAGGAGGGCACACAGAAGAAGAAAACGGAGCATAATGAAAATTAAAATGCGCAAAATAAACTTAAAAAGCAATTTAAAAAACCCTAATTAGCAAGAAATGCTAATTAATACAACTCGCAGTTGCATGTCGGGTTTCAAAGTCCGACATGCAAGCTAGGGACACTTGCAAGTCGGACTTTAAAGTCCGACATGCAACTTAGGAAGCAAATCACCTGCAGTTCAGACTTTAAAGTCTGAACTGTAGACAAAGACAACATGCAATTCAGACTTTAAAGTCCAATCTGCAAGCAAAAAAGCTACAAATACATATCGGACTTTAAAGTCCGAAGTGTATTGATAACAAGGAACCCTGTAGTTCAGACTTTAAAGTCGGAACTGCAGGAAAAACTGCAAAGCTAAGATACAAGGAAAACAATAAAAATGAAAGGAAAAGAATGAAACGAACTAACCGACCGAGTCGATTAAGCTCTCCCGGAGACCATAAGGTACGAAACGGACCAGTTTTGTAGGGTTGCCTCACGATTTTGCCCATGCTGAAATCGAGGACAACACGTTGATATATGTTGAAATGAATGAACTATGGAGATATGTCAAATTAATTCAAAACTATGGCTAAGGTATGAAGAAAGTAAATACTTAAGTTGTTGTAAATGAGTGACAAATAACTAGAAATGTTGTAACAAACACAGAACTGAGCATGAAATTTGATTGTGTACCTATGAATGAAATTTGATGTTAATCTAGCAAGACCTTGGTGCTAGAACACCTTGGTCTTCTAAGGTTGAGCTATTATCAAGAAATCTACAACCTAAAGTAGTCAGAATTTTGAGGACCAAGGTGCCCCAGCACTCTGGCCTAGAAAATCAAGTCCAAATTATGGGATTGGGTCTGTATTGGGCTCATGATGTTGTTTGAGGTCTTATGGCTCTATTGGGTACTTGTAGTTGCACACAAGAGGAAAGAAAGGGGTTGGTGGATAGGGATTTGCCTTAGGTCAAACCCTGGGATTGGAAGTAACCCTAATTGAAATAAAAATTGAGCTTAAATTGAATTGAAAAAGCTTGCCTTTTGAGGGCAAGGCTAGATCTAAAAAACGTAGATGATTATACCTTCAATAGGTGATGCAATGCTCTTAGGATAAGTTCTCCACATGTTGATGCAATAACATGATAAAACACATAAAACTCATCATGAAAACATAATTGAAACATAATATGAAGATGTCTTGATGTAGTTTGTTGCTCCTTGAATCAAATCTGCTCTCTTGGAAGAATAATTGCTCTTGAATTGGATGATAATTGTAGCATGAGATAAGATTATGAAAATGAATTGAGAGGGATGCCTTTTATAGGGATTTCATAACTAAAATCACCTTTAGGCTAACTTAGATTTGATATATTTTCACATGGAGCGAGATTTTAATTAAATAAGATTGCCAAATTATCCTCCCAAATTTTGAAGGAAGAAAAGTGAGACCAGGATGGTAGGTCGCCCTGATCCTGACAATATTTTTTTGAGTTTTGGGGAATGAAAGATAACAAAGTTCTAATGTTGAATCCAACTCAGTGGATCAAACCATAATGTATAGATATGCGGGATATGCTTTGAAGGTTGAAATTAGGGTAGGATAAAGGATAAATCAAGATAAAATGATAAAGGGCACACCTAGAATTAAGGGCCCAAATAAGAGTGTGATGATGTAATAAAGTGGAATAAGATCCATAATATTAATTTAAAGATTAATTAATTACAATAAAGGTCCTATAATGCATAGAGGAAAGGGAAGTACTAAAATAGGTGCTAGGAGAGTGTAAATTGGACACACTGATAAAGGTGAAAAATTTACAATGCTACATCAACTTAATTAATTCAAGTGTGTCCCACAATTTACAAATGCAAGATCTAGTTCAAGAGAGTTACCATTAAACTATGTAATATAGACGTGATTTATGATGTATGCATACAAACTATATTCTGGAGTGCTTTGGTTTAAAGCACATATAAAACTCTTTGAAGTGAATTATTTCTAGAAAAAGTTGATTACAATACAACAACAATTTTTTTACCATTTTCGATGCTCATTTCATATGTGTAAAGTTGTCCATTGTATTATGATGTATTTTTTTGTGTTCATAGTATTTAATATTTATGTGACATTGTAGTGTCATAAATTGTACACCTTAATTAGGTTGTTTAATTTCATGCTTAGTTAGCACTCACCTTGGTGTGTTCCATTGCATTATGCATTATAGGACTTCCTTAGGCATAAATTTAATATTTTAATTAAACCTAATTCCTTTCTTACCAGTCCACATGTCATAATATTGGGCTTGTGATCCTAGGTGTGCCCCTTTTTATTATTCAATCCTAATTTAATCCTAATCTTATCCTAATTTCAATCTTGAAAGCACATCCCACATATCTACACATTATTGTTTGAGCCATCGAGTTGGATTTAACATTAGAACCCCATTGTATTTCATTCCCTGAAAGTGTAAAAAATATTGTCGAGACCAGGGCGACCCACCTTCTCGGTCTTGCTCTTTTTTCCCCAAATTTTGGGAGGATTATTTGGCAGTCTTATTTAATTCAAATCTTGCCCTATGTGAAAATATATCAATTATATATTGGATTTTAATCAAATTCAAATGTAGGGTTTCATATATAAAGCAAGTTATTTTCTCATTTGGGGATCCTATCTAGCAATTCAAGAGGAGATCCTTATGAAGTGAAAGTTTTTCCTTAGGTGAAGTCTTAGATCTGCAAATTCATTCATTATCAAGTCTTCGTTAACCATGGAAGTTTCAAGAGACATTGGAGAATAATAAGGGAATCATCGATTGTTGATTGGTTTGTACTTCCTAAGGGTTTGGAATGATTTCATGTTGTTCTTATGCCTCTCCATTGATCTTTAGATCTACATTAAATTATTTTTTAGACGCATTTTTTTTTGATTGGTTAATATTGATTTTTTCTTAATAGAAAGCAAATTTACATCCATCAACATAGTCCAGAATCTAATATCCATGCACCATGTTGGTTGAAAATTTTGTACACTTGGGGAAATACACAAAATTGTGGTTTCAACCATAGTGTGTGAGTGAAACTCTCCTAGTTAAGGGAAGGCTCCCCCTATCTACAAAATAAATTAATCTAATATGGATGGGACAACAATCTTTCTTCTTCTTTAAGGAAAAACTATACTCTTTTCTCTTCACAAAAAATTAATGGCAATTGGAAATAAATAACAACAAATATAGAAATGAGACTTTTTTGGAATTTTGAGGACCAAGGTGCCCCAACACTCTGGCCTAGAAAATCAGGTCCAAATTATGGGATTGGGTCTGTATTGGGCTCATGATGTTGTCTGAGGTCTTGTGGATTTATTGGGTACTTGTAGTTGCACACAAGAGGAAAGAAAGGGGTTTGTGGATAGGGATTTGCCTTAGGTCAAACCCTGGGATTGGAAGTAACCCTAATTGAAATAAAAATTGAGCTTAAATTGAATTGAAAAAGCTTGCCTTTTGAGGGCAAGGCTAGATCTAAAAAATGTAGATGATTATACCTTCAATAGGTGATGCAATGCTCCTAGGATAAGTTCTCCACGTGTTGATGCAATAACATGATAAAAAAACATAAAACTCATCATGAAAACATAATTGAAACATAATATGAAGATGTCTTGATGTAGTTTGGTGCTCCTTGAATCAGATCTACTCTCTTGGAAGAATAATTGCTCTTGAATTGGATGATAATCGTAGCATGAGATAAGATTATGAAAATGAATTGAAAGGGATGCCTTTTATAGGGATTTAATAATTAAAATCACCTTTAGGATAATTTAGATTTGATATATTTTCACATGGAGCGATATTTTAATTAAATAAGATTGCCAAATTATCCTCCCAAATTTTGAAGAAAGAAAAGTGAGACCAAGATGGTAGGTCGCCCTGGTCCCGACAATATTTTTTTGACTTTTAAGGAATGAAAGATAACAAAGTTCTAATGTTGAATCCAACTCAGTGGATCAAACCATAATGTATAGATATGTGGGATATGCTTTGAAGGTTGAAATTAGGGTAGGATAAAGGATAAATCAGGATAAAATGATAAAGGGCACACCTAGAATTAAGGGCCCAAATAAGAGTGTGATGATGTAATAAAGTGGAATAAGATCCATAATATTAATTTAAAGATTAATTAATTACAATAAAGGTCCTATAATGCATAGAGGAAAGGGAAGTACTAAAATAGGTGCTAGGAGAGCGTAAATTGGACACACTGATAAAGGTGTACAATTTACAATGCTACATCAACTTAATTAATTCAAGTGTGTCCCACAATTTACAAATGCAAGATCTAGTTCAAGAGAGTTACCATTAAACTATGTAATATAGACGTGATTTATGAGGTATGCATACAAACTATATTCTGGAGTGCTTTGGTTTAAAGCACATATAAAACTCTTTGAAGTGAATTATTTATAGAAAAAGTTGATTACAATACAACAACAATTTTTTTACCATTTTCGATGCTCATTTTATATGTGTAAAGTTGTCCATTGTATTATGATGTATTTTTTTTGTGTTCATAGTATTTAATATATATGTGACATTGTAGTGTCATAAATTGTACACCTTAATTAGGTTGTTTAATTTCATGCTTAGTTAGCACTCACCTTGGTGTGTTCCATTGAATTATGCAGTATAGGACTTCCTTAGGCATAAATTTAATATTTTAATTAAACCTAATTCATTTCTTACCAATCCACATGTCATAAAATTGGGCCTGTGATCCTAGGTGTGCCCCTTTTTATTATTTAATCCTGATTTAATCCTAATCTTATCCCAATTTCAATCTTGAAAGCACATCCCACATATCTACACATTATTGTTTGAGCCATCGAGTTGGATTCAACATTAGAACCCCATTGTATTTGATTCCCTGAAAGTGAAAAAAATATTGTCGAGACCAGGGCGACCCACCTTCTCGGTCTTGCTCTTTTTTCCCCAAATTTTGGGAGGATTATTTGGCAGTTTTATTTAATTCAAATCTTGCCCTATGTGAAAATATATCAATTATAGATTGGATTTTAATCAAA
This sequence comes from Cryptomeria japonica, assembly GCF_030272615.1. Taxonomy (NCBI): domain Eukaryota; kingdom Viridiplantae; phylum Streptophyta; class Pinopsida; order Cupressales; family Cupressaceae; genus Cryptomeria; species Cryptomeria japonica. The sequence goes on along the minus strand of NC_081406.1, from coordinate 417,248,200 downwards.
TTCAAATGTAGTGTTTCATATATAAAGCAAGTTATTTTCTCATTTGGGGATTCTATCTAGCAATTCAAGAGGACATCCTTATGAAGTGAAAGTTTTTCCTTAGGTGAAGTCTTAGATCTGCAAATTCATTCATTATCAAGTCTTCGTTAACCATGGAAGTTTCAAGAGACATTGGAGAATAATAAGGGAATCATCGATTGTCGATTGGCTTGTACTTCCTAAGGGTTTGGAATGATTTCATGTTGTTCTTATGCCTCTCCATTGATCTTTAGATGTACATTAAATTATTTTTTAGATGCATTTTTTTTTGATTGGTTAATATTGATTTTTTATTAATAGAAAGCAAATTTACATCCATCAACATAGTCCAGAATCTAATATGCATGCACCATGTTGGTTGAAAATTTTGTACACTTGGAGAAATATACAAAATTGTGGTTTCAACCATAGTGTGTGAGTAAAGCTCTCCTAGTTAAGGGAAGGCTCCCCCTATCTACAAACTAAACTAATCTAATATGGATGGGACAACAATATTTCTTCTTCTTTAAGGAATATCTATACTCTTTTCTCTTCACAGAAAATTAATGGCAATTGGAAATAAATAACAACAAATATAGAAATGAGACTCTTTTGTAGGATTTTTGGAACTTAAAGGGAAGCAAAGTTTCCATGAAGGCACAAAGACCTCTGTCACTTCCCCGGGATGGGAAAACAGAAAGAAATCTCAAAGTCTTCAACTATCTATTCTCCTATCAACCTTTTTAGATGATTTTCTGCTAACTAAGCACAATATGTAGCAGCTCAAAGTCTAACTACATGATGAACTTCACCTTACATGTACAAGTCTCAAAAATAGAAGCATCACATAGTCTTCAAGCTATCTTCCCACTTGAGCTTTCCACACTAGTTTCATATATGATAAGCAAATTAAAGTTTGTAAGACCACATCTGAAAACCAAACATATAACTCTAAATACAATTAGTAGCTCAAAGTTTGCAAGATTGGATTTAAATCCCTCTTTGACAGTAGAACAAAACTCATAATCAACTCTAGAAATTGTCGTCATATTACAACTTGAACTGGCACAAAGTCTCAACACAACTTTCCTCTTTTATTGAAAGCAATTTGATTTACATCTAAGCTCAAAGTCTTAGAGTATACATACAAACTGACAAAATTTTGTTGCATTGCCAAAAGATATCAATTACAATAGACCCCCTCAAGTATTTATAGGAGAGGAGCCTTGAGAAAAAGGTGGGAGGATCCTATTTAACTTGAGAAATTCTCTTAACCACCAAGACTTATTCAACAACTGACTATGACTTATTCCAACTACAATCCTAATTGAACTCAACTTGTAGTTGCTTTACATGTAATTACAAAAGTGAAAGTGATTTGTTAACTTGCAATTACAAAGTTATTTTTTACATGTAACTTGTCAAAACAAAATTACAAATGCATAGCTAAAACTATTCCATGTGTCTAAAGACACGACTCTAACTGCATCATCCTTTGTCTGTGATGATCTTGTTCGGTTTAAGATGAAATTGCATCCTTATCTTCTTGCTTGTGGTAGTACTAGCTTTTCAAGAGGGAAAGGGTTGCCTTCCTCTTTCCATGTCATGACCATATTTGTCTTGAAAGCATTCTATGCTCTCAACCATGAATTGTTGTTGTATCTCTTCTTTGTATAATCCTCCAATCTTAAAATCTGCTTGCAAAATAAGGCCCATGCCTTAATTCATTGATTTGGTAGGTCGTGTGTACAAACCAGACTGACAAGGGAAGGGATAAATTGATGCAAAAATGGGCTCATAGGTGAATTTTGGGTTTTGGAAGCTGCATTACATGTGTGGGGAAAACAAGAGTATTAACTTGCAATTGTGGAGAACAAACATGCAACTTCATATGTGTACTGAGTAACTACAAGTTTGCACTTGTAATTGAACCTTTAAGACTCATTTTCAAGTATTTTTTGAGTGCATTTTGGACCAATTTCAGGTTCTGGATGGCTGACTGCAGGTAGACTTTAAATGGGAAAAAGAATGAAGGTGTGAAATGAGTGGATGAAAAGGTGGGGAATGTATGTACGGATGATGGCAATGAATATGGATGAAAATGGAAGGATTTTGACAATATCATCTTCGAGAAAATGGGAAGAACTTTCAACATGTAATCTAGTTCTAAAAACCCGATTTTGAAAGAATGGGTACTTTTCATCTTTGAAACTTGGAATTTCAACAAAAGATGGTTAAAATATTACAACCATAAGGAAAGATAAATTTTTTTCATCCTACTTGTAATTGGGATTTAAAATCCCGAATACAAGTAAAGAGGGAAAAAGGGGAAGATCAATGCAATTCACAAAATGCTTTGGAAACTTGGAACAAAGGGGAAAATCTCTCACAAAACCGATTTTAGGCAAGAACAAAACAAAATATATATACAAACTGGTCAAGGAAGCCAAAACAAACTAAAACAAGAAAAGAAAACAAGAAAAAGAGAAGAGAACATACCTTGATCAATCAAAATGACCTCCCAAGAATAAGAAACAATCCTTGAAAGAAGAGAGAAAATCTCTTAAATAGACAACAAACCACACTCCAAACCCTAGCCACGTTTTTGAAAAAATGTCATATGTATCAAAATGCCCATTAAAAGCATGAAGAATTGATCAAGTAAAGCACCCAATCTCCACGCCTAGGCAAGACAAGCCAAAATGATTTAGGAAAGACAAGATTCATGGCATTTGAATGAGGCAAATCATGGCATTTTTAAAAAATGTTTTTGTTGTTAAAACATCATAAAACCAACGATAATGTCTTCCAAATGGTGTGAAGAGAGTTGGAAAATGCATGGAAATAGAAAGTAATCCAAAACGCCTTCCTCCTCCTAATATTTCTCTACAAAAATCGGTAGAAATTGTCAACAAAATCCTCCAATATTGTTGGTTGGGTTTTTGGGATAGAACAAGTTTAAAATGCATGCAATAAGGAAAATCGGGTTTTTAAAACCTTTTTACATGTTTAAAATGTTCACTTTTTCCCTCATAAGGTAAAATCGGGTTTTTGAGAGAAAACAACGAGTTTAAAATACTTGTAATAGGGAAATAAAACTCCCATTACAAGTTTTAAACAACTCAACAAAAGACTAGAAAAGGGAAAATAAAATTCCTTTTACAAGTCAGAAAAATAACTTAAAAATAAAACTTGTAATAGGGAAATAAAATCCCTATTACAACTTAAAGTGACTTTATAAAAATTGTAATGGAGGAGAAAAACCCCTACCATAACTTAAAATCACTTAAGTGGAACTTTTAAAAAGAATTACAAGTTTTATTTTAACTTTATAATTTAAAGTTCACTTGTAATATGCCCAAAAAGTTCCTACAATGACTTAAAAAGCCAAAAAGCAACAAGGGGGAAATAAAAATTAAGTTACAAGTTCTAATTTCATAAAGTGCACTTGTAATTAACTAAACATTTCCCTACAAAGACTAAAACAAAGGAAAACATTAAAACTTGCATCTTAAAGAAAATTTATCACCTGCAGTCAGGGAGAAAAAACCCAAAATTGAAGGAAAGACATAGCAAACGAAACTAGAATGCGATGATATTTGAAATGTTGTTCGAGGATGGACTAAGGATTAAGACATTCCAAGGGCGAAGAAATTTTTTGCCTTGGGAAGTGTTCCATAGAGTAAAATCTTCAACCTGCAGTGACTATTCTGAAACCCAAAATTGCACAAAAATCTAGGTAAAGGAATACCAAAACTTGGACAATGATGGCAAAGACACCCCCCAATGATTTGACACTATCAAATGTGAGTTTTGTACCTCGTAAAATGTGCCTTAGAGACAAAAAATGACACTTTTTAGGCAAAAATTTGTAGGGGTTGTCACATTTTTGAAAATCCAAAAATGAGGACAACAATTGGCTTTGACTGGGGAACTTCCTTTGATTGTTGGGCCGATTGAAGGGAGTATAATCCAGAACTCTAAGTACCTTAGTATCCATTGGGTTACAGAGTCGAGCAACAAAGGCACATACGACAAGACGGATGGTATGACTGACGCAAAGCAACTAACTAAGATGCTAACTTGTGCAACTGCACTTATTGAATATGGAAACCTACCTATCCTAAACTAGCCACAATGAAAACATTTCAAATGAAACCGTTCACTGGCTCAGCAAAATAATTGCCTTTCTTCAACACACCAAACCAAAAAATAGAAAGGATCTTGTATATTATCACCTATCCATGATGTCCACCCTCCCCAAAAACATTCTTCAACCCAACTAGTTTAAACAAAGTTTATAGTTTTGTTTACAAAACAATAGGAACAACAGTTGCGAAAAACAAAAACAAAAACAACATTCAACTAGCTACTGTAAGTTCCTTGCCTTTCCCTTCGTTATTCTAGTCTCCATCCTATGATTCCTCAGGGTCGTCCAGGTCGTCATTGTCTTCCAGAGGGAATTCAATCCATAGAGTGCACTTTGTCGGTCTCTTTCTCGAACCCCTTGGCCGACCTCACTTCCATTTAGAGGATGAATAAGAGCCTTCATCTACAGATTTATGGTCATGAGGACCCCATTTCTCTAGTTCACATCTGATATCTTATATTTCCCATACCTTCAAATACTATTTTATCTCATGCATCACCACTTGTGTCAATGCACAATGCACCTCCTTATTACAATTTTCACTCCAATGTAGGCTAAGGCGCAATGGGGGGCAAAATTCACTCACATGGTGCCAAACACCTTCCGGGCAAATGAAACCCAACCCATCGTGGGACATTTGCATGAAGTTATTGAAACCTCCATGCCATTCCTCCTTCACATAGCTCATAACAATCCATCACACCTTCTCCTTGCTCACCAATTCAAAACACTAGGTTGTAAACATAGAAGCTATGTCATTGTTTGTGCGGTATTTGTATTAAACTCGTGGGTATTCATCTCCCAATACTATCTTCACCTGAGTGAGAAACGCCCTCTCTTCGAACTTGAAAATATTTTAACAAGCGCTTCTTCCACCTCAATTTACTTTGAGTGTTTGGCTTGTCTAGTAAGCTATGACAAGATTCAAGTAGTTAGACCACCTTGTATGTCATTAATGAATCTTAACTTGCAAAGGTGGCACCATGTGTGAGAAGTAACCCACCATAAATTCTCCCATGCTCGATACAATGTGTTAGGAGGTTGCTGCCAAATTTGCCAAAGCAAAACACGACCATCTTCTACAATCATACCCACCCAAGATTTTAGAGGAGATTTCTTCAAAATATGTGACCTCTGGGCTGCACTTCCATACTCCATTTGACAAAGCATTTAAGACTCAATTTTCCCTTTTCAAAACATATCACCCCATATGCAAATAACAGGCAAAACAACATCAATTTCAAGATTTGAATTTGGAGTTCTATCACTCAATTTATATTAGAGCCGTTGTTTAGGTAGATGTCAAAATTGACTTCACCTACTTGTAATTTGAAAGCCTAATTGGCACTTTAATCAGCTTCCTTGTTTCCCTCCCTAAGGATATGGGAAATCTTGAAGCTATGGAAAGTAGCTAAGAGTTCCTTTATGTCTTTAATTTCCCTATCTATCTTCCAATTTTGTGTTTCACCCTTAACAATGGCATGGGTTATGATTTGAGAGTCCCCTTCTAAATCTATTTTTGTCACACCAATTCTTCCTGCCAATTGGACCGCCATGAGAGAAGATTTTTCTTTGGCTTCATTATTTGTTCCTAGGGGAAGAAGTTGCTTGCCTTTTGCAATGAATTTACCATTGTAGTCCTTAGCCACACTGATGCAGAGAGTCTTGGAGCTAATCCTATTCACCTTCCTAGTTTACTTGTCTTACTCAACCCTCTAACTCCTCAAGCCCATCCAATGGCACTTGGTAGGGGTTTTGCTAGTTAGACCTCCAAGGTCTAATCCACTTTGGCTTGCCTCCAAGGTATAGCCACTGATATTTGACAATCTAACTGCCTTTTGAGGATTCCACCTCAATCTCTAACACCACTCCTAAGGTTCCAACAACCTCTGCAAAGGATCACAACACACCAACTCGTTCTAGGTGGGAAAAGTGCATTTACATAATGTCTTTGATGTCTTTTAGGGGTTTGAGCACCTTCAAACCCATCACCAAGGTTTCCTAACCTCTCTTTGTCTCTACTGATTCCATATAGGCCTAATACAATTAGCTCTCCAATGGCGGTTTTCAAGACTTAATTTGAAATTTTCCCACACAAGGCCACAAATACATTGCAGATTTGAGTACCCTTCTCAGAGTTGCATACAATATCTCAAATACCATCTGGGTTCTCCGTACACATGGGGTTTCCAATACTGCCCTATTTTTAAGGGTTCTAGGCCTACCGATTGACTCACAAATTTATTCTTGAAAAGGTTCACCAGTCAAAACATCTGCCAAAGCTATTCAAGGATTCTTCAAGGGAACTCAAAGGGATTTCCAACCATGTGTCATCTGGTCTTCTACCAATCCACTTGTGCTTTGAAACCGTACATCTTCTGTTGTCCTAACTCACCAAATCCTAGTTGTTAGCCTAGGGCTTCATTGCACAATCATCACAAAGACCTGCAAAACCAAAAAACCTACTCTAAACATATGTATAGAACCTAACCTAGCATTCCACTTGATTTGAATTGGTGCCATCAATGGATTCTCAGGTTAGAGCCATTTTGCCCTTAAACCCTACTTTGCAAGGGTTTTACACCTAGTCACAGAGAGTGAATTAGATCTCTGCAACCAAACACACTTAGAATTGCTAATCTACCTTGCTGGAAAGATTATTCAACAAACTTTCATGCCCAGCAATGAGATTCTACTGAAAAATCCATACCAGACCATACAATGAAGCAAAAAACAAGGAAACGCTGTCAAAATGGTGAAAAGACAAGATTTATTTAAAACACAAAAACTTGCTTTTGCATTCTAGATCCTCTAACCCATACAATGAAGTTGTTTTTGGCTTATATGCCCATGATTCAGTTGGTTGAACCAACTTTTCAATGCCAACATCCAAAAATGCAACTTTTGCAAAATGTTGCTCAACAACTTTTACATCTTTTCATCCTGATAATGTAACTTTGCACTCAAGTGCATTCCAAGGCTCAAAAAGGCCCTGAATGCATTCTAGGAGACTTAAAAACAATATATTTCACCCTATTACATCATGACTCTGTTCCAGGGTGGTACACCTATGACCATCATCAATATTACATCTTCTAGGATAGCAGCATCCCGAACACAACAAAAGCTTGAACAACTCAACCATGACTTCCTGGAGTCCCAAATGGTTGGCCCAATTATTACAACATTAAAGACACATAAAAAACTTAAGAATAAAACAAAATTTTCCTGGAGTGATAGGTTCCCTACACCACACACAACTCGCACTTGAGGGTCCTAGATTACCACGGTGGCCCTTTATTAAATATTGACTCGTTAATGGGCCTAAGAAACATTAGGATTAACCCTAATAGGCCCATTAACCAGTCGATATTTAATAAGGGGCCACTGTGCTTGAATTTTTCTATCCCAGTTATTATAGGGTTGTTTATGAACATTGACTTTTCTTGATGTTGTGCTAACAAGTTTTGATATTGACCTTTCAATCCTAATCCACAAACGAATTTCATTTTCTTCGGTTCCTTGAAAAATACACCTATTGCACTCCTTCCAGATTTGTCATAATAGAGATGAGGGAGCTATGCACGAAATAATGGAGTATATTGATTTTGTTTCTCTTATCCCCCAACTTTGAACTAGGCTTTGAGGTTTGTATTTACTGGAGAAAACCATTCTAGCTTCTCCAACAATTTCCCCCAGCACTCGCATGCCATCAAACAATGAAGAAGAAGAAGGTCAATTGTTTCTTCTTCCTTTTTACACATAGCACATGTGAAGGAGTCCGTGAAACCCAATTTTTTCAATCGATCACCAGTCAAAATTCTTCCTCTCAGGGCTACCCAGGTGAATGATCCCGCCTTTGGAAGGCACTTCCCGTTCCAACACAAATGAGTTGACCAATTTTCCTTTGTTAAATCTGCATCCAAAATGCCATATCTAATTTTAACCGAGTACTTTCTGCTCTTCGCACCACTCCAAATCATTGTGTACTCTATGTTTGATAGTGATGTCATGGAAATGGGGACAAGGCAACAACAAAGTTCAATGTTAATAAGTTAGTTTCAACCATAAAACCAAAACAAAGAGCTAAAAACCATTCCAAACATATCAAAAGAGATTTCAAAAAAGCATGAAAGAAGTTTAACAAAACAAAAGAAAGGATAAGAGCCTCCCTAAGATGCTTCCATGATGCCTTTTGATGCTTCTCCCTTGTTTCTCCCCTCTCCAAGTCCCAAATGAGTGTAGCTCTCAGCTTTTAGCACTAGCCATGGATGCCATATGGAGATTCAAGATGGTTGGATGTGATAAACAAATGCTATGCAAGTGTAGATAGTGATGCTATGAAAAAGCTCTATGCTAATACCAATATAACAACAATACTCTAATGCTTCCTTCTTTGCTTGAGGAGAAGGGTTCTATTTATAGAACAAATGGGGAAATGAAGGGTTAAGATTGAGAAATCTTAACAAGGGTTAGGATTGAAAGATATTCAATCCATGTGAGACTTTCAACCCAATCCCATGTTGACAAGTGTCACCATGAGGAGGCTTGAGAGGAGAGATAAGGAGTATTAAATGCTTGAGGGGATATGATGGTTACCCTAGGGGGTTGGGTTAGGGTTAGGTTAATGGATATTTATTTTATCCAAGGGATAAATGAATGTGCAAGGGTTAAATGGTTACCTTAGTCAAAGAAATAAATGCTTTGAAGAGACCCATGAGTCAAAAGGATGGTTAAGTTAGAGGAAAGTCTCTAACCAAAGGTAAAAGGTGAGTTAACCATAAATGGTTATGTAAGAGCCTTTAATGGTTTGGAAGACTTTAGAGGTTAACCATTTGAAGACTTAAAGCCTTAATTGCCTTTCAAAGACTTTGAGGGCTTTGAAAAGTGACTCCAAGTTGTTTTAGGAATGTAACAATATTTAGGGGGTGAATTAGGCTAATTAGAAGGAGTTAGAAGAATCTAGAAGGGATTTAGGCATGCAAGTGGATTTTGTAGGAGAATGCAATTGGAAGGAATTTTGGGATTTTTAATTGAAATAAAATAATTTATTTCAATTAAATGGTATAATTTGCATTTGGATAGATATTTAAATAAAAATTAATTTATTTAAATGTGAATGTGAATTTTGGATTTTATTTAAATAAATCTTAATTTATTTACATGAGAAAAAGGAAGATAAAGCATTAAATGCTTGAAGACTTTGAGGGAAACCATTAAAGGCTTGAAAATACTCTAGAAGGAAGCCATTAAGTTTGAAGACTTTAAGGGAAACCATTAAAGGCTTAAGAAGACTCTAGAAGGAAGCCATTAAGTGTGAAGACTTTAAGGGAAACCATTAAAGGTTTCAAGTGGGTGAGGATAAATAGGATTTTAAATAAATAATTTATTTATTTAAAATAGTTGTGCAACTTGCATTTGTAGGAAAATGCAAGTGGGTGGAGGATAAAGGTGATTTAAATAAATGTAAATGTTAATTTATTTAAATGTGAGAGATGTGATTTTGGGGGATTTAAATAAATATTAATTAATTTAAATGTGAGAGAAGATTTAATTAAAGAAATATGATTTATTTATTTAATTAATGGTCTGAATTTGGTTAAGTGAATTAAATCAAATAAATTGAATAATTTATTTAATTAATAGGAGAAGAGGGTTAAGATGAATTAATTAAATATTAATTTAATTAATTATTGATTGATGGTTAAATAATCAAATAAATACTAAATGCTCATTTAATTAAGTGGACAGATTTATGTGACTACATTTGCCCCTCTTTGAGACAGTGCGATTTTATCGCGTCGTTTCAAAGAAAGAAAAATAGGTGTGAAGAAATATGCCCCATAAATGTTAATTTAGTGGGTGGTATGCCCCCTCGAGAGATGGGCCGATTTTTTTTTTTGAAGAATCGGACGTTCTCTCGAAAAAGAACGAGAAGTGGAGGGGAGGTAGAATAAAATAAATTAGCAATAATGGTGAAAGAATGGAAGAAAATAGAGTGAATACGGAGAAATGGCAAGCCAGTGAGTACCCGTAGGTTATGCAGGAGATACAATGCAAATGTGGTGTTGTGCTTTTGATTGATACTGTACAATTGATCAAAATTGGTTGGACAATCTGGTGCAATCAGTTTAATTGCCCCGGTCGAGTCAAAGCATGACAGTTGATGTCAGTTATTCGCTTGGACAGGATAAAGTCTGAGTAAGTGAATCAAAGTGACCTGATGGTGACTTAGATAATTGATGTAATTGCCTGATGAAGTCAAGGTATTTGAAGCAAAATACTCGTTGAGACTTAGACAATTGATGTAATTATCTGTTATGATTGTGTTTGATTGGTTGATCAATTGATAGTGTGTGTGTGTGATATGGAAGGTTGTGGTTAATCATAGCAGCCCCGTTGAGACTAGGTCATTATGATAAATGCCTGATGTAGTCTAGGTTTGCCATAATCAATTACCTATTGAGATCCGAATATACTTGATCAGAGTATCTGTTGATAGTTTAGGTGTGTGTGAGTCGATGTGCCTGTGTAGACAGAGTAATTGGCTTGATTGGGTTGATGGGAGATGATGTAGGGTATGTGATGCTGATTACCAAGATGGGGAGGGTGAGGGTGGGGTTTGATGTTAGATAGAAGAAATGGAGGACCTATGATGCATTCCTATGGAAGAAGAGAAAAATAGAGTATACATTGTCATTACTATGTATGCATGATATGCATCTATTATGAATGTATGGATGGATGGAATGCAATAGAATGCAATATATATAGATGAGATGGAATGGCGATCCATAGTGCTTTATTTTTCATCATTGAGATTTTGAATTGTGGGAAGTAAGTGCAAACATCGATGGTATAATTAAACCATGATGACCTAAGCACTTCTTTCCTAGATTTTGATATAGCAAGTTAATACAAGCAACTTGATATAATGGATCAAGTTGACCTGAGTAGTGCTTGCAAAACAAACAAGGATTATCTCCTTTCATGCATGACTTGGAACATCCTCCTTGATCTTTTTCCGATCATATCCCGAGACAAGTTCATACCATAGTAAGAGATAAACCATTATCGAGCTTGGATGAGGCAGTAGGAACCAAAGATGGAGCATTGTACCTGTAAGCAAACATCATATATAAAGAATAAAGAATATGGACCCTCGATAATGGTTCATGCTCATATGGTCGAGGTATACGCTGTAGTCAGCAAGCCATAGTGATCTATGACTGTATTTTACATATGATCACGTAGCTTAGCAAACTTCCCACATAGACACCATTAGTACATGCCCCAGAACGTCATTGGAATAATTCACAGAAGACATACAAACAATGCCTAGGAACCATCCCGACCACTCTAATCACTTGTGGATATCCCAGAGTAGTGTAGGAACCTGATATAAATAAATAACCCATAAATTGGACCAAGTACTTGAAAGCTTTAAACAAAAATTTCTTGTCAAAGAAAACGTGATCTTGTCTTTGTTTTGGTAAGGAAGGTTGCATCCTTGTTTAGACAGTTTGCATGTTTGATGTTGATTGTTTGGTTGATTGGATAAGTGGTCATCATTTTATTATTTCACCATGTTTGTGTGGTATCTGCTTTGAAAAATTCATATATACAAAGCGTTGCCATGTTTTTGTTTGTTTGATGTTTTTTGATGTTTTTGGATTTTGTGAGATAGTTTTGAATGAAGAACTCAATGAATCAAAAAATAATGTAGAATCCACTTCCATCAACTAGATTAAGGGCGTTGCCGCTAGTTTATATATGACTATGAAAAAGCGGGATGCAAGATGCATGAAGTACTATCCTTGATTGCAGATCAATAACAAGCCATGATTTTGGATTGATGGATGAGTGAATGTAGTGAATGTGATCGCAACAAGTCTGAAAGACAATGGAGCCATAGGATTTACGAGTGGTGCCTATTTTCCAGGTTTTTACCATCGCACTTACCCAAGGTGCCACCGGAGTGGTTGTTCACCGTTTGGATGCATGATTTTTCTTTACTATTTTGATGTTTTTTGTATTTTCTTCAGGACATTTATCTGAATGTTTTTGGTATTTTTTTGTACAATTTTTAGGTATAAAACCGTTTGAGGTGCATGCTGTTGATTGGATCTGCTAGCGGTTCTCCTTCTGAAGTACCCAATTGATATGCCCCAGACCCAAATACAGCAGTGATAATATATGGACCCAACTAGTTTGATTCAAACTTCCCCTGATGTTCTTGGTTTGGTTGGTTACGAGGATTCTCTCGAAGAACAAGATCACCTACCTTGAATGTGCGAGGTCTAACTCGATGATTATAGCTTCTTCTCATACGTTGCTGATAGGCCTTGAGGTGATTGTATGCAGCTTGTCATTTCTCATCAAGTAGCTGTAAGTCTTGGAGATGGGATACTCTGTATGCTTCATCATCGATGAGATTGTGCAAGGAAACTTGTAGAGATGGTATCTCAACCTCGATAGGTAAGATAGCTCCGGTACCGTAGACTAGTGAGTAGGGAGTTGCACCTGTAGGGGTTCGAATGCTAGTTCGATATGCCCATAGTGCTGGATTCAATTGAACGTGCCAATCATGACCAACATCATTGACTGTCTTCTTGAGGATTCTTAATATGTTCTTGTTTGATGCTTCAGCCTGACCATTTCCTTGTGGGTAATAGGGAGTGGAAAAGTGGTGTTGGATGTGAAATTTCTCACAGAGTTCACGAACATCCTGATTTTTGAAAGGAAGACTGTTATCTGTGATGATGGACATGGGTACACCATATCGATAGATGATGTAATTAAGGATGAATGAGGTGATCTGCTTGCCGATAACTTGAGTAAGTGGAACAACTTCAAACCACTTTGTGAAGTATTCGGTGGCAATAATGATGAACTTGTGGCCGTTGGATGAAGATGGATGGATTTTACCCACAAGGTCAAGTCCCCATTGACAAAAAGACCATGGTGTTGTGATGGGTTGCAATTCCTATGCTGGTGCATGTATCAGGTCTCCATGAACTTGGAATTTCTTGCATTTTCTAACAAAGTAGTATGAGTCTATTTCCATTGATGGCCAATAGTATCCAGTGCGCATGAGTTTCTTGGCTAGTGACGGGCCGCTTGCATGAGTTCCACAAATTCCTTCATGTACCTCTTCCAAGGCCTTTGTTATCTCATCTTGTTCTAGTCATCAAAGGAGAGTACCATCAAGATTGTGTCGGTATAGGGTTTGATCAATAATGATATATCGAGCGGATTGGCGAATGAAGGTTTTACGTTGGTTATTTGATTGGTTAGGAGGAAGTGTGTGATCGTGGAGGTAGGTGTAAAACTCACCGTACCATGGGGATTCAGAACCGACAAGATGACATATCATCTCAAATTCGGGGATATCATAAGCGGGAATCCAAAGTTGTTCGACCAAGAACTCATAGCATGTTGATTTTTTCGGAAGATTTAGAAGAGATGCAATAGTAACCATAGCATCAGCAACTCGATTCTGATCTCTTGGTATCTGCTCAAAGGTGATAGTAGTAAATGATGCCTTTAGACTATCCACCATTTGTTTGTACGGCATGAGTTTGTCATCTTTAGTCTGATATTCATCAGTGGCTTGTCGAATGACCAGTTGGGAGTCGCCATATACTTGTAGTTATTGTAACTTCCATTGTATGGCTAGCCTTAGTCCTGTGATCAAGGCCTCATATTTAGCTATGTTGTTTGTGCATGGAAATGTGAGCCTGTAAGACTTCAGGATGCTGTCACCTTAAGGTGTGATAAACAGATTGCCTGCCCTCGAGCCATGCTTAGTGTATGAACCATCAAAGTATAGTTTCCATGGTTGTGCTGTTGTGATCATGAATATCTCTTCATCTGGAAAATTGGAAATGAGAGGATGATTGCCTATGAGGGGAGCATCGGCCAACTGATCTGCAATAACTTGGCCTTTGATAGCTTTACGGTCCACATACTCGATGTCAAATTCACTTAGAATCATCACCCATTTGGCCAAGCGGCCTGTCAATGCTGCTTTGTTGAGTAAGTATTTGAGTGGATCAATTTTTGCAATTAGCTGTACTTTATGTGTCAATAGATAGTGCCTCAGTTTAGTGGCTGCCAAGATTACTGCTAGGCAAGCTCACTCAATAGGTGTGTAATTGAGTTCATAGCCAACTAGTGTGCGAGAGATGTAGTAAACAACACACTCTTTCCCTTCTGCATTGTGTTGTGCCAATAGTATACCCAATGTTGTATTTGTTGCTGATATATAGAGTAGTAAAGGCCTACTTGGATCTGGTGGGACCAGCAATGGTGTATTCATGAGATAGTCTTTAAGCATTTGGAATGCTTGTTGGCATCTGGTATCCCATTGAAATCGGATGTTCTTGTGTAACATGTGTGTAAACGGGTGACACTTATCTGCCAGTTGTGCAATGAATCTCCGAATTGATTGTAGTCGTCCTTGTAATGTCCTTAGCTGATTGATGTTCTTTGGTGTTGGCATGTCCATGATTGCTTTGACCTTTGCAGGATCAACCTCAATACCTTTACTTGAGACAATGTATCCTACAAGTTTCCCTGAGGTTACTCCAAAGACACATTTCTTTGGGTTGAGTCGAACATGATATTGTTTCAGTCTATCAAAGATTTTCTCTAATATTTCTAGATGACCTTCTCTTGTTAGTGATTTTGCCAATAAGTCATCAACATAATCTTCCATTATGGTATGCATCATGTCATGAAAGATGGTGGTCATTGCTCTTTGATAGGTCGCTCCTGCATTCTTTAGACCAAAAGGCATTACATTCTAGCAGTATGTTCCCCATGGACATGTGAAGGCCATCTTATGTTGATCCTCTGGTGCGATCTTTATCTGATTGTACCTTGAAAATCCATCCATGAGTGAAAGCATGGCATGTCCTGCTGTTAGGTCTACGATTATGTCGATGTTTGGTAGGGGGAAGTCATCTTTAGGACATGCCTTGTTCAGATCTATGAAGTCACTACAGATACAGATGCCCCCATTTGGTTTGTCGATAGGCACAATATTGGATATCCAATCTGCATAATCAACTGGTCTAATAAAACCAACATCTAGGAGTTTCTTAAGTTCTGCTTTGACTAGCACCGCATTCTAGGGATGCATCTTGCGAAGTTTCTGCTTGACAGGTTTGGCTCCTTCTGCGACGGTGAGGTGATGCATGAGTAAATCAGGATCAAGCCCAGGCATGTCTGCATATGACCATGCAAAGTTGACTGACACTTCTGGAAGAACTCTTCAAACTTAGGTTGTTCCTCTGGAGTTAAAAGAGATGCCATATGTATTTGGTGAGTTTCAAGAGTCCCCACGTTGTATTCTTTGGTTTCCTCAATGAGAATTGTTGATCGTTCCTGTTATGTACTAGAAGGGAGAATGCCAAACCTTTCATCCTCTAGCGTGTCAAAGAGGTTTTCACCATTGGATACGCTCTTTCTTTTTACTTTTGTGGGATCAAACAGTGCCACAGTGTGGTTTTCACTGGAAGATCCATGTTTAATTATTATATTTTTGTAGCTAAAAGGTTTGACATCCGCCCTGAAGTATGCTGCGCTATTAAGTTTAATGGTGAATCCAGCTTTGTGATCCCCACTTGGTATGTTATCTCGTAGTTCCAAAAAGTCAATGATCGCCTCATCATTTTGGAAATGGTCAAGACATGGGGGATTAGGTTGGTTCCATTCGATGAGTTCAGGATGGATAATGGGCATTACCTCATCGATTAAGTTAAGTTTGTTAGATGTGTCAGTGAGGGTTAAGACGTTGTCATGAAGGTCATTGATGGTACTCTCCTTGTCAGAATCAGGCGTAGGATGTGACGAGGGTCTGTGGAAGAAGTTTCCAACTCAGGAACCCAAGAGGTCTTTATCTGCGCTTCTTCATAAACATGGATGTCTTTGTGGGGTGGAGGTAGTGATGTGTCTTCCTCATCTGAAGTATTAAGCTGGAAAAAATCAAATTCCCACTCATGTGAGTCAGTCTTTGAGTCACTTTCCAGTATCCGATTACTATACCATACTGGGATATCCTTTGAGTTAAACACTGCAGGTGTGATCGGTTGATGTACCTTTGTAGATGAAATGATTGGTACTGCGGGAAGGATTATGGGGATCAATGAATCCGATATGGGGAGTATCGATAGTGTTGAATCTACTGCTTCTGCTGAAATTGTCGGTGTTGTCAATACCACTATGGGTTTTGATATAGTTGATGCTGCTAATGGTGCTATTGATGTTATGGCTACTGCTCATGGGGTTGTGGGTTTGATTGGTGGGATGATTGGTATTGTGGATGGTTTTGCTGAGATTTTTAGCCTCATGGGGCAGTTGTTATGGTGCGTGGTGCTACTGATATAACCAAAGGTGACCTCTTTGTAATAGGCTGATATAGTGGTTTACTAGGTTTTCCTTTGAATCTAAGCTTAGGAAGGATGTCCTTTTGAAAGCCTAATCTTGTGTTATCTTTGGGCTTTAATTTTGGCTGCAGTGGATCATGTCTTCCTTGCTTGCAAGGTCCCAAAGTACTCTGACCATCATAACCCATTCTTTGCATAATGAGAAGGCTTTTGCCATACTGATCTATGGGAAGCTTAGCTTGTGGGATGTCTGTGGTGATTGGGTCTTTATAGATCCATTATGCTAAGTCCTCATCTCTAGTTTCTTCTTCTTGACTCTTTCCAAGGATGAACGACATCAAAGTGCATGCTGGCTTGATCAGTGGCATTTGAAGTAACCATTGAGGTTTACCATGAGTTCTAGGAGAAGTAGGCATTTGTCCAACACAAAAGAGTTGGCTGAGATTGTATTCCCCAAGACCTTCTTCTGCTATTTTCATCTTGATCTTCTCTTGCTTGGGTATAGTGGTGTTTGAACTAGAAAGAGAGGCTGGACTTATGTATGATGTGGATGAGATGGTTTCTCTATTGTTGGGAATGGTAATCTCTAGTTGATGACTTATATTATGACAATATGCAAAGGGGTTTGCATCGCCTAGGATTGTGATTTCTACACCATTATGCGGGAACTTGATACACTGATGGTAGGTGAATGGAACGACTTGCATGGTGTGTATCCAAGGTCTTCCTAACAACAAATTGTATGGCAGAGGAAGGTCCAGAACTTGACAGATGATGTGTTTCACCACAGGGCCCACTCGGATTGGTAGCACCATAGATCCTTTGGATGAATGCTCTGCATCATCATAGGTTTTGATTGTTATCTTCTTGCGGGGATCCACTGATTTAATTGCATATCCCAAATCTGTGACTAATTGCAGCGTACAGATATTTAGGCCTACTCCATTATTGATCAAGACTTGCTTGATCCTATGTTGGTTGATAAACCCTTCAATATGGAGTGAGGCGTTGTGAGGTTGCTGGAAGGATGAGTTGTCACTTTCAGAGAAAGTGAGACAAGGTGATGATCTTAGGTTTCCAACCATAGCTTGGAACTGATCTGTATTTAGGTTTGCAGGGACTGACGCCTCTTGGAGAGCTTGATCCAAAATTGTTTTATGGGATGGAGATAGGCGCAATAGCTCTAAGATAGATATCAGTGTGAGCATTTTGTCTAACTGTTCCACAAGGTTATACTGCTTTGTGATAGATGGGGTGCCTTGTGGAGCTACTTTTATGGTAATCTTGCCGCGATGTGTAACAACATTGCAAGTGGAGGTGGGATTTGTGATGGTAATAGTTTTAATTTGTTCACTGGCATCATATAGGTGATTCACAGTGTAATTATATGTGGCTTGCGTATAATCAATGGTATCTGTGTTTCTCCCTGAAGTGGAAGGACCCCTTTGATATTGTGATGGAAGTGGATTTTTAAACATGAGATGATCATTGTTTGTTATCTTTGGGTCATGTCCTTCGATTTCGATTTCACCTCAGTCAATAAGATCCTGAATAAGATCTTTCAATCTGTGACAATTGTTTGTCTTATGTCCTTTCCCTTGATGGAAGTTGCAATGCTCAGTATCCCTCCACCATGAAGGTTTGACTTGAGGTTCATAATTTGATGTTTTGGGTAAGGTCACCAGATTTTGAGAAACCAACTGACGTAACACTGTTTCAATGGGTTCCCCTAAGGGAGTGTATGTTTGTTTTGGTTTAAAATTTTGTTGACGTTATCTGGGTTCCTCTTGAGATGTATTGCATCCTTGATTTGGAGGAGCAACTCTGTTATTCTTGGGTGGGGGGTTCTGTCTTGCAAATCGAAACACAGGTTGTGCACTTTTGATAGTTCTTGCATCCACAACCCCATCGTTGACGACGTTTTTGTTTTTGTTCTAGAAGTTAGGCTTGTCACTATTGAAGCGTGGGTGAGGGCCATCCTTTGGCTCATTATATATCTTGATAAGCCCTTTTTTTATGAGAGTCCGCTCACATTTTAAGCCTTTGGTGATCATGTCATTGAAAGAGTCCGTGTCTTTTACGTCTAGGTGAAATTCCATTTCGTCATTTAAGTTGGAAATAAATATTTCCACTAGTTCTTGTTTAGGTAACTGAAGAGAACGCATGCTAGACATTTGACGCCATTATCGAAGAAAGACTGAAAATAGCTCACCTAGTTTTTGTTTAGTGTTACATAGATCAGCCATTGTGATATCACATTCAATGTTGTGTAAGTAATGTGCCAGGAATTTCTGGATGAGTTCTAGAAATGTCCTAATGCCACCTGGTAATCAGGAAAACCATGATGTGGTTGTTCCTCCCAAGCTTTGGGGAAAAAGTCGCATTAGGTATGTATCCTCGTATGCCACTTTGAGGCAAGCTGAATGGAATTATCTAACATGATCACGAGGATCTCCTTTTCCTCGGTACTTTTCAAACTTAGGTGTTTCAAACCCTCATGGAAAAGGTGTCATATGAAGATTCCTATCAAAGGGATAGGGACAAATGTCATTGAGTGAAAATTGATTAGTTTTTACACCACTATGAAGTTGTTGGGCGATATTTTTGACTTGTTACCGCAACATTTCTATTTCATTTAGAGGAGGAGGAGGTGGGGGATTACCTTGATGAAGGTTGTATCTGATATGTTCTCGACCTCTTTCATCCTCATTATGACTTTGGCATTCTGATGCTTGTCTTAGTTGTGCAACATCAAAGTCAGAGGGTAGTTTAGCCCCCTCTTGAGCAAGTCTTAAAAAGTGAGAACAACATTGCTCCTGAGTATTTTGTCAAAAAGTCTATTAAAGAGAGGGTTGTGTTGTGCCCTTTCTATTGCCACCGGAGTAGGAGTGCCTTGATTTTCATCATTTATATTTCTTCCTAGGGCTTCTTGGAACTCACTGATATTTTCTTCCTCTTCCTCTTCAATTTCTTGTTGTCTAGATCGTGATCTGGTATGAGCCATTTTGTTTACAAGTTTTTGTTGAAGTTTGGTGAAAATGATGATGAGTTGGTGATGAAATGAAACATTGATGTTTGGTGAAGTGTTTTGCATATGAATCTCTAGCACTAAAGGTAGATGCTACCAAAGGTCTTTTCTTGAATTGCTTGTTGTGTTTGAATGACAAAGTTTGATGTGATAAGGTTTAGAGAGATCTGAGATGTATTACAGACTCAACTACCTAGTAATGAGAGGATTGCACTCATAGACTAGTTTTAAACTACGTAGAAATGTCTCTTAGGATGAGTTTATCCTAGATGTAGAGACACTCTAAAAAGTGATGTATTGTGTTTGATTCAAGCAATATCGAAATAGAACTTAGGACAAAAACCTCTTGATGTTTTGAGAGTTGGAATGGATTTTATGTGAATGTGATAATGGATGAAATGTTAACTTCAATAAAAGCTTTGTGTCACATATGGGACAAATTATTCCTCTTCTCTATCAAAAAACCTCTTGTTGAAGGCCCCTATTTCACAAAGTCTTTTGGATCTAAAATTTACCTAAGTTGTGTGCTTGCAGGAGGGGTATTATTTCAAAACTACTAATAATCTTGGTGCAGGAACTTTGGCAAGGATTTGATTTTAAAATTGCTTGCTTTGTCTTCTTAGTCTAGCAAACACTTCAATTGGTGCACTTAAATTGAACCGATGTCTTTCATGTTTTGAGCATTTAGGCTCTTTTGTGTTTATCCTTAGAGGGTCTGCCTCCCTGTGTGGTCACTAGGACTACTAGTGAGGAGGGAACAACCCAAGTGAGTACGGTGAAAACCCAAGAATTTTAACTCACTATAATAAATAGGCCTCTTGGGATGAAAATTTTGGAGGTTGGGGTTATCTGAGATTTATTTCATATCAAGCACTTTGTAGGGCCCTTGAGGTCTAAATCATGCTTGTGTGACTACTAAAGTGTTTGGTACTATGTTGGGCTATAGGCCTCAATCGTGCTTGCACGACTTCAAAGGATAGTCTCCTAATGGAAACCCTTACTAGCACCTTTTTATTTTAGAAAGACCAAAAACCTTCTAGTTGTTGGTGCAAGAGGTCGGACCTCTGAAATGACTCACATTCTTACGGTTCTTAGTACAGATACAAAGTTCACCATGAGGAGTTTTTGTGGGGACTGGTGCTTGGCTTCCCCAGAAAAGTGAGTGTCAAGGGTGGAGCTAGTGGGGTCAATCACCTAAGTATCCACTCTGAATTGCGTAGCTCGGGGTAACCCCCCAAGTGAGATTCAACAACTATTGTCCTGGCCAGCCCTAGGATTTGTGCTTGCATGATCAAAACACTCAAACCTTTTCAAACAAAACAAAGAAACATTGTGTCTATCGTGTTTTCAAGTGCATGCAAAAATATTTCACATTTGGAAACATTTTGGATCCTTAAAACAAAACACTTTCAATTATTGAGTCTTCATTGTTATTGTGTCTTCTTGCCACTTAAAGTTAAAACATTGAGATTTGGTCACATTTAAAAACTTTACAATTGGACAAAATTGCAAAACATTTTCAAAATTGTGTCTGGATTTGTTAAAACTACATCTGCATTCACAGTTGAGAGATTACAAGAAAACTCTTGAGAACAATAAGGACTTAAGTTTTTAGATCTAAAGAGCTTCTAAGGCTGCTTCCTATAGGGCTTCATTCTTCAGTCAACTTGACTTGGTCACACATAGTCAATCATTTTCCTTCACTTGCATTTCCCTCATACATATCTTCCAAATTTGAATCAAAAGGTTACTTTGCTTGTCCTCATCAAACTTTGTGAACCTACTACAACACATCACTAGGTGAGTCCTGCATCAAGATCTATCATCTTAGAGTCTCATTTGGTCTTCTTGAGTCAAGGTCAACTTACCCCATCAAGGTATCCATCATCTCTTTGGAAGCCACACCTTGCTCTCAAACATACATACCTGGAGTCAAGGTCAACTTACCTCATCAAGAGATCCATCATCTCTTTGGAAGCCACACCTTACTCTCCTACTTTGGTATTACAATCTTGGACATTGCAAGTTTACCCTAGATTCATCTACATTTCATACACCTCTTGGTCTTCCATAGTCTTTGCATTTTCATACTACCTTTCATTTTGGTCAAGACTTTAGTCCATGGTTGAAACCCGTCCCAAAGGTCTAGAAGGGAAGCCGAAGAAGCTTTAAGGTCTTTAAACATGAGTACCTAAGAGTTTGATGGAGACGAATTCTACAATCTATTTGAAAACCACAGTAATATACCATACAATGAAAACAATGACAATGCATCCATGGATTCTGTAGAAGTTGAGGAAACTATCATGGATCCCCATTTTAATAGATTGGTTCAAGAAATCATGAAAAGGGATAGACAATATTTCCTACAAGTCATGGCATAAAGTGGAACAAGATTACCTCATGGATTTGATATGTCATAGATTTTGCAGGATGATACAAACCTTGAAAAATCAAGTTAACACAAGACAAAGGAGGCCCAATAGTGGTGGTAAGAAAGAGCATCTCGTGCTTGAGTTACCTTCATCCCTATTTTAAAAACCTGAGATTCCAAACACACACTCATTCTCATGCCAGTTATGATAGAACCTCTCATGAACAATCCTGTAGTCATCCTTTCCCATTGAGAAGAACTACCACCATGCATGACAATGATGATACCCAATATAATACCAATGCATACAATTACACTCAATCAAACATTCAAAATCATGACACAAGGAGACCCTGTGTCAGATTTGGGGGCAATATCCAAGATCATTCTTATGATACCTTATATCCCCATGGTCATGACATATATCGATCTAGGTCTAGTGCTACTCACTATAATACCAAACCAAGAGGTCCATATGCAAGCTATAAATATGTCGCTCCTCCATATGAACACATCTATGATCAATACCATCCATATATGCATTATATCCCTCCTCCTCCGTCCGGTGGCTCAGGCATGGGACTAGCTCAAAGAGACAAGACACCACCCAAGAATGACTTGCAACAGTAGATAAAGGACTTACAAAAGAAAATGGCAGACATAAATACACCAAAGCCACAATACACAATGAGAGATATATGTCCTTACCCATTTATAGAAGCATTCCAATGTCTACATTCCCTCCATATTTTGTAACACTAAAGTTTGATAAATACAAAGGCAAAGGGGATCCAAAGGCACACATAAGACAATTTTTCACAGCTTGCATTGAGGTAGCAGCAGAATAAACATACTTTATGAGATTGTTCCCACAAAGCTTAGGCAAACAAGCTATGGAATGGTTCTCCCAACTTCCACATGGAATTAAGTCATGGGGTGATCTAGTAGAGGCTTTCATACAACACTTCTCATACAACATTGAAATAGACATGTCAATAGCCACCTTATGCAATACTAAGCAGAAACATGGAGAATCCTTCTCTTCATTTTTACAATGATGGAGAGGTCTTGCTACTCGATGCTCTTGTGATATACCACAAAAACAAATGGTAAAAATGTTCACACAAAACGTCAACAAGGATATTGGATATGAGTTAAGAAAAGCATGTTTGTCTACCTTCAAAGAGTGATAGTTCTGATACTTAATATAAGTACAGATCCAATAGTCAACAAGATGAGAGGGGGGGGGGGTGAATCATACAAACTTAATCATCCATAAAAACATCAGATTCAACCTCGGTAACATATATCAATCATATAATCAAAAACTGTCAAACATGCAAACTCAAAAGTATACGAACAATATAAACCTCATAACACCAGATTTAATGTGGAAACCCAAATAGGGAAAAACCACTATGGGATTTCGGACCCACTAAGAAATATACTCTTCTAGAGTATGCTCGATTAAAAGAAAATCCTGTTAAATATTACAAACACATTGCTAGATGTGACCTAGTTAAGGGATTTCCCTCAGATCTGTTAGGATCTTCACTTTGTTAGAAGTGACCTTGTCAAAGTATTTCAAACACTCAATCAGAATGTCACCTTGTTAGAGGATTTACATATAAGACTGTTAAGCCCACATGGTTAAGAGATTTCCTGTCAATTTCACAAAATAATAGTAATACAATCTATCTGCAACTTCACATCTGAAATGCTAAAGCAGATTCCTATTTGTTCAATACAATCTAGACATAGAACTAATCTTCTCTATCTGCTGGGCATCAATACTCTGTTATTCTAACAGGTCTTCAAGCTCCTGTGCTCAGTAATCACTATGTAGCATCCCTCTGCATACACTTGCCTGCATACATTGTTTATCAACAGTTCCTTATTTATAAACAATCTTCTAACCGCTTAATCTCCTAGATCACATTTCCCATGATCAATCATAGCCATTAGATCTTCAATCTTGTCCAGGTTCATTGTATCTTTCGATCTGAAAATGTTTTACCCCGCCTTGGAACTTGCACAATCACCTTGGAACTTGTGTTAGGGTAATGCGGTTCAATGTGTGCTGTAGATCTTCTTGCCAACTTTCCGTTGCCTTAGATTCATTTAACAAACTTCTTTTACGGCTTGCCAATTATTGATCCGCTCCAGCTCATCAGCATCTTTCATTAAATATCACATGTAAACATTTAATGCATTATGTTATAGCTCGGTTACAACTCGGTGAATACTAAACTTCACTCGGTAGACATTCTGTCTTCATTAACCGACTGTGATAACCTTAGGGTTTACCGACTAGGTTCTTTGCTTGATAACATAGTATAGTATTAACCTTTACATTTTACAACATATGTATGATGTTAAAACAATCTAAAACATCAAGATCTCATCATTGTCTGACTTGGTAGAGTTGCCCATTGAATAACTTATCCCCTTATTAATCATATTCTTTCCTGTGTCTTTACCGACTTCTTTATAATCTTCATATCATATTTCTTAAGATATGGTAACATCATACTGAATTAGAAAATCAATTTCTTGACATCAATGACAAAATAATAATATCAAGATAGTAAAACATCTTTAATCAGTTATGTCCATAATCATCAACAATCCTCTCAATATCCTTGTAATATTGCCAACAATCTCCCCCTTTGGCATTGATGGCAAAACCAATTGATTTGACCTTTAAAAAAATTCAGACTGCTGTGATTTTGAAATGCTGAAATGCTCTCTCCCATACATCAGACTTCTCAAGTCTTCTCCCCCTGGGTAGGTTTTCTCCTTCTTGGTCTTCTCCCCCTTTGACAACAATGCCAAAAAGAATAGAACTAAAACATAATTTCTTTCTGTAAGAAGTTATTTGCTACTGTTGTGTATCAACTGAGTCTCGGTCAGAGCATTTGTTTACAATTCCTGTTCCTTGTATCATTTTCTGTATTATCCTAGTATTATTTCCAATACACTTGCAGAAAAACATTCTAAAGTGTATCACTCCAGCATCAGCTCCCCAAAAGATATTCAATAGAGTCATTGAAGTGATTCTTTCACCGAACTCGGTCAGTGAGTTAAAGATAGGGGTAGGACCCCTAACTTACTTCTGAGATATTCAAAAGTGTCCTTTGGTAGTGGCTTGGTGAAGATATCAACTATTTACTCCTTTCTGTTGACATATTCCAACACAACTTTCTTCTCTTGAGCTTCTTCTCTAAGATAATGATATTTGATAGAGATGTGCTTTGTCTTAGAGTGCATAATAGGGTTCTTTGAAATATTAATGGCACTAGTATTATCACAGAATATAGTTACTGGCTCGGTAACTTTCTCATTTATACCTTCCAATAGTTGTTTGATCCATGCAATGTTGGTACAATTCAGTGCTGCTGCAACATATTCAGCTTCGGCTGTTGATTGAGAAACACATCCTTGTTTCTTGCTAAGCCAACTCACTAGTCTTTCTCCTAAGAAGAAAGCTCCTCCACTTGTGCTTTTTCTGTCATCAATGTTGCCTGCCCAATCAACATCAGTATAAACTTTTAGATCAAATCATTTCCTTTCTGATATACTAAGCCATAATCTTCAGTGCCTTTCAAGTATCTGAAAATTCTTTTGATTGCTGTCATGTGTATTTCCTTAGGATCTGTAGAGAATCTTGCAACAATACCTACTGCATGTGCTATATCTGGCATGTTGTGAACAACATATTGTAGTTTTCCAATCATGGATCGGTAGAGTGTCTCATCAACAGATGCAGATTCATCATTCTTTGATAGTTTACAGTTGGTAGTCATGGGAGTACTTACTGACTTTGAATCCTCCATTCCAAATTTCTTCAAGATTTCCTTTATGTATTTGGATTGAGTAATGAAAATCTCATTTTTCATTTGCATTATAAATAAGCCTATAAAATACTTTATCTCACCGATTAATGACATCTCAAATTCTTTGCTCATTTCATTTCCAAAGTTCTTGCATAAAGAGTCATTTCCACAAAATATAATATCATCAACAAATATGGCTGAGATTAGTATTCCATTTTCATCATTCTTCATGTACATGTTGCTATTCTCACTTGTCCTTATAAAACTAATCTTAATCAAATAAAAGTGCAATCTTTCATACCATGCTCTAGGTGCTTGTTTCAGACCATATAAAGCTTTGTTCAATTTACATACCTAATCTTTATTATTGTCATCAACAAATCCTTCAGGTTGTTCAATGAAAACTTCTTCTTCTAATATTCCATTCAGAAATGCAGATTTGACATCCATTTGATATACCTTGAAGTTCTTGAAAGCAACATATGCCAACAATGTTCTAACTCCTTCAAGTCTAGCAACAGGTACAAAAGTCTCACCATAATCAATTCCTTCTTCTTGGGCATAACCTTTGCAAACCAATCTTGCTTTGTTCCGAATGACCTCACCTTTCTCATTTAGCTTGTTTCTGAAGATCCACTTTGTACAGATTACATTTTTGTCCTTCAGTCTTGGGACCATTGTCCATGTGTCATTCTTCTTGATTTGATCAATCTTTTCAATCATAGCATTTATCCAATCTTCACTGTTAAATGCCTCTTTCACTATTCTTGGTTTAAATTCAGATATCAAACATGTTTTGTCTCAGTTTGTTCCTTGTCATCACTGGATCATCCTTATCTCCTATAATCTGACTTGGTGCATGGTGTCTTCTGACATACTTGGCTAATATAGGCTTGGTAGGCTCTGTATGATCTTCTTCATCACTCGGTAACTGGATATTTTCTTCATTTTCTTCAACAATTATCTTGGTAGGACTTCTCGGTTGCACATAGACAAATTCATCATAGTCTTCCGGTTCTTTGGAATTCCTTTCATCAGTTCTTTCTGCAAATTCATCAATTTTCACATTTGCACTTTCTACTATTTGGTTAGATGATTTGATTAGACATTTAAATGCTTTGCTTCTAGAAGAATATCCTAGAAATGTTCCTTCTTCACTTTTCTGATCAAACTTGCCATTTCTATCATCTTTATGAACATAGCATTTACTTCCAAAGATCTTAAAATAACTTACATTAGGTTTCTTGCCATACCAAATTTCATAAGGTGTCTTCAAAGTACCTTTCTTCAATTGAACTCGGTTCAAGGTGTAAACAACTGTGGTTATTGCTTCTCTCCAAAATGTTTGTGGAACCTTCTTCTCAATCATCAGTGTTCTAGCACAATCCACAATAGATCTATTTCTTCTTTTAGCTATTCCATTCTGTTGTGGAGTTCTCGGTGCAGAGACTTGTCTTTTAATACCATGATCATTGCAAAATAGGTTGAACTCATCAGATGTGAACTCTCCTCCTCTATCTGATCTAAGACATTTCAATTGTCTTCCTGTTTCATTTTCAATTCTAGCCTTGTACCACTTAAACATTTGAAAAGCTTCTGATTTTTCTTTTAAAAACATTACTGACATCATCCTTGAATAGTCATCTACAAATAATATGAAATACTTATCACCATAATAACTTTGAACTTTCATAGGACCACAAAGATTAGTGTGCACAAGATCTAAAATTCCCTTAGAAGTGTAGGACTTACTTGTAAAGCTGGATCTTATCATCTTACCCATCTGGCATCCTCGACACATAGCATTCTCAGGTTTTTCAAGACTCGGTAGACCTCTTACTCTATGCTTCTTACTTATCTTGATCAGATTATCAAAATTAACATGACAAAACCTTTTATGCCATAACCAAGTATTATCAATCTTTGCATGCAAACACTTATTGTGAGTTGAGTCAAGGTGAAATGTATTACCTTTTTTTGTGTCCCAGTAGCAGCTAACTTTCCATTCTTGTCATGAACTTTGACAATTCCTTTCTGAAATTCTATTCGGTAACCTATGTTGTTTAGCTGTGCTACACTCAACAAATTGTATTTCAAACCTTCAACCCAATAAACATCATTGCATATTTCTTTATCAAGAAGTGTTATGGATCCTTTACCTCTTACCGGACATGGTGCATCATTACCAAATCTAACATAGCCTCCATCATAATCTTCTAACATAACAAATTTGTGTTTATCTCCTGTCATATGATGTGAACATCCACTATCTATAATCCAAGAATCATTAGTGTTTATGTGAGATATTAGGGATTTTTCTTCATACCTTTCTTCATCTGATCCATCCTTGATAGCCACATAAACAACTTCCTCTGTATCAGTCTCATCTGATTTATCATCTTCAGATTCCTCATCAGCAATTAAGCATGTCTTTCTTCTTCTAAAGTCTCGGTGTCCTCTGTAATGATTATCTTTTTGTCCATCATCTTGGTAATCTCTCTTTTCAATGAAATCTTTGTCAGGACAGTTAGAAGCCATATGTCCAATCTTATCACAATTGAAAGATTTCAAAGGTAGTTTTCTTTATACTTACCTTTGCCTCTCGGTAACCTTTTGGCCAATAGTGCTTCAAACTCTTCTTGCTTTCTGATTTCTTCATACAGTTTGTGTACCTCCTCCATGTTCTTTCGAAATCTTTCACTTGCTCCACTGTGATCTCCTTCAGAGTACTTATAGTTTCTTTCATTGTAATCATTAGATTCATTTAGATGAAAAGAACTAAATGCAGATTCAACTTTATTTATTGATGACCCACTGTTATCAAAATTACTTAACTCAAATGCATGTAGCTTACCAATAGTAGCATCCAAGGAAACTGGCATATTAGGTACAGACCTCAATTCATTGATTGCAGAGACTTGGATTGCATAGGTAGGTAAAAGGGTTCTTAACAACTTACTTGTCACATCCTTTTCTTCAATAGTTCCTCCTGCTCCTTTGATTTGATTTACAATCTCCTTTAGTCTTGTACTATACTGGGTTATGTTCTCACCTTCATTCATCCTCATAGATTCAAGTTGTCCTCTTAGACTATCAACTTTTGCTCTTTGAACATGTTCATCTCCTCCATATATAGATATGAGCTTAGTCCATGTTGCCTTTGCATCATTGCAGCCTTCTAGATCATTAAACTCAGAATCGGTCAATGCAGATGTCATTTCAATCATTGCTTGAATATGTTCTTGCTTCGCCTTTATCTCTTCCATAGTCAATGGATAAGTGCTCGGTGCAACAAAATCATTCTCCAGATAGTATATAGCATATTCTCCAACTCCTAATAGATGTAGCTTCATCCTTTTCTGCCATGTAGAGAAACTTGACTTATTCAGCTTAGATGCATCCCTCTTATACATCTTTGGATCTTTAACTCAAGTGCCTTTAAACTTTCCTTTCAGAGTCCAAAGATCTGATACCAATTGATAGTTCTGATACTTAATATAAGTACAGATCCAATAGCCAACAAGATGAGAGGGGGGGGTGAATCATACAAACTTAATCATCCATAAAAACATCAGATTCAACCTCGGTAACATATATCATTCATATAATCAAAAACTATCAAACATGCAAACTCAAAAGCATACGAACAATATAAACCTCATAACACCAGATTTAACGTGGAAACCCAAATAGGGAAAAACCACTGTGGGATTTCGGACCCACTAAGAAATATACTCTTCTAGAGTATGCTCGGTTAAAAGCAAATCCTGTTAAAGATTACAAACACATTGCTAGACGTGACCCGGTTAAGGGATTTCCCTCAAATCTGTTAGGATCTTCACTTTGTTAGAAGTGACCTTGTCAAAGGATTTCAAACACTCAATCAGAATGTCACCTTGTTAGAGGATTTACATATAAGACTGTTAAGTCCACTCGATTAAGAGATTTCCTATCACTTTCACAAAATAACAGTAATACAATCTATCTGCAACTTCACATCTGAAATGCTAAAGCATATTCCTATTTGTTCAATATAATCTAGACATAGAACTAATCTTGTCTATCTGCTAGGCATCAATACTCTGTTATTCTAACAGGTCTTCAAGCTCCTGTGCTCGGTAATCACTATGTAGCATCCCTGTGCATACACTTGCCCGCATACATTGTTTATCAACAGTTCCTTATTTATAAACAATCTTCTAACTGCTTAATCTCCTTGATCACATTTCCCATGATCAATCATAGCCATCAGATCTTCAATCTTGTCTAGGTTCATTGTATCTTTCGATCTGAAAATGTTTTACCCCACCTTGGAACTTGCACAATCACCTTGGAACTTGTGTTAGGGTAATGCGGTTCAATCTGAGCTGTAGATCTTCTTGCCGACTTTCCATTGCCTTAGATTCGTTTAACAAACTTCTTTTACGGCTTGCTAATCATTGATCCGCTCCATCTCATCAGTATCTTTCATTGAATATCACATTTAAACATTTAATGCATTCTGTTATAGCTCGGTTACAACTCGGTGAATACTAAACTTCACTCGGTAGACATTCTGTCTTCATTAACCGACTGCGATAACCTTAGGGTTTACCAACTAGGTTCCTTAGGGTTTACCGACTAGGTTCTTTTCTTGATAACATAGTATAGTATTAACCTTTACATTTTACAACATATGTATGATGTTAAAACAATCTAAAACATCAAGATCTCATCATTGTCTGACTCAGTAGAGTTGCCCATTGAATAACTTATCCCCTTATTCATCATATTCTTTCCTGTGTCTTTACCGACTTCTTTATAATCTTCATATCATATTTCTTAAGATATGGTAACATCATACTGAATTAGAAAATCGATTTCTTGACATCAATGACAAAATAATAATATCAAGATAGTAAAACATCTTTAATCATAATCATCAACAATCTTCTCAATATCCTTGTAATATTGCCAACAAAGAGGTCATTGAGAAAGGAATATAGATAGAAAAAGTCCTTATTGAATAAGGTATCATAAAGATATTCAAAGAAAACAAAGAGGAATAAAATGGGAAAGATAAACCTCCCTTTAGAACAAGAATAAGAATACAGTCAATGACGGGGTAGTAGACGCAAATATTGTGAAACCTAAGATAACTTTCCCGAGTGCAAGTTATTCTAACTCAAACAATCAAGTGAACAATCAAAGACCATCAAAACCTCAAAGAAAATACACCCCATTGGGAGAACCAATTGAAACAACATTCAAGAAGTTAGTGGAAAACAAGCTCATAACACTACTAGACAATCCACCATATGAGCCAAAAGTGAAACCAAATTGGTGGAATGATGATGAATATTGTGAATATCATAAGAGCAAAGGACATCTTACTAGAAATTGTCATAGATTCAAGAATATCATACAAGATCTCTTTGATAGAGGTGACATAGAAATTGATGGACATACCTCCAATGAAGAGCATGCGATGTTTAAGGAGCCATTTCCTAAACATGACAAGGGAAATACCGATAATCAAGCCAATTATACCAAGATGCCCTATGATTATGATTCTACCATTAATCACATTTCAATGGACAATCATTTTTCTACTATCATCAAGGATAAAACTCCTAAAGATCCTACCCAATGGAGTAAAGTTGTTTTGAAAGGCATTGGACCATCTTCCTCATCTTCTAAAAATGAAACCTCCGAATGTAATGTCACAACCCATCAAGGTAAAGTCACCTTGCAAGGCATTCCATACAAGCCCATAGCCTCTTCATCCACAAAGAATGAGTATGACCTTTTAGATCAGTTAGGGAAGACACACGCTCTCATTTCCATCCTTGAGATTTTACACATATCTCCTGCACATAAGGCCATCCTTGACAAGACTTTGAGAGAGACCTCTGTACCCACTGATATGAATGTGGACCAGTTTCAAGCCATGGTGGGATACCTTTCCATTCCACATACCCTCACAATGATAATAGCCAATGATGCATCTGTAACCTAGCCTCATAATGCACCTCTACATATTGAAGCCTTTATCTATAAAAACCGCATCAAATGAGTCTTGATAGATGGAGGAGCAGGTCTGAATATTTGTACTTTGAGCACTATTAAACAATTGGGATATTCTGAAAAAGCTATGAATTCTACACATGCTATCACCATAAAAGCAGATGATGACGAAGAGCACTCATCCAAATGCATAGTCACCTTAGCTCTTAGAGTTGGGCCAGTTACGAAGGATATGGTATGTCAAGTCCTTGATCTAGATCTCACATATAATATACTCTTGGGACGTCCATGGATTCATGAAATGAGAGTTGTTCCCTTAACATATCATCAGTGTATCAAGTTTCCACACAATGGAGTTGAAGTGACCGTCAATGGTGATCTGAATCCATTCATATATTGCAATAACGTGTGAGCAAGATCAGAAATAACAATCCCAGTCAACTGAGAAGTTGTTCCATCTTCAGCATATGTGGATCTAGAATCCTTGAAAGCTTCTACATCAAAGCAACTAGAGCTAAAAGAAAAATTCAAGGTTAAAGACATGGGAGGTGGTGAGTATATCTTTCATGTTGATGAACTCCCACTATCTCCTAAGACATTTAGTTGACAGGAACAACCTACAAACAATTTGCAATGCCAAGGAATTGGGTACAAAGCACCTAGTGTTGTGGCTACTATGTCTGAATGCAAATCTCCTCTAGTGGTGCAAGTAGCTCTTGATATCAATAATCCTAAGAGTGGTTCCAGTAAAGAATCTATTGAGCATATCACCAAACCTCTTGAGAACTCACATAGCTTTACCATTTCATCTATTCATTCTATTTCCACTCCTCTCCCAAATTTGGATCAACAAGAATTACAAAAGCCCTTACTAATTGGGGATGAAAAATCAAGCTTTGAAAAGAAAAATCTAAAAAATAAAAAATAAAGAAAAGTCCTTTAGTCCAAATCAAAATCAAAAGCTATTGGACTCGACAAAAATCAATGTCAAGGATTAAAATACTATGAAATTGTAGATAGGAATCTGGAAATCATCAAAGCAATATAAACATTAGCCTAGCTCAATCACGAAAACTCAATTGCAATGATAAGAAAACCTACAAACATTCAATAGAGATATGGAAATAAAACATTTAATTCAAACGCAAACCATCACAAATGCGGATGTCTCCTCCATGATTCTCCATTTTCCTTCTTTCTCCTTCAAATTGTTTTGTTTTGCCAATTGTTTTGTTTTGTGGATCTCACCTTCAAGTGCATAAGCATAATGTGAAAGCAAGATTGACAAGACGGTAGCGCAAGAATACTAGAAGCGTGATTGATTCGGGGGGGATGATTGAAGAAATTCATCCAATTTATAGATAAATTGGAGAAAAGACAAGATTAGCATGAAGAGATTTGAAAGGAAATTTCAAATCAAGAATGACAAATATGACAAATTATGACAAAATTGACAAGGTTGCTATGCAAGATTGATTGATTGACAAATTATGACAAAATTGACAAGGTTGTTATGCAAAATTGATTGATTGACAAATTATGACAAATTTATGACAAGAATTTGAAATAGAAATAGAAATTAGAAGAAATTAGAAAATTAGGTTAGAAATGATGACTTGGAAATTAGGAAATTAGAAATTGATGACAATTAGGTAAATTAATTAATAATTTTTCATTCATTAATTAATTTACAAAAAGAGGAGGAATTAATTAGCCAATTAAATAAATATTTAATTGCAACAAGAAGACTTAGGATAAATAAATAAATAATTTAACCTAGAGGGAAAAATGACAATCAAGATTAAATGAATAAATCATAAAATCCTAGAAATAAGAGGAAAAGGAATTAGGTCAAGACAACAAGAAATTAATGTCAATTCGATCATGATTCTGATTAACAAAGGACCAATGCTGATGAACGATTGAGATTGGTTGACAAACTGACCAAGATTGATAAAGAGACCAAATTGATAGGCGCCAATTGATGAGGAACAATGACTAATTGATCCAAATTGACACGATTGAAAAGGACAACGATCGATGACAAATCGATCGCAAAATTGATGAGATTGACAAGGACAAAGATCAACCAAAATCATGACTGAAGATTGTTATCGACAAGACCTAATTTGAAAGCAATAAAAATGAGGAATGCAGAAGAAGGCCTCGATGCTCGCAAACGATAAAAACCAAGTGCGCAACATATAAGAAATGTTAATGCAACGCAAAAACCCTAAAATAAGGCAATGCGCAAATGTTAAAGTATGACTCCGCAAGCGTTGACCATTTTTAGATGTCTACAGAAATAAAAAGAGGAAGAGATGATCTCCCCTAATATCAAAATAACTAGGGGCAAAAGTTCTAGAATTTAAGTAAAAAAGAATACTTGTTGATCCTAAGTCTCCATCATGCCATGCTACTTTCACTTCTTTTCTCAATCATAAGCCTTCATTACTCATCCACTTGTTCCACACATCCTTTCCCTTCTGGTGATACATCATGGACCTTTAATGGAACTTCCTTGAAGGAATTTGTTATCAGGGATTCCCAAACTTCTTTAGGTGACACGCATACAGGCCTGTGTAGTCCACACGCTAGTAATTCTATCTTAGTTCCTTCATCAAGGGAGACAATCAAGGGAGCAACACATCATTTAGTCAAGGAATGGCACATCTACAATGATAAGGTAAAGCCTCGCACATTTGAGGTAGGTGACTTAGTTCTTAGAGAAAATCCTAAAAATCAGCAAGACAAAGAGAAGAAGGGCCAGTTCGAACCAAAGTGGCTTGGTCCTTATGTCATCACAACAGTCTACAGATCAGGTGCATATCATTTTTCGACACCAGATGGAGAACCTTTGGAAGATCCTATCAACAACATGCACCTTCGCAGGTTTTACAGATAACTATTCAGAATATCCTAATTCAAAAATACCAAAAATATAAAAAAATATAAAAAATACAAAATACAAAAACATCATAAAAATTAAAAATCGTTACTTGGTAAAAATCTGGCAAACAGGCGCCTTGTGACACAAAAAAAATTTGAAAAAAAAAAAAAAAGTAAAGAGAAATAAATTTGTCCAACGATGAAAACCTCTTCACTGGCACCTTGGGCAAGTACCATGGTGAAAACTGAGTTATCGACGCCATGTGTAGAGACATTGCTCCTCCCTCCTTCAAGATTCAATCTCATCCTTTCACTTTTGCACACACTCACAGCCTATCCATCCATAATAAACTTACCCATTCTCATCATGGCTTGTTATTGATCTACCTAAGATTGGTTAGCCATTCATAATAACCCTTCTCGTTTCACCCTTTCCTTCCATAATAAATCAGGTCCAATCTGCAATTGGGGAAAAATCCTAAATCTAGTGATGGAAGTGGTACCCTGAGCATCACATGTTTTGAGGAGCATCGTCTTTTCATTCCTCCTTATTTTCGCGCACAAAGATCATTTGCATTGCCAATCCGCAATAAAGTTCCATTCTTCTTCGCAATAAAGTATCAATTTTAGATGAGACACAATCGACAATGGACTTTCAACAAATCAAATCTTTTGGCAGACTTTGGCAACAACATGGTTTTTCAGCACTATCTATCCTTTATCAGAATAACAACATTGTGACCAAATCAAACATGTTAGCATATGTGGAAAGAAACACAAATAAATTGAATATTTCATTGTGTGTTGGTGTGAAGTCTTGGTTTTTTTTTGATTTTATCTTTTGGTGACTTGTCTTTTAGCTTTTTCGGGATGTCTTTGACTAGAGATTATATCTCCAGGATGTCTTTGACTAGAAAGGCAAGGATGGGATATGTTCACCTATTGTTTTGTTGTCTATGGATTGTCTCTTAGTAATGCTATGACTTGTCCAAGGATATGAGGACACTATGAGTCTA
The DNA here is from genome assembly GCF_030272615.1 of Cryptomeria japonica. Lineage (NCBI taxonomy): Eukaryota > Viridiplantae > Streptophyta > Pinopsida > Cupressales > Cupressaceae > Cryptomeria > Cryptomeria japonica. The sequence goes on along the minus strand of NC_081406.1, from coordinate 417,212,491 downwards.
GTATGAATTGGGGCATTCCTTGTTTGCGATTGTCTGATCTCCATGCAAATGGGTACAATGACTTTTTGGGTCGAACCTATATCTGGATTGTTATAACCTATTTTCCATAATAAAGCTCAATGATGATAAATCACAAGAAGCTCTTTCACTTCCATATATTCAATCTTTCATCCCCATTTCATGATTGACCTCCATCATCCTTCTTGAGACCATGTAGCCTGCTATCACATGACTGAGTATAATGACACGCCAAAAATGTTCGCATTTCATGTAGATTGCACCTTGCTTATCATATTCATCTCCATTTCATACATTCATTTTTGCATAACATATAAAACACAAAAAATCAAAAAATTATGCATTTCATCATGTATATATCTGCATCACTATCATAAACATCATAGATACATATATCTCATAAGCATCCATACATCATAGATTCATAAATTGCATTAACACATAGAAACATGCATCACATAGAAGCAACATCACATAGGTACATATGCATATAGCTGCTGCAAGGATGAATAATCTCATATATATATCTCAAAAATCATAAGTGTCATGATACAATGATGTCAAAATCATATGGCTACAAAATTACGCAAAGGTGTCTACATCATCATACAAAAACTGATACAACCTGGATCATCTCATATCTCCCCTCGTGTAGACCCTCCGGGACCATCTTTACACCAAAGCAGTTAACAGTCTTGTGTTTTCCCAAATCTCAGCCATATACATAATGTATCTCAATTTCATTGCCTTGATCACGATGTGGTCCTCAACAGTCAAATCTGTTCATAACTGTTGTGTCACAGGGAATCTCTCTCTAGACTCAATCTGGGGTAAGTACTCCTGTATCCAATCAAATCAATCGCGTCAATCCTAGTGGTACTCATGTTCATCACATAGTGTTGCTTATCTTATCCTATCCTAGCCTAGTGGTATCTATGTCCATCACATGGTGCTTCTCATCAGGCTCTATCCTAGTGCTTATGTTTATCACATGGCTACATCTTAGTGTATATGTTTGTCACATTGCACTATATCCTATCTTGCTAGAGCACTTGCCGAATTTTATCAATTCGATGACTTATCCTATATTCATCTTAGCAAACCTACCTGTTTTAGGGCACCTGTTGAGTGAATCCTCTCAACAGCTTATCCAATTGGCAACACATGTTTATCAAAGAATTGTCAATTCTAGCCTTGTTTTTAGTTTGTCTTTCCGAGGGCACCTGTTTGAGTGAATCCTCTTAGCAGATTATCCAATTGATAGCATATGTTCATCACAAAACTATCAATTTTGGCCTCTTAAGACATATACACGATTCTGTTGATTCGTCTTGAGTCAGTCTTTTTCCTGTGTGACCTTGTCACCCGATCTTGTCAGTCCTTTCTAGCCTTTCTTTCTTATCAAGAGATTGTCTGCGATCTTTTCAAACATTTTCATCCAATCTCTCGAGGGGGCATATCATTCCTGTCATGGGGCAACTTTGTATCAGTTTATCTTATCTTCTTTGAGGCAACGCGACAAGCTGCATTGCCTCAAAGAGGGGCAAAATGTAGACACCTAAAATTGTCCTGTCTAATTAAATAAATATTTTTTATTTATTTAATTATTTTATCCTAAGTCTTCTATTAATTAAATAAATCTTTATTTATTTAATTAATTCATTTATCCTCTTCTAAGCCTTCCCTCATTTAAATAAATATTTTTGTTTATTTAAATTGTCCTTTTCCTAAACTAAATAAATACTTTTATTTATTTAATTGATCCCACTTCCTCTATTAATTAAATAAATCTTTATTTATTTAATTAATTCATTAGCCTTTTCTACCCATGACACATGTCATTCATCTCTTAATTCCTACACTACCTACCCCCTTTATCATTTTATTATTTCTTCTACCTACCCTTTAATCATAGCCGACCATTTATATTTACACCTCTTAATCTCATCCCTCCATTTCTTACAATGTCTTATATATAAGAGGACACTCTCCTTCATTATAAACCCTATTCAACTAATGAGAATTCTAAACTATCTTATGCAATCAAGCTATCAACCACATTTCCATTCTTTGTTGAGCTCTTGTGCACACATAAAATCTGAGAGCAAATATATCAAGCAAGATCAATGGAGATAGGAAGAATGAAGATTCAAACCCTAGTGGACATGTGATGGTATAATCTTTTGATTTTGTTGATTTGCATTGACTTAGGTAATATTCATATGTTATGGTGGATCTTTGTTGTTGTTAGGCTAGGGTTTTGTGGTTGATTCTATTTTAGTCTTTCAATATTGTTGTTTCCATTATCCACTTTTCACCATACACAGTTTTCATCCCTTAGACATATCTTCTCAAACTTTAAAGGACATCTTATTGGGACCGAATCATGTTGTAAGGTCAAGGAGATAGGAAAATGGTCCAAAATAGTGAAGGCAAGGATGAAAGCTTCCCATAAAATCTATAGATTGTTCTATTTTTCTGATAATAAAAAATAATCTAACTTTTGGGAGATGCAATTTTTGCCACTTTATCGATTTGAATAATTGCAGAGACCATTTTTGAATTTAACATCAATAAGATTGTTGCTTGAGATAAAATTTTCAAAGGCTAGTTGAATCCTACTATAACCTCCTATACCCCTCATCTTCTCCAAAGGATTTCTGGTAGCGTTGAAGTCCCCTCCAAGGATCATGAATTCACTGTTTAAAGATATAATGAAAGAGGAGATTTGAGACCATACCTCATCTTTTTTCCTTACAATTTGTAGGGCCATAAATATTTAGGAGATAGAAGACCTTCCTCTGTATCAGAGCATTGACCTTGATCGCTATCCAGAACCTACTATTTGCAACCATTTCACCTCTAACATATTATGTTCTCCACAAGATGCCCAAGCCTCCTGAGGTGCCCTCCACATCCATAAATTCTCTTTCCCATCCCGACCAAGACTGTTTAAAAGTTGGGATGTCATTTCCTTTTAGTTTAGTTTCTTGAAACATAACGATTTCTGATTTCGCTAGACCAACTCCTCTTTTGATCAAGTGTCTCTTGTTAGGGGCATTACAGTCCTTGACATTCCATGATAGGATCTTCATTGTTCTCCAGGAAAGGTAACGCCTTTCCTGAATCTCAGTTTTCTCTGACCTTTAGCGCTGCCAACCATAAGGAGTAGTTCCTTGTTAGATCTTTTCCCTCTTTTATTTTTCTCCCCATTCAAGAGCTTTGTGGTCAAAGATTCAGATTGTTCAATTGTCCTTTTCTTGATGACATCCTCCTCTTCCCCTTCATCGAAGAGATCTTCCTCCTCCTTCTCTACATTACTAGGGCTCTCAAAGTTGAGCTTTCTAGGAGATTTTCCTTTCATTTCTATTTTAAAGTTTTCCTCTCCTAGAGACTCAAAGTTGTCTCTTATATTTTTTTGTCTTTCACGAGTTTTAAAGTGGCTTGTCTTCAATGGGGATCTTCTGTGGTACACTTTATTTGCGGTCTCTTCTAAATTCTCTCCCTCCTTTCTAGAGTTGATCTCCATTATCGCACCAGGAGTAACCCCCACAATTGACTGTCAAGGATCATCCCCATGTTATTTGTTCTCTCTAGGATTCTCATGTATTTGTCTAAGAATAATTTATCCTCTACTTCTGTGATCCTAAATACAAGTACTTCCTCATTTACTAATCTATCATGGGCAATGGCATTTCCATTTTTCTCTTCATCCTTGGCAAAGGCATTGTTCTCTTCTTGTAGTCGACTCTCCGTACCTTCTACATCTAGGTTCTCCACTACATCTTTGACAATATCTTCATTTGGCAGTTCTTGAGCATCTTGGGTTGACTCTTGAGCTGGGTCCATGGGACAAGCGGTCGGTGTTGGCATATGATGAAGCGGTGATAATTTATGTTGTCATTGATGTCAATAAGTGAACAGGTATATGGTACTCAAGTAGGTGAACTGGTATAAACCGGTGTGAAGATTGGAAGTGACTATAGTCAACTGGGATGGAGTGAACTAGTGTCGGGGTTCATAGTTTGACTACCAGTTTGTAGTCTCAGTTTAGCTCGAGGGTTTTTGGTTTGGCGATTTGACTTGTATGGTGCAACCGATGATATTCTGTGATGAGTTAGTTAGGAGATAAGGTGATATCGAGATTCCATGTCAGCTTGGGCATGTGAAAAATCTCTTTGAGGATCCTGCATGTGAAGAGTGAATGCATTAAATGTCTACCTCGGGAATGTGCGTTTCTCTTAGAGGTGTGTGAAGAATGCGTGATGGGTTACTATTTTCTAGTTGCGGTGAAGATTGGACAATGTAGATTAATTTGAGATCTTTCTCAGATTGTTCTATTCTATGAAATGCATTTTAATAGTCAGAATCAGACCGCTTGTAACTGAAAACCTAAATGTGTAGGGTTTAGGGTTTTTGCTACCGACCTAATTGTTGTCTATAAGGTCGATGATGTTTGTTATTATTTGTGTTGGCAAAAGTTGTGTTTGTGTCCACGTGTTGAGATACTTGCCAAACCAGAGTGTGGAATCTGTAGAGTGTGATTGCAGAGGAGAGGAACTGAAAAGGATCTGCCTTAGCATGTAGTGCTGTTATCAGACCAGAGCTTTACTTGTTGACTTCTAACCATCTCAACAGAAGGAAAATTCCTTGATTGGGTAGATTTAACAAGCTTGCTGCAAATCCTTTAACCAGGTGACTCAAGTTCATTGAGTTCTTTAAATCATCTAGTGAGGTAACCTTTAACAGGGTTTCAACCTTTAACAAGGTTTATAGCCATCCCTTAATCGGGTGATCCCTAACAGGACCGGTTCCTAACAGAACCTTATTGTAAAGTCTTTAACCGGACTAGGCTCCTAACAGAGCGAACTTCAAAAGATTTCAAAACAATCTTGTGGGTATTCATCCCCATCATGGTTTTCCCATTTGGGTTTCCACATGAAAAATTTGTGTGTCATGGGCTGTTTATTTTTTATGTGATGATTGAGTAGTTTTTGGTTCAGTTGTATATGCATGCAGAGGTAATGGTTGTGATATTACTAATGCAACTCATGCATGATCAAACTGGTAAAATAACTATCTAGATTTGAAAATTGTTAGATGCTATTTGAAGTACTTTTGTTTTACCGGTTTAGCTGTCCGAAGTATTTCTGTTAACTGGTATTGCTATTGTTAAGTACAGTGATATAGACAATCGGTTATCTGTGTTCAGAGAGTGTCAAAATATTAAAGCAAGTTTTTGTCTATACTGATTCACCCCCCCCTCTCAGTACCAGTTAGAGTATTTGTTGTTCATCATTATTCATCATTTGGTATCAGAGCACCTCCAGGTCCTCGGTGATATAAGCTTAACCGCTTGAGGCAAAAGATCCTTCTTTAATGATGAAGAGGGAAGGTCCTAAGTTCAATAGGGACAACTTCAAAATATGGAAGGACATAATGAAGATTTATATCAAGATTTTGAGTGCTCAACACTGGAGCTATGTTGAGAATGTCTATGTAATCCCTACTGGCACTCTGACCGATGATCAAAAAAGAGAGATTCAAGAAAATGGGCAAGTCATGGAAGCCCTTATTAGCAGCCTATCTGATATTGAGTTCATTGATGTACAACATAAGGACAGTCCTAAGGATGTTTGGGACACACTGGAAACCATTTATGGCAGTGATGAGCATGTCAAGTAGGCTAAGGAAGAAAGCCTGAGAGGAAAATTTGAAGACATGAGGATGGTTGAAGGAGAGACCATCCAACAATATGGCATAAGGATCAAGACCATGGTTGGAGATATCAAGAGCACTGGTGGAATAATTAATGATGCCACCATTTTCAGTAAAGTTCTAAGATCATTGTTCTCAGTCTATGCAATCAAGGTTGCCGCTATTCAGGAGCTAAGGTCTATCGACAAAACAAAGGTATCTTTAGACTCTATTATTGCAAAGTTGACTACATATGAATTGAATAGCTATTATGGTAGTGTTCAGAAGATAGAGTTAGCCTTTAGAGAGTTTGTTTCCTCTGCACCAACTAGAAAAGGAAAAGAGGTCAGCACCAGTTATGAATCCAGGCTAAGTACAGATATGGACGATGAGGAGATTCTGATGGAGTTTGAAGCTCTTCTTGCCAAGAGACTTCCAAAAGGTACCTGAAAATATAGAGGTAAGCTTCCTCTAAAATGTTTTTCATGCAATAAGATAGGACATATAGCTATTAATTGTCCTAACAATGACAATAAGGATAAACCAGAAAGGTTTAGAAAGTATAAAGGAGGAGGTAGGAGAAATTGCCTTGTTGCAGTGGATGAAGGTGTTAACGATGAAGAATCCGAGGATGAAGAGAATGAGGACATAGTGTTTGTAGCTGTAAAGGAAGAGGTGTCTGATTAGAAAGCCCTTGTCTCTCGCATTGACAACTCTAATGAGTGGATCATTGATAGCGGGTGTTCTCACCACATGACTGGTGACCAGAGAAAATTTCTTACTCTGGAAGAATATGATGGAGGTGTTGTTCGGTTTGGCAGTGATGCACCCTACATGGTAAAAGGAAAAGGATCCATCTCAGTGAATGGAAAGAGAAGTGCGGATGATGTCTACTGGGTGGAAGGCCTTAAGCACAACCTTTTGAGTGTTGCTCAGCTGAACGATAAAGGACTTATTCTGGAGTTCAAAGGTGGGGTTTGCAAAATAATCAGAAAGAGTGGTGAACTTATTGCCATTGGTAAGAAGACCAAAGGAAACCTGTTTCAACTGAATACCAAGATTAGTTTTTGCCTGATGGAAAAATTTGATGACAGTTGGATATGGCACAGGAGACTGTCATATGAATTTTGATAATATTTTAAAAGATAGTAAGATCAAGGCAGTAAGAGGATTGCCTTTGCTGAACAAACCGGAGAACGCTTTATGTAGAGAATGTCAGCTTGGGAAGATGTCTTCCTCAACATTCAAAGGTAAGTCTTTTTCAGTAGAGAACTTACTTGATCTAGTGCACATCGATCTATGTGGTCCGACAAAAACAAGAAGTATTCAGGGAGATCAATATTTCATGATTTTTATCGATGACTACTCAAGAATGATGTGGGTCACATTCTTGAAAGACAAGTCTGAGGCGTTTGGAAAGTTCAAAGCCTTTAGAGAATTGGTTGAGAAGGAGAGTGACACAAGAATAAAATACCTTAGAACCGACCAGGGAGGTGAATTCACTTTTGATGAATTCAACAAGTATTGTGAAGAGAATGACATCAAGAGGCAGTTGTCTTCCCCAATGAGACCACAACAAAATGACATAGCAGAGAGGAATAGCAAGACTATAGTGGAAGTGACCAAAACTATGTTGATCCAAGGAAAGGTAGCGCACACATTTTGGAGAGAAGTGGTAAGCACTGCAATCTATACAATGAACTGGGTACTCATCAAGAAAGGTAAAGACAAAACCCCCTATGAGTATTGGAATGGGAGAACTCCTAATGTAAGTTATTTCAAAGTATTTGGTAGCAAGTGCTATATCAAGAGAGGTGAGCATCTGAGCAAGTTTGATGCTAAGAGTGATGAAGGAATATTTCTAGGATATTCCACTAAAAGCAAAGCTCTCAAGTGTTACAACAACAGGACTCAGAAAATTGTTGAGAGTATCAATGTTAGGGTTGATGAATCCCCTGAGGACCTTGAGGAAACCAACAACAATAAAATAGAAGATGAATAAGGTTTAGCCTTCTAGGAACCGGTTAAGAAAGAAACAAGTGACAAACACTGTAAAGACCTCAGTGTTTCTATACCGGTAGAAGCTGCAGTAGGAGAATAAGAAGATGAAGTGGAAGAAGAAGAAGAGGAAAAGCAAGTGGAACTAGCTAGGATCATTCCTAGGTATGTAAAACTGCACCATGATCCGAAGAAGATCATTGGAGAAAAAGATGTAGGGATACTCACAAGGAGAAAGGTGAAAGAAAATTCTTGCATGATTTCAGAATTTGAGCCTAAGATCACTAGAGAGGCACTTACCGATGAAGACTGGATAAAGGCAATGGAAGAGGAACTGGACTAGATAGAGAAGAATGCAACATGGTCCTTGGTACCCAGACCGGAACACAAGAATGTCATAGGTACCAAATGGGTCTTCAGGAATAAGCTGAATGAAGAAGGCACAATGGTAAGAAACAAGGCAAGACTTGTATGCAAAGGATATGCTCAAGAAGAAGGAGAAGACTATGGAGAAACCTTTGCCCTAGTGGCTAGACTGGAAGGTGTTTGAATGCTACTTGTATTTGCAACATTCAAAGGATTCAAGGTATACCAAATGGATGTGAAGTCTGCATTCTTAAATGAAATCCTAGAAGAAGAAGTGAATATTGAGCAACCAGATGAGTTTTCTTTGTCAGAGGATAGTAACATGGTGTGTAGATTACACAAGGCCCTGTATGGATTGAAACAAGCACCAAGGGCATGGTATGAATGGTTACACTCTCATCTTGTGAAGATAAGATTTCAGAGAACAAGTGAGGACAACAACATCTACTTGAAATCTGAAGGTGATCAGATACTGATCTTTGAAGTATTTGTAGATGACATAATCTTTGGAGGAGATGATGAAAGGAGTCATACATTTGCAGATGAAATGAAGAAAGAGTTTGAGATGTCTCTGATTGGAGAGATAAAGTTCTTCATTGGTCTACAGATTCAGCAGATGAAGGAGGGTATCTTCATTACCCAGTCCAAGTATATCAAAGAGGCATTGAAGACATTTGGCATGGAGGAGAGAAAACTGGTTGGAACACCGATGGTGACCGGCTGCAAACTGACAAAGGAGGATGATATAGCGTTTGTGGATGAGGAGTACTAGTCGATGATCGGTAAGCTACACTATGTGGTGCACAACAAACTGGATATTGCTCATGTAGTGGGCATAGTGGCCCATTTTCAAAAGAGTCCAAGAGAATCCCACTTGGTAGAGGTAAAGAGGATTCTTAGATATCTGAAAGGGATAGTTGATTATGGATTGTGGTATCCATACAATGATGACTTTGATCTCAAAGTGTTTACCGATGTAGATTGGGCAGGTAATGTGGATGATCGGAAGAGTACAACTGGTGGAGCGTTCTTCCTCGGTGGAATACTCGTCTCATGGACAAGTAATAAGAAGAGTTGTATTTCCCAGTCTATAGCTAAAGCAAAGTATGTGGTAGCATTTATGAACTACACTCAGGCAATCTAGATGAAGCATTAACTGGATGGCTTCAAAGTGACTATATCTAAACCGGTGAGTATTTTATGTGATAATACTAGTGCAATCAATATTTCAAAAAATCTGGTATTGCATGCTAGGATAAAGAATATTGAGCTCAAGTATCATTTCTTGAGAGAAAAGGTTCAAAATAAATAAGTTGTAGTAGAACATGTTTCTAGTAAGGAGCAGGTAGCAGAAATATTCACTAAGCCCTTACCGAAGACTACATTTACCTATTTGAGAGGTGAATTAGGGGTTCTGCCCCTTCATGAAGTAAACAAAAATTATGTGCTCCACATCAGTCAGGTACTACCATGTTAGATCTTAAAAGATTGATGTGTTGAAGGATGCTACTCCATAGGGGGAGCAACATAGTGGAGCTTGGAAGCTTATGCCTCCACTTTGGCATTGTTGTCAAAGGGGGAGAAGATATATTATTTGGGGAAAAGATGTTGAGCATGTATACACTGATCAATCCAGGTGATGGTGATCTTTTATGTTGCATAGGTCTAGTGTCAACCAGTGTATACATTCTTAACTGAGCAATGATTCACTGAGTATTGCCATCAATGCCAAAGGGGGAGATTGTTTGCATATGATGAAGCGGTTATAATGTATTTGTCATTGATGTCAATAAGTGAATAAATATATGGTACTCAAGCAGGTGAACCGGTATAAACTGGTGTGAAGACTAGAAGCGGCTATAGTCAACCAAGATGGAGTGAACTGCTGTCGGGGTTCACAGTTTGACTACCGGTTTGTAGTCTCAGTTCAGCTCGAGGGTTTCCGATTTGGCGATCTGACTTGTGCGGTGCAACCGATGACATTTTGTGATGAGTTAATTAGGAGATAAGGATGAGATCGAGATGCCACGTCAGCTTGGGCATGTGAAGAATCTCTTTGAGGATCTTGTGCGTGAAGAGAAAATGCATTAAATGTCTACCTTAGGAATGTGCATTTCTCTTAGCAGTGTGTGAAGAACGCGTGATCGGTTACTATTTTCCAGTTGCGATGATTGGATGATGTAGATTGACTTGAGATCTTTCTCAGATTGTTCTATTCTATGCAATGCATTTTAACAGTCAGGATTAGACCGCTTGTAACTGAAAACCTAAATGTGTAGGGTTTAGGGGTTTTGCTACTAACCTAATTGTTGTCTATAAGGTCGATGATGTTTGTTATTGTTTGTGTTGGAAAAAGTTGTGTTTGTGTCCGCGTGTTGAGATACTTGCCAAACTAGAGTGTGGAATCTACAGAGTATGATTATAGAGGAGAGGAAGTGAAAAGGATCTGCCTTAGCAAGTAGTGCTATTATCAGATCAGAGCTTTACCTGTTGACTTCTAACCATCTCAACAGAAGGAAAATCCCTTGACTGGGTAGCTTTAACAGGCTTGTTGCAAATCCTCTAACTAGATGACTCAAGTTCATTGAGTTCTTTAAATCCTCTAGCGAGGTAACCTTTAACAGGGTTTATAGCCATCCCTTAACCGGGTGATCCCTAACAAGACCGGTTCCTAACAGAACCTTATTATAAAGTCTTTAACCAGACTAGGCTCCTAACAGAGCGGACTTCAAAAGAGTTCAAAACAATCTTGTGGGTATTCATCCCCACTGTGGTTTTTCCATTTGGGTTTCCACGTGAAAAATTTGTGTGTCATGGGCTATGTATTTTTCATGTGATGATTGATTAGTTTTTGGTTCAGTTGTATATGCATGTAGAGCTAATGGTTGTGGTATTACTAATGCAACTCATGCATGATCAAACTGGTAAAATAGCTATCTAGATTTGAAAATTGTTGGATGCTATTTGAAGTACTTTTGTTTTACTGGTTTAGCTGTCTGAAGTATTTCTATTAACTGGTATTTCTATTGTTAAGTACAGTGATATAGACAACCGGTTATTTGTGTTCAAAGAGTGTCAAAATATTAAAGAAAGTTTTTGTCTGTACTGATTCACCCCCCTCTCAGTACCGATTAGAGTATTTGTTGTTCATCATTATTCATCAGTCAGAAGGGGACCAACCTCACCCACCTTTTGTTTGCCTTTCCTATCTCTCAAGCACTCTTCTGTCAAGTGCCCATATCTCTTACAAATTTTGCAAGTCTCAATGTTTGACTCCACTTATTTCTTGTTTATCCAAACTCCTTCATTTGTATTAAGCTCCAACTCTTGTGGTTGCGGAGGAATAGGTCACCAAAGAATGCAGATTCTCATGTACAAACTGGAGTCTATGGAGTCCACTACTTCATTTGATTCAAAGTACTTTCCTATCTTATTTCCTATATGCTGTAGAGTGTCCTCCTCCCAATACTCCTATGGGAGGTTATATAGCCTTATCCATATCAGGATTTATTCTACCTTAGTTAACATGCGGTCAAAATTCAACTCTCAACTCTTGATATACACTTCCCTTCCGCCCATCATGTAAGACCCTCCATTCAAGATGTCCTCCTTTGCTTTACCATCTATACAAATAACAAGAAATAAGCCATGAAGGAAGGATTTAACAATGCATCGCTTTCCCCATATGTCTTCACACTATTTTATGACTTTTGGTAGAGTCAACCAACCCTCTACCCATTTGATAAAGATGCCTCTTTCTCTAAGAGTTTTCACCACAAGCTTCCACTCCTCATCCTCGATGTGTAAAGAGACTCTTCCATCAACCTCAATCTACACCTTGGTCATTGGTGTCTTATCCACTTTTGACTTCCATACTTTTTGGGTAGCATGACTCACATTCTCTCCTTTCCCTAGTAGGCATTCTAGGGTTTTCCATATATTTCCCTGCACTCTTCTTCTAGTAAATTTTTTCGGTCACCTCCATCTTCTCTGGACAAAGCTTGAGTGAGGAGGCATATCCTCCCAAAACCTTTGAGGTGGTCATCATGGTAGGAAGCATCCTTTCTATAAACCTCTTCCTTGACCCTAAAATGATGAACATTGTAGTCTTCATCTCTCCATTTGTTGTGATTATATATTTCATATTATTTTAGACTTACATTATTTCTTTATATTTACATCATAATTATTATTTAAAACACTCTCATTGCAATCATTTAGGGCTTTCTATAACACATTTGAGTAAGACTCTAGTTTGCATTTTAGCTCATAGCAATTTTAAACACATGTAAGATTTAAGAGCACACACTAATCCAATTATAATACCAACTATTTCTAGAGGTGGAAATAACCGAAGCAAGGGGGTTGAGCAAAGAAAAACCCTATATATCCACAAACCTACCATTTTTTGTTTTGCAAGTGCAGCTACAAGTATCCAATAGAGCTAGAAGACTTTGGGAAACCTCAAGAAATAGGTACAGATCTACCATTAGAAATTGGGTTTGGTTCTTATGGACTAGGACGCTTGGGTGCTCCTATCCAAGGACCAACGTCCCCAAGCACCATATTTCTCCCAATTTTTCCTAAATTTCAAGGTTATCATCTAGACTACATCAATATTCAGACTTTCAGATCACAACTCAGAAGACCAAGACATCTAGTGCCCTTATACTATCAATTCAACATCAATTTTTGACTACAGGTGCACAGTCGAATCCTTCTTTCATTTCTGTGTTTATTGTCTCAATTCTGTGATCATCTAGTCCTTGTATTTATTCTCCTTTGTACTTTAATAATAGTAGTCTACTCTCCCATACATTACACATCCATTTTCGTAGCAGCAAAGGAATAGAAACCCTAGAAGTATCACTTGACTCTCTTTTGCAAGCGTTAGTAAAGTACGATCACTCCTCTAGGTGCTTTCTTATTCCAATGTTTATGTGAAAGTGAATTTCGATCCTAATACTACCCAATTACATTTTCATCCAAAATAGACATAATGAGGATACTCAAACCCTAAAATATTTTAGGTGAGAATGCTAGTATTCACCTAAGTGTTAGTTATGATCTAAGCATTTTTAACAAATGCTTAACATGTTTGTTCTATTTCCTAGCCCCTTTATTGATCAATTATGTCATGGAAAATCATGTGAGATGAGATAAGGGAGTGGTTCACTAGAAAAGTAGACATTTTATCAAATCAGAGATCCTAGCTAGCATGAGAACCCATCAATGATGAGAAGAAGATCTTTTGGTGTTGACTCATATAAGGACTTATAGGTTGATCTCCTAGAGTAGTGTTTTACTAGCTCTCTACATTCTTGCACCAACAACATTTTTATGTACTATCATCTAATTACATGGACACCAAAGTTGATCTCAAAATTAAAATGTACTAATCTTATCTAGATATGTGTTATTGATGTGTTTATAAAAATCATAATCCATTTGTATTTCATTTAGTTCATAGTCACTATAAAAACATCTATGGGCAAAAGCATTAAGCTAGCTTTTTATGTCTCTCAAATACAATGTCTTTAAATAATTATGATATTGGTTAAGGTGTTGCTTGTAGAAAAGTGTATGTAAATCTTCTTGATGGAGTAGTCTCTTACCCTTCTTATGTATAATGTCCATTTTGATATTTTTTAATACGAATAATAACTTAGGAATGTAAATAGAAATATTCACCAAATTATATACAAACAACAACAACAATCATACTCAAACAACAATAGTAATAGCCAAACAATCACGTAGATTTGCACAAAATGAATTAAAAATTTGACATCAACTTATATTGATAAAGATCTAATTTCTACAACAAATAGGACTATTATGAACATTATAACAATGACAATAGTAGAAAATACTAATCTAAAACAAACAAACCTTAAATGAACAACTGAACTTTCGTACAACTCCTTCAAGCTCTAATTCGCCGATTGAGTGAGAGTGCACTTTTGAATTGAAGGGTGTTCATCCTCTAATTCCAATGATCATCAATTTTTTATCCAACAATTTTTTTAGTGAATTTTTTTTGCCAATTACAAAATATTTGGAATCGAGGATTTAAAAAATGGTGAATCCTAGCACATCGCCCGACTGGTCCATATTGGAGTAATTAGGACAATTATCTAATTATTTATTTAATTAGGTCATCTAATTACTCTCTCACTTAAGCTAAACTTAGGTGTTTTATTTAGAGTTATGCTTTTCTAGTTTAAGTTCACTTAGTGGTACTTTAATTTAGTTATAGTTGAGCTTTATTTAGCTCCTCATGCTTTCACATTAATTCTCCTAAATTTAGTTTAAGGCATCTTTGTGCTCTCTATAAAAGCATATCATTATGAATTGTAATTTTATTTTATAATTTTACTTTTTAGGAATATAGCATTTTTTGTGTTGCTCTCATTTGTGGAAGGTGTTCTTATTTTCTATTTGATCTTGCAGGCTGTGTTGCAAAATTCAACATGGTATTGAGCATGGATTCAACAAACCCCTTCTCGAGCTTTGAGAGTTTCCTTTCTCATAAGCATTGCATGACCACCAAGTTTTTCTTCTTATGTGGATATGGAAGTGGACACTTATTAACAGCTTTTGGAGCAAAAGGGCATTAGAATTTTTTTTTAAATTCTATTTTTGGAAAAAATCTATTTTTTGAAAGTTTCTATTTTGGAAAGTTTTTTATTTTTCGAAAGCTTCCATTTTCAAGAATTTTCTATTTTTTATAAATTTTTTTCTTTTGATAAGTTTTTGTTTTCAAAAAAATTCTATTTCTAGAAACCCTTCAAGCCTTCCAAACCCTAATTAATATGTAATTGTTTTTTTGGCCATAACTTGGTCATACAAAGTCAAAATTATGTAAATGAGATATTGTCAAAAAGTTGGTTCTATAGACTTTCGTCCACCGTGCCCCTTTCTGGGAGTTGGTTTTTATTTTCCCTCGGCCTAAGTTATAATTTTGCTTCCTTGTGTCTTCCATGTGGCGACAAGATTTGAGTTGTTCGAGCTTCTCTTTTCCCTTTATCAGGAATTTGTGAGAGAATGATGCGTGGTGGGTCTCTTCTTCTCTCCCTTTTGGTGGGCCCGCATTTTAAAAGGCATTTTTGGTAATTTTCAACGTGGCAATTCCTCGCGAGGCGCTTTGTGCAGTTTTGTTAAGTTCCCAGGCCGCTCCCTCTTGCTACGACGTTTTGCTTATGAAGACCTCAGGGTGACCTTGGCGTGCGTTTTTGAGATAATGGAAGTTTGTCGCTAATAGTATGCAGTTCAGTAACGGTTGTAGGTTTCCATTTTTTGATCCGATAGTTAGAAGATTCAGTGGCAGTTGGGCTAAAGGCCAAAGTTGTTATCCAACTCCTCATCAGGCTATTTCATAGTTGCTAACAAAGCTGCCAACGGTGCATACGATTTCTGCTCTCTCTGTTTTCTCCATCAGGCCATTGGTTCATGTTTATTTAAGTGTTTCTTTTTGCCTTTGTAAGGGTTCAAACTTTTGGAGGAAAAATATAGACAGTTGCTTGGTGAATTACGCCTTTAATTTGTAATTGTATTCCTGAAACTGTGATAATTAGATTGTGCCTTTGGCCTATGTGATCACTATTTTAATTGTGCATGAGTATTTTTTTGTGCATCTTTTAATTCCATACAACTTAAGGAATATATGTGTTTGTATTAACTAGTGACTGAGAGGGGGGATGAATCGGTAAAAACAAGTTATAAACAATAAAATTCTAAACTGACCGATCTGCAACTACCCTTTTTAAATTAACTTAAAACATTGCATCAATCATGAAGGTAAGAACATTGAAGGAAAGAGGTTTGCATGCATCAAATAAACATCACATAACACCAACAATTATATGTGGAAACCCTCAGTTAGAGGGAGAAAACCATGGCGGGGATAACCCACAATCTCTTTTACTGTAGTAAAAAGAGTGCCCGACTAAGAGCTTACAATCATGGTCCTTCTAAGAACATCACCCTGTTAAAGATGACTGATATCCTATTAATAATACCTTAGAATCTGTTAGGATTCACCTTGCAAAAGGATTTTACACTTCCTTCATGGAGCGACCTTGTTCGGGGATTTTACAAACATAACCGGTTAAGGGTCACCCTGTTAAGGGATTTAATCTACTGTAATGATTAGAGAACACAAAATCATTGATTTGATGATGACAGTTTTCTATCGAATAGATCCGCTCTGTATCTGCTTCAATCTCTGCTCGGTGATGACTTCACTGATTCATTAAGGAACCCTTCTGCCCTTAGCTCATTCTTCACCTTACTCTGATTTTCAATCTCAGCTCACTCACAACTCCCACGACACACACACACACACAAAAGAATCAAGATGAAAAACATGTATATAGATGTATTCAATCTTGGTGCTAACTTTCCCTCCAAAATTCAAACTCAAAAATCATTCTATGCTCCAATCTGTTTATAAAAAGCATAATCCATTTGTATTTCATTTAGTTCATAGTCACTATAAAAACATCTATGCGCAAAAACATTAAGCTAGCTTTTTATGTCTCTCAAATACAATGTCTTTAAATAATCATGATATTGGTTAAGATGTTGCTTGTAGAAAAGTGTGTGGAAATCTTCTTGATGGAGTAGTCTCTTACCCTACTTATGTGCAATGTCTATTTTGATATTTTCCAATACGAATAATAACTTAGGAATGTAAATAGAAATATTCACCAAATTATATCCAAACAACAACAAAAATCATACTCAAACAACACTAGTAATAGCCAAACAATCACATAGATTTGCACAAAATGAATTAAAACTTTGACATCAACTTATATTCATAAAGATCTAATTTCTACAACAAATAGGACTATTATGAACATTATAACAACAACATTAGTAGAAAATACTAATCTAAAACAAGCAAACCTTAAATGGACAACTAAACTTTCGTACAACTCCTTCAAGCTCTAATGCACCAATTGAGTGAGAGTACACTTTGAACTGAAGGGTGTTCATCCTCTAATTCCAATGATCATCAATTTTTTATCCAACGATTTTTTTAGTGAATTTTTTTTGCCAATTGCCAAATATTTGAAATCGGGGATTTAAAAAATGGTGAATCCTAGCACATTGTCCGATTGGTCCATGTTGGAGTAATTAGGACAATTATCTAATTATTTATTTAATTAGGCCATTTAATTACTTTCTCACTTAAGCTAAACTTAGGTTCTTTTATTTAGAGTTATGCTTTTCTAGTTTAAGTTCACTTAGTGGTACTTTAATTTAGTTATAGTTGAGCTTTATTTAGCTCCTCATGCTTTCACATTAGTTCTCCTAAATTTAGTTTAAGGCATCTTTGTGCTCTCTATAAAAGCATATCATTATGAATTATAATTTTATTTTGTAATTTTACTTTTGAGGAATATAGCATTCTTTTGTTTTGCTCTCATTTGTGGAAGGTGTTCTTGTTTTCTATTTGATCTTGCAGGCTGTGTTGCAAAATTCAACATGGTATTGAAGCATGGATTCAACAAACCCCTTCTCGAGCTTTGAGAGTTTCTTTTCTTAGAAGCATTGCATGGCCACCAAGTTTGTCTTCTTATGTGGATACGGAAGTGGACAATTATTATCAGCTTTTGGAGCAAAAGGGCATTAGAAATTTTATAAAAATTCTATTTTTTGAAAGTTTCTATTTTGGAAAGTTTTTTATTTTTTCGAAAGCTTCCAATTTCAAGAATTTTCTATTTTTATAATTTTTTTTTTGATAAGTTTCTATTTTCTAAAAAATTCTATTTCTAGAAACCCTTCAAGCCTTCCAAACCCTAATTAATATGTAATTATTTTTTTGGCCATAACTTGGTCATATAGAGTCAAAATTATGTAAATGAGATATTGTCAAAAATTTGGTTCTGTAGACTTTCATCCACCGTGCCCCTTTCAGGGAGTTGGTTTTTATTTTTCCTCCGCCTAAGTTTTAATTTTGCTTCCTTGCGTCTTCCATGTGGTGGTAGGACTTGAGTTGTTCGAGCTTCTCTTTTCCCTTTATCAGGAAGTTACGAGAGAATGACACGTGGCGAGTCGCTTCTTCGCTCCCTTTTGGTGGGCCCGTGTTTTAAAATGCATTTTCGGTATTTTGCATTGTGGCAATTCCTTGCGAGGCGCTTTGTGCAGTTTTGTTAAGTTCCCAAGCCACTCCCTCCTACTACCATATTTTGCTTATGAAGACCTCCGGGTGACCTTGGAGTGTGTTTTTGAGATAATGGGCATTTGTCGCTAACAATATGTAGTTCAGTAACGGTCGCAGGTTTCCATATTTTGATCCGATAGTTAGAAGATTCGGTGGCAGTTGGGCTAAAGGCCGAAGTTGTTATCCAGCTCCTCATCAGGCTGTTTCATAGTTGCTAACGAGGCTGCCAGCGGTGCATACGGTTTCTACTCTCTCTGTTTTCTCCGTCAGGCCATTGGTTCATGTTTATTTAAGTGTTTCTTTTTGCCTTTGTAAGGGTTCAAACTTTTGGAGAAAAAATATAGACAGTTGCTTGGTGAATTACGCCTTTAATTTGTAATTGTATTCCTGAAACTGTGATAATTAGATTATGCCTTTGGCCTATGTGATCACTATTTTCAATGTGCATGAGTATTTTTATGTGCATCTTTTAATTATATACAACTTAAAGAATATATGTGTTTGTATTAACCAGTGACTAAGAGTGGGGATGAATCAGTAAAAACAGGTTATAAAAAATAATATCCAAACTGACTGGTCTGCAACTACCCTTTTTAAATAACTTAAAACTATAATACCCTAAAAATGGTCGTCTAAACCATGGGCCCCTAATCTTGACAACATCACCAAGGTCCTAACCAAAGGCAATTAAATCAATCTTGAGCACATTATTAATTCTTTAATCATCAAATATCACATGGCAAATCAACTAGTCAATATTAATTAAATATTTATTTAATTAATCAAATCATTTCCAATAATATCATTTTGATCAATTATCCCATTTTAATTTATTAAATATCCTTGCATATTTAATTAATTAATAAATTTGCCATTCAATCATGCAAAAAGGATTAATTTATTACAAAGAGTTGAATTGAAAATAAAACAAAAAGAATTGAATTGAGAGAGAAATCAAACTTGAGATATTATTTCTTTTTCTAAATTTAGAACTTGAAATCAGAAAAGCAATTTAATTGAATTATTGAATTATTCTCTAAAATTGGAACTCAAAGCTTTTCAGAAAAAGAAGTTCAGTTGCATTGAAAAGACCTTTTTCTTGAATAAATTAAAGAATTATCTATTTTTATCAGATATGCATGGAATTAATTTATTATTATTTTCCAATGCAACTTGGACTTCTAATTTGAATGCATTTCAATTAAACTATAATTGGAATCTATCTCAAGGTTAACTAAACATGATTCTCAATTTTTTCAATTAATCCAAAATTAGGCTTTTTCATCATCTCTCTTGTGATTCTCTATAAATTCAGTCTTCAGCTCTCATTCCAATTTACCCCAGAGATGTTTGAGAACACGCTTCGAGATTATTATCACGCTAATTTTGCTCTGGAGTCATTGAAGATTATTGTGCTTTTTAGATTATTTGCATCCATTTTACATCCATTATTGCTTGCATCCATTGTTGCTTGAATTGATTATTGCTTGAATTATTCATCCATCTTGCATCCATATAGTTAATATCATATAGATTAAATCCTTCATCTTGGTGTATTCTAGTCACTGGTATTGCTTATAAAAATCTGAGAGCAATCTTATACTCCCATCTTTTAGAAGACAATTGGTCGCTTTGCTATGGTTTATTACTTATTGATTATTGATTACTAATCATGCATATAATGACTTAATTGAAGTGTTGTGCTTGCAGCTATAGGTTCACTTTTCCACACACACATCTCTGGCGCCCACCGTGGGGCCCGAAGACTACACTTTTTCAGCCTCCAAGACTGACCACTTTTTTTTTTGTTATTTTCCAGATTTCAGATTTTTCAGTTTTTCGTCCGTACATCTCATACGACAATTTTTATAGGCTGAAACGACAAACTGCAGGTGTCGCACGGATTGAAAATATCCTATCATATGAGCAGATCCTCTGATGTACGAGAAGAAATCCTCTGTCATACGAGCAGACATCATCATCAATCTTCTTTCGTATGACACTAAATCCTGTCTCGTACGAGTCAAGTGTCTGTCGTACGATTCTATATTTTCTAGTAAAAGAGGCAAATTTCATAATTTTCTCATTTCTGATTGATTATTTTGATGACTGACCCTGACTGTTTATCTATCTATCTCAGAGTTTTTCATAGCCTAACTAGTTTTTGCAGAACGCTTGTCAAAGATTATGCTTGTCGCACAAAGACAATATGACTACTGATTCATTGTCTTTGCAAGTTGCCTGAGGAGAATCGACTAAACGTCATGTATTCTTTAAATTCATTTTTAGATACCTAACTTGCTATCTGGTTAATGAACAAAATCTATCTTTTGTGTTTTAGAAAAATCTGAGAGGTAGGAGAGTATGCTCTTTTCTTCTTTTAGACAATCAGAAATCCAGACCCTTGAAGCTTTTTTTCCTGTGTTTGAGATTTGTACATCTTTAGCAGGCCTACCCTCCTGAGGAGTTGAAAAACTCTTAAATTCGTTATGGCCGGTGTGAGGGGAATGACCTAAGTGGGAACGACTAGACGACAAGTACTCCAACCCACTATAAAATAAACGTGATTTGATGAAAATCAAGTCAATGACAGTGCTCGGGAATAGTTCTCCTCCATACCTTTGGGTAGATTAAACCTTGGTTTTCAAGGCTGGGAGACCTCTTAATTGAGTTTATACCTTGACGTGCCAAACGAATCCCTGACTAAATCCAATTTAAAATTAGAAGCTACCCGGTTCACCTTCGAAAGGGGGATAATCTTTGTGCAAGAGAGATAGTAACTTTCCCAAGATACTTGTCATTTCATGCCCCCATTAGTGTTTGGAGTTGGATAATACGACATTGAGAATATATTGCGTGAGACTCAGTGGCTATATTCTGAATAGCTATTGGGTGTGTACTTGAGTCTACAAGCAAAGGTTTTCTTTCCTCACCAAATTCCTTAGGGTTTTGCATGCTGTGATTGGAGTCACTATACATACTACTTGTTTTCTGTGTTTTCATCCCTGAAATAAAAACTGAAATACCAAAATTTTTTGAAGACCAAAAACAACTTAGTGAGTTGAAACTCTGTCCATGTCAGAAACTAGTCCATCCTAAGTCAAAACTCTGTCCGTGTCAGAAAATAGTCCATCCTAAGTCAAAACTCTGTCCATGTCAGAAACTAGTCCATCCTAAGTCAAAACTCTGTCCGTGTCAGAAAATAGTCCATCCTAAGTCAAACTCTGTCTGTGTCAGAAACTAGTCCATCCTAAGTCAGAAATCTGTCCGTGTCAGAAACTAGTTTATCCTGGTAAAAAATCAGTCCATCTCAGAATTAGTCATACTTAGCAATCAGAAAAACTCAAAATTTCTAGGCTCTATACGAGTCTGATAATCCATCGTGCTGCACCAGGTCCTGTGTCGTACGAGTCTACTAATTTGTCATCCTATACTATATTATCTATCATATGAGTCTGAGTCATCTATCATCCTACACTATATCCTGTCTCGTACGAGACAGAATTGCCTTCAGTCTTTTGTCATCCTGCACATGCCCATTTGTCGTACGGTATGAGGCAGCAACTCATACGAAACAGAACTATTATCGTCCTGTAGCTGCTAAATTATCGTCCGATCTAGAAAATACTATCGTACGAGTCTCTGGTTTTGTCAGAACAGAACAATCAAACTTGCCTAAAAATAGCTTACAATAAACATAATACTGGTTATCATTTTCCTGAGCATAAACAGATCAAGACAGTGTACCTCTGCCATTTGCGTTGCACGATTTGGTCGATCACCTTTCAACTAGTTCAATAAACTACCTATCAAATTTTAGTCACTTAGATAACGTCTTATACAGGATAGATCATTCTTGAAACCAGGCTGAATCTTACACTACGCTTAGAATCAACTTAGATAACGTCTTAGACATGATAGCTCATTCTTGAAATCAGACTAAATCTTAGTTGTTTCTCCTAAACAATACTCTAAATAGAACAACTAGCTCTGAAATTGATCTTGACCTCTGCATCACAAACAACTTTAGGTCACACTAATCTATAAAAATGCCTATTCAAACCAAGAATTCTAATAAGAAAGAAGCCAAAGGCAAAGAACAACCCTTCAAATATCAAGATAATCCATTCTACGTGAAGGATCCACTCACTGACATGCTGTCATCATCAGGCGGACCAATTTTTGATGAACCTGAATCTCCCACCATACATGAGACAAAATACAATGATGGAAACAAAAACGACCATAATATTCCCAAAAATTATAATGACTCCTCATCATCAAGTGAGACTGATGAAGACGCCGAACCTCCAGAAAAAGAAATCCTTGACTGTCAGAAAGATAAAGACTTTAGAAAAATGATGAAAACTATCATGACCTAAGAGAAGGAAGACTATTTCTTAGAACTAGCAAAACAAGGTGCCAAACTTCCTATTGGATATGATGTCCAGACACTTGTTACGAAAAAGCAAGACTCACCTATACTCATGGTACACAAACAATTACTAGCCTTGCGGATGGAGGTCATAGAACTGAAGAATAAGGACAAGTCCCCAAAACAATATTCTCTGGAAACAATATGTCCCTTTCCATTTGACAAGAATCTACACATGCCTCCATTTCCTCCACGAGTGGAAATCCCAAAATTTGACAAATATGATGGTACCTCAGATCCTCAAGATCATGTTAGGGAATTTAGTGCTGCTTGTATGGAGTTCATGCATGATCAAACGTACCTCATGCGTCTCTTCCCAAGGAGTTTACGGGGTCAAGCAATGGAATGGTTCTCAAGTCTACCCAAAGGAATAAAAACATTTGAAGAACTAATCCAACTATTTTTACAGCAATACTCATACAACATTCGACATCCTGTGACTATGATTGATCTTTGTAATACTCAACATAAAATAGGGGAACCTCTTCTTACTTTCCTCCAATGCTCGAGAAAGATGTTCTCTAGGTATCCACAACCTATCCCAGACTCTGAGAAAATGGATATATTTGTCAATAACTTGGTCCTTGAACTGAAATATAGTATACAAATGCAAGTACACCCATCATTTAACAAAATAGTAGATAATGCCATTTGAATGGAAGATGTGCTCATAAAGAAAGGAGATATCACGCCTTGGAAAGAAACACAAACAAGATCTATCTTTAAAGAGAAGAACAAGTATTGGAAATTTGCCAAAGACAACAACAAGAATGTTGTTAATGATGGAGTAGTAGACACTGTCAAAACCAACTCAAAATCCACAATATTCAACTTGGCTAGTGGTACACAAGCACTTAAAGCTGCTGAGATTGCAGCAGAGAATCCGCCAGAGAAAACAAAGATATGGTTTAAAGAAAAGCCTTGGCTTTCCAAACCTAAGCGTGATTTTACTCCTCTTGAAGAATCATATGAATCTGCTTTCAAAACTCTATTGGAAAACAACTTGATAACACTACCAGATAACTCCAGACCATATGATCCAGATGTCAAACCAAGATGGTGGAGAGAAAATGAATACTGTGACTTCCATTGGAATAAGGTCATAACATAAACAATTGCATGAAGTTAAAACATGAGATTCAAGATCTCATAGATGCTGGTAAAGTTGTTGTTGGGAATCATCCAACCAATGCTGATCATAAAGCATCTAAGGACCCTTTGCCTGTTTATAAACAAGGTGATTCCTCAAAGACCAAAGGAGGTGCTAAGGTAAATTATACTTATGCCAGCCAGGACAACATTATAGACATGATTAAGCCTTCATACTCAGAATATTGCAATGTGATTATAGTTCAAGATAAACCAAATGAATCACGATATGCAAGAGCTCTGACCCGATCTCAAAAGAAAGTCACTCTACAAGGAGCTAGTTCTTCCACTCCGGCTCAAGAAATATCAAACCCAATAGCCTTACCAAACAAACAAAAGGAATCAACCTTGGACAAATTTAAAAGGTTAACTTCATCATCATCCTTTGGATACAGCGTAGTTGAACAATTAAAAAGGACAAATGCTCAAATTTCAATTTTTGAATTGCTACAACTCTCATCTGCTCACAAGGAAATCCTAGACAAAGCATTGCTCACTACCAACGTTCCAAAAGATTTAGACATTGATCGGTTTCAGTCTATGGTGGGTAATCTGACTTCACCTCACTATTTGACCTTCTCTGAAGAAGATGACAATTCATTAAATCATCCACATAACCAACCATTTTATATTGAAGCCATGATCCACAAACACATAGTCAAACGTGTTTTGATAGATGGAGGCGCGAGGTTGAATATTTGTACTTATCATCTGCTTACACAACTAGGATTCTCTGAAAATGTCATTGATCCAGGCAAGAAAATAACAATTAAAGCCTATGATGAGGAAGAGAGGACCTCCAAAGGTCTGGTATCATTACCAATCAGAGTGGGACCGGTAGAGAGAGAAGTCCTTTTTTAGGTTCTTGATATTCCATTTTCATACAATATTTTACTGGGCAGGCCGTGGATTCATGAAATGAAGGCAGTACCGTCAACGTATCACCAATGCTTATATTTTCCCTATAACGGAGCTGAAGTTAGTATTCCTGTTGATACAAATGTCATCTGTAATGCATTGACAAAAGGTGCAGATACTTTTGTGCCTCATAATAGGGCAGCCTCTCCAAATGAAGATCCAGAAACATTGATGAAAGACTTAGAAGAGAGATTGAAGATTACAGATATTGGCATGGATGGCTACAAGATAGAACTGGTACTATCATTAGTTTCTCTCCCTCCATCGCTAAAACAGTTGGGCAAGCCATCAGAGGCTATGAGAACACAAACTTCAGCTCCGAATACCATATATGATGGTCTCTTTGTATAGTCTTCTACCTCCTTGGCAGATGAAATAGAAGAGGATGCTGCGCTTAACTAGCTCTTTAAGGAAGATAGTCAAAATGAGGAGGTACGACACTGTGAGATTTCCTCAAACCAATATGGTCTTGGCTATAAAATAATTCAACGTATGGGATACCTAGGTATTGGTCCTTTGGACAAACAAAAGGAAGGTATTACTGAACCAATTTAGATACAAACCAAATCCACAAATAATAAGACTGGACTAGGATACAATCCGAAAAAGACATCAGACCAAAAACATGTTTCTAAGTCTAAGTGCTCGAAAAAGATATCGCCTTTAACATTACATGAAGCAGACACTAAACAAACAAAAGTAGAGTGTAGAAAAGAGAAAGAGGAATCAACAGTTAAGAAAGAAGAAATAGTTAGTGCCCAGGCTTCGATGGTATCAGCTACGATAATACAAGAAGTTGAGGTTCCTGAGGATATAAGAGATGAAGTCGTAAGAATCAAAGAATTGTTTGCACCATTAAAAGTTCCAGTCACATATACTGGTAGCAACAAGTAGATGATTCAGAGACTGATTCAAATTAGTATGAATGGGGTCCTGACTATCTTTCAGACACATCCACTACAAAAACTCTAGAAGAATCTAGTGGTGTCATAGATGATACTCAAGAGCTGATGCGCATAAAACTAGAGAAGGAAATACAAGAAATTAGACAAAAGAGGCAAGCAAATTATGAACAAGGATTGAAAGAAGGAAGAATACCAGAAAGCTTCTCATCTATGTGCCCTTATCCTAAAATAGAACAAATCAGTTATAGCACTACACAGGAAGAGTTGGAAGCTACAGAATAAGAACCAGTCATCAGTCTAGAAGAAGATAAATGGAGTAGATGACAACAAATCATAGAAACAATGAGATCATGTCAAAAGGTGTGTCAGATACAAATGACAAATGAACCACAACATGAAGGAACTTGTAGCATTAAAGATGTTGGTATTGATATCATACATATGCTTACTAAATCACCTGAAAGAGGCTTGGAAACTTCATCCGATGACTCTGATGACTCTGATGATAGTCCTATTCATGATGATATCCACTCAGCCTCAAATTCTGAATCATATGATACAAACAATGAAAAGTTGCCTACTAGTCTTATTGCTGTTAAACCACGATATGATGTCCAGTCTGGGGTAGTAAACAACGTTACAAGTATGTCTATTGGATTAGATCGATTAAATATTAACGTGAACTTTAATAATCATGATCTAACTCTTCCTGGTCTCAACACAATTACACAAGGTATCATTCTGGAACTTGACTTTTTGATCCGCAGCTGTGATAACAATACCGTGAACGCTCTTGAACCTATCCAAAATTTGTCCTTAGTACATCCCGAATTGATTGACTGTACTTTACAGAACCAACCCATGGACATACCTACTTTTTCCAATGACTATACATTATCCTATTATCTCAATGCAGTCAAACCTATAAACTCTTCCACTACTGAACAAAGTGAAAATATGAGTGAAGCGGATATCAAGTATCTTAGTCGCAAAAACAAGAAAAATAAAAATAAAATATCTGATGGCAAAAACCATATTGTGGTGATGTCAGAATCTAAAAAAGAGAAAATAAAGGATGTACCTAAAGGTGAAAACCTCTTTGAGGCGCTTGAAGGTGAGATACTTGGTATACTGCCCAGTCATTTCCAGGAGTGGTCTTCCATATTGATCAAGCCAACTCAGCCAGTGAATATCGGGAATCAAGAGACACCACAAATCACTCATGTAGCTCAATCACTATCAGTAGAAGAATTGAAGGAGTTCACTCAGCTATTCTTAGAAAAGAAAATAAACTTTGCATGGACGTACTTTGATATGCTAGGCTTGGATCCTGATCTCATTATGCACCATCTCTCAATCACGGCAGGAGTAAAACCAGTTAAGAAAAAACTCCATAAGATGCACCCACATGTAGCGTTATTGGTCAAAGCTAAACTAGAGAAACTGCTCAAAGCTGGATTTATTAGAGCAATAGATTATGCTGAATGGATTTCCAACATAATGCCTATGTCGAAGGCAGATAAATCTATCAGAGTTTTTACAGATTTTAGAGATCTCAACAAAGCATGTCCAAAAGACGACTTTCCATTGCCAAATATTGATATGATAGTCGACATGATAGCTGGGTATGAGATGTACTCACTATTGGATGGATTTTTCAGCTACAATCAGATTAAAATCGCTCCTGGAGATCAAGAAAAGACAGCTTTCACTTGTGCATGGGGAACCTTTTGCTGGAATGTCATGCCATTTGGGTTAATGAATGCAGGGGTGACCTATCAAAGAGCAGGTACAACTATCTTTCATGACATGATGCATAAGAATATGGAAGATTATGTTGATGACACCTTAGTGAAGACTATGAAAAGATCAACGCATATTCAAGAGTTAGGTCCTATACTTGACATAATGGAAAAATTCAAGCTCCGATTAAATCCAAAGAAGCGTGCATTCAGAGTGACATTTGGTAAACTACTTGGCTACATCATTTCAAAGAAGGGAATTGAGGTTGATCCTGAGAAGGTCCAAGCTATAATGGAAATGCCACTTCCAAAGAATATCACTCAAATGAGAAGTCTACAGGGACGTCTCCAATCCATTAGAAGATTCATTTCTCAGCTAGCAGACAAGGCTCAACCTTTTACAAAAGTACTAAGAAAAGGAATAATATACAACTAGGATTAGCAGTGTGAACAACATCTTCAGTAGATAAAAGAGTATCTGTCTAATCCACTAATATTGATGCCACCTATTCAGGGTAAACTACTAATCTTATATATATCAGCAACTGATTCATCACTGGGGGCACTTCTGGCGCAACAAGATGACAACAAAAAGGAAAGAGCTATTTATTACATCAGCAAGACATTGGTGTCTTATGAAATGAGCTATAGTATAATAGAAAAAGCATGCTTGGCATTAGTCTTTGCATCACAGAAACTGAGGCACTATATGCTAGCACATTCAGTCAAATTGGTGGCCAAAATCGATCCACTCAAGTATCTTCTTAATAAAGCAACACTCACCGGAAGATTGGCGTAATGGGTTATGATCCTTATAGAGTTTGACATTGAATATGTGGAATGCAAAGCCATAAAAGGACAGGTAATTTCTGATCAACTTGCTGAAACTCTACTTGAGGATACTCAACCACTACACATAGAGTTCCCAGATGAATCAATAATGCATCTTACTCAACAACCCTGGAAGATGTTCTTCGATGGTTCCTTTACTCAAAATGGTTCAGGTGCTAGCATATTATTCATTACTCCTCAGAAGTATTCAATCCCAAAGTCTTATAAGATTCTATTCCCTTGCACAAACAACATTGCAGAATATGAAGCTTTGGCGAATGGGATAAAACTAGCCATTGAATGGAAGGTTGCTGAATTACATATCTATGGAGATTCTCAGCTGGTTATCAATCAGATCAACAATACATATTAGACTTGAGATGAGAAATTGATGCCTTACAAGAGGATGGTGGACGATCTCAAGAAGTACTTTGCTTTTGTATCATTTGAACAGATTCCTAGATCAGCGAATAGAGCAGCAGATGCTATGGCCACCTTGGCATCTATACCTAAGTTACAGGAGTCCAATTTTTGCTTTGATTTCTTGGTGGAAGAGTTATATTACCCCGCTTATGATTCTCCTGAGACCCAAATAGTCTGTTCTATTATTGGACATGACTCATCCCGATACAGCCACATCTATTCCTATCTATGCGATCAAATTATCCCTAAAAACCTTACTCGTAATGAGAAAAGAAACCTAACTCGAAACGCTTCGCGGTATGTTATCATAGCTAACGATTTATTTAGATGAGGTTTGGACGGTACATTGCTTAGATGTCTAGAAACTGAAGAATCTAAACGTGCATTATCGGAAGTCCATGAAGGTATTTGTGGATCTCATTTGAATGGTTTTACTTTAGCTTAGAAACTATTACAGGCTGGTTACTACTGGCCAGATATGAAAAAAGACGCCATAAAATTTGCTAAGACTTGTGAGAAATGTTAGCTTCATGGAAATCTCATACATGCCCCGACAAGGGATCTCATGCCATTTATTACACACTGGCCTTTTCAACAATGGGCCTTTGATCTCATTGGTCAGATATATCCGGCTTCATCCAATGGACATAAATTCATCATAACTGCCACTGAGTATTTCACCAAGTGGGTAGAGGCAGTTCCGTTTATCAAAGCAATTGGTAAACAAGTCGCCTTATTCATCCTAAACTATATAATTTGCAGGTATGGGATACCTTCATCCATCGTGACTGATAATGGAGGACAGTTTAAGAATAAAGACCTGGACAAGCTTTGTGAGAAATTCAAAATAAAGCAACACTGGTCATCAGTATATTACCCTCAAGGTAATGGACAAGTTGAGGCATCTAACAAAAACCTACTGACTATCTTGCACAGAACAGTGAACAAATCCCTGAAGGATTGGCATCTGCAACCCAATCCTGCACTATGGGCTTATAGAACCAGTATTAGAACACCTATTAGGGCTACACCTTTCTCTTTGGTGTATGGGTCCGAAGCAGTATTACATATTGAAGTAGAAATACCGTCTCTAAGAGTTTCATTGCAAGGTCTTGTTACTGATGAAGATCATAGAATATCTAGATTGCAAGAACTCAAATTGTTGGATGACAGTCGGCAAGTGGCGTTTGATCATCTCAGAGTGTATTAGAAGAGAATGTCCAGAGGATATAACAAGAAGGTTTGACAAAGAGAATTTCAATTTGGTGACCTAGTCTTGAGAGAGAATAAAAAAAATCAACAGTTTCGCGATAATAAAGGGAAGTTTGAATCCAACTGGCTGGGTCCCTACATTGTTACTGCAGTATTCGGCTCTGGTGCCTATCAACTCTCAAACTCAGAAGGAGAATAGCTCCTTGAATCGATTAACACCATCCACTTGAAGAAATTCTTCGCTTAGCATTCTCTACTCCAGCAAACTTGTATAGTTGGAAAAGGTCCTGAAAAAAATCAAGAAAAAAAAAAATTAAAAAAAAAAAAAAGAACAAAAAAAGAAAAAAGAAAAAGAAAAAAGAAAAAATATAAAAGAATTTTTTTTTTTTGCCCTGGTGAAAACCTGGTAAACAGACACCTTGGTAAAAAAAAAATGAATCTTTGCCAAGCAGGTGAAAACCTGGCAAACAGGCGCCTCTTGTACTCAAGCGCTTCATCTATCAACGCAACGTTGGCATTTCCCACTTTCATGCATCGTTTGTTTTTGCTTGTACATATTTTTAGTCACTTTCGTGACATCCTGGTTCGTTGGAACCCTCATGACTAGAAACTGATCAACGTCCTAGTCTTAGGTTACTCAACAGAGCATATTACATATCCTAAGCAGTGTCAACAAAGTCATTTTTTTTGTTAGTGAAACCCGGTCGTCCACTCCAAGTCAGTCACCTATCTCCTAACTACCAAAGAGTTTATCACTGAGTTCACAAGCAAAACAACATAACGGAAAACAATCACTAAACAATTTGAGCTATGAATGAAAATTTTCTTTGTATGTTGTCTTTTATATTGATTTTCGATTACTGTCCCTCTGAGTAACTTGAGGAAGTCTATTGTGACTAAGAGGAGTAAGGATTGGGGGCATACTATTTTCTTTGTTTTCTGCTTGTAGGAATGATCCTGATGATCTGGAAACATATAAATTAGCTGGGTGTCTGTGATAAGAGCCTTCACATCAAGGTGAAATTGCCTCACATACCTCGACTCTGCTTATTTGTATGCTACGGGGAGGTCCATATAATTTCTTTGTTCGTTTTGAGGGAATTTCTTTATGATGCAATTTGGGTCCCTGCGAAATCTGTCCAAGGATATGAATGAAAAAAGGGTCATTGTGGACAAGATAATTAATATTGCACATTGAAAAAGAAAGGAACTCTAACCTGCCTATTGTGTTTGTTATGCTCAGTGATGAATCTTAAGTATTTTAAATCCAGTGACTAGGTTTAGGTTGCATTTTGCACATCATTTTGCATTTTTGTGAATCTAGAGTGATTTCGGTATGGTAATAATCTCTTTATCTTCTGAAGGAGAGCTGAAAGCATCATCATTACTTACGCTAAGTGGTCTTTTTATCATCATTTCTTTGACTGAGTACTTGTGTTTTGAGATGTTTTAGCTGCATACATAACATTTCATATAGCTTCATACATTTTATTGTTACTCATTAGCATTATCATTTATTTGCATATAAAAGAAACAAAAATATACATTCATAATCATTTTCATTACATACATTCATATGGAAAAGAAATGCATACATATAGAATAAAGCATATAAGAGACATCTCATAAACGAATCAACACAAGTATGATGAAGTCAAATCGGATCTCGTGTATATATATATATATAAATATATAATGTCAAGTATAAGAGTACAAAATGATGTCCAATGACATATACAAACTCCCATCGGAGCAAGAATCGGATAGGCTACAAAAAATGGGGGTGTCTACAAAAAAATATATCCGAGCTACAAAAAAAAGAATCATCTAGCTGGCGCCCTCTCCCTCATCGCTTGGTGGAGGAGGAGGAGCCTGATGTCTGGGATCCTGGTGTGGTGCCCGAGCTCCCTCCGATCGGGCCATATACTACGAATAGGGTTGCACCTGCTGTGCAACAGGAACTGCGACACTATATGCCACCACATAATATGCTGCCCTACTACTCTAGAGAAGGACCTCCTATAGTAGAGACTTTATCTCTGCTCTCGAATCTACTCTCAATACTGTGATCTGGCGATCACGTTCGGCCCTCACCTCAGCCAGCTATCGGTCTCGCTCCGCCAGTTGAGTCTGCGCCACTGTCAGTTGTGACTATAGCTCTACAAGATGTGCCCTCATCGATCATCCAATATCTATCCCCTACTCTCTCGCAGGCCCCCCATCTCCACCCCCATCTCCACCTCCACCACCACCTCCACCCTGCTCCTCTCTCTGCTGTCGCACCTGTCTAGGAGCTGATCACTCCTCCTCAATTCCGCCCAATATAACTCCAAATCACCCAAGGGAGCCACCCTCACCCCTCTGCTGTCCACCCTTAGCTGGTACCCTGCTACTGCTAGCACCTGGATCACCACTACCTCGTCATGGAGCCTTAGCTCTCTGTGCCTGACCCAACCTCTGGCCTTGTCTGTGGCCCTGTCCCTGTGCTAGTGCGGGGGCATCCTCCTCAACATCCTCAATATGCAGAGCCTGCTCGCCTGGGTCTATAAAATGTGGGAATGGATGCTGCTGAAAATAATCTCTATACTGGGGCGATACCCCCGCATCTGCTACATCATCCAGGTAATCCCATCTCAGGCAGTGTAACCCTGTCAACTCCTGCATAGCCAAAGCGTATGATAACCGCGGAGACCATCCCTGTCTCTCCTCATCTGCATATCGAGCATATGCTGTATACTTCTGTGAGATCCCCTGAGGCCGACCGTACTGCCTCATCACTCGTGAAATGACGAATCACTCCACAACAGTCTGTGATCTCCCGATCAGTGGGCATGTCACAAAAAGGTCCCTGCGAACCCTCCACCAGTCATCCCACAACTCCAATCCTCTGTATGGTCTCCATATGATGGCTATCAGGTCATCAAGCTGTCATCTCCAGAAGTCTGTCTTGCCTAGATGGGGCTGTGTGATATATCCGAAATACTTGTAAATGATTGGCTGCCCAAGCTCTCTGATGTCATCTACTATCGACCGACAAATGGGAAGGTGCTCCCAAGCCCACACCTGCAAAATGTATACACCTGCGGCCATGCTCCACCCATCTTTGTAAACGATCTCATGCATCTGCCGATACATGTGGGCCAATAAACAAGAACCCTAGCCAAGTCTCTGAGGGGTCTCTATCAACCTCTCTAGCATCCGGCCCCATCCACTTTGAAAACCCTGCTGCCCTCTGTCCAGCATCAAAAAGCAACCGATGAACCCTGCTAGAACACATGCTAGGGGATACTCCTCACTGTACCTGCTCATCAGTATGTCCCAACTCATGGAACAAGTCAAAATGTCTGGATCCCTGAATATGTTCCTAAGTGCCTATAATCCCGATAATAATGCGGTATCATAATCCACCTTATCCCCAGCAAAAGGGATACGAAAAATCCTGTACACATCCTCGGGAGTGATAGTCAACTCCCCAACTGGCAAATGAAATGTATTATGCTCTGAATGAAACCACTCTACTAATGCCATGAGCATCCCGTGATTCACACGGATATCAGGTAATCGCAATAAATGAGTCAAGCCGCATAAATCAACATGAGCCCGCTCAACCTCAGATAAATGACGCACTAATGCCATTGTGGGAGGATAAACACATCTAAACAGCATAGGAGGTAATCAAACCTACAAAAAAAACCAACAATGAGCATCATAAAACATTCCAAATGAGCCTACAAGAGAAGTTAAACATCACGCAAATCCAAATAACTCAAATGCAAAACCAAAATTTCATGTTTACCCTTTCAAAAATGATCACTGCCTTTCGAATGACAAAACATAGTTAAAGTAGCATCTCGTACGAGTCAGGAATGGCTCTCGTATGAGAAAATAGCCTCAAATGACAATTTAACAGACTTCGTACCACAAAATGTTCTAACCAACCTGTCGTATGACATAAGGGTGGGCTACGTACGATAATTGTAATGGCTTCACACGACAAAATAATTTTTACTAGTTTCTCATACGAGACAGGATCCTATCTCGCAAGATAAAAAGTGATGCCCGACCCCAAACATGCGAAAAATGTGAAAAATGAACACAAAATTTCAAAATTGAAAACATAAACAGGTTTAAGATCGATCACTTACCGCTGGCTCATAGTTTCGGGGTCAATTGTGATGTTTTTGGCGTTCAAATCGATGCTGATGAGTAGGGACCACAATTTTCTTCACATAAGGCTTTTTTTGAATTTTCAAACTTGGAGGGTTAAAATGATTCGAAAATGACACTTTTGTCCCATATATAGCCTAAAACCTAATTTTTCAACTTGCTCCGATGGTCATGAAAATTGTACCCTTAGCTAATTTTCCTATTCTAATTTCA
The DNA here is from genome assembly GCF_030272615.1 of Cryptomeria japonica. Classification (NCBI taxonomy): domain Eukaryota; kingdom Viridiplantae; phylum Streptophyta; class Pinopsida; order Cupressales; family Cupressaceae; genus Cryptomeria; species Cryptomeria japonica. Next base: position 417,178,243 of record NC_081406.1, on the reverse strand, counting down.
TTTTCGGGATCAAAATCAAAATTCGAGATCATTTTGCTAGCCAATTTCACAATTTTGACCACTTAGCGCTTTTTTTTCATCAAATGCTCATTCTTTCTTCAAACTGCGCTCAAATTTCAACGCTGAATCTTAATTCAATTTCATTCTACACATCAACATTACAATCAACTCTACGCTCAATTTCTCATCAATCATCACCAAAATTTTCAAAAATTCCTCAGAATCAATTTGTGCTCAAATAACTTATTTTCACCACACAATTGCCTATAATCAATCCCTCGCTATTTTTTGATTTTGCTCCCAAGGGGGCATACTCATGACCTTATGTCTTCACATCTCACAAGTCGAGAAATTTTTTCAAATCTTCATCAAAAGTCGACCAAAATCTTTTCAATTAAAGAAAATCAATCCTTATTGCTAAGGGGCATCTCAGCTTCATCGCTTCACGTCAAGTTGAGATCTCTCGATAATCTGAATCGAATCAATTGCTAGGGGCATATCAGTTTCATCACTTCAAATCAAGCTAATATCTCTCAATCATCTAAATTAATCTCTTAACGTTAATCAGTTTCATCACTTCAAATCAAGCTGATTATTCATTTAAACTCAATCAAAAGTTTCAAGAGTATCTTTGATCACACTAAATCTAAGCAGGTGTTCAGTATTCATTTCTTGATCAAGCTGAACGGTTCATTCTTCAGTCATCGTGTCTTGATCAATCAAGTTCAAGATCAATTTTTATCATCACTCACTGCATCTAAGTTCAATCAAGTTCTAGATCAATAAGATCCGCTTCTTGATCAATCAAGTTCAAGTTCGGTATTTTTGTTTTCTATCTTTCCTCAATTCAATCAAGTTCGGGATCGATATCACTTTAATCAAACTTCATTCAGCTTTGTCAGTTCGAATCAAGCTAAACACCTTGCTTTTCATCTAGTTCGTGATCAATCAAGTTCAGAACTGACATCTCCTAGACATCACACATTCTTTGAACCAACGCGCTGCTCGCACATTAATTCAAAGAGGGGCAAATGTAATACCCTAAAAATGGTCATCTAAACCATGGGCCCCTAATCTCGACAACATCACCAAGGTCCTAACCAAAGGCAATTAAATCAATCTTGAGCACATTATTAATTCTTTAATCATCAAATATCACATGGCAAATCAACTACTCAATATTAATTAAATATTTATTTAATTAATCAAATCATTTCCAATAATATCATTTTGATCAATTATCCCATTTTAATTTATTAAATAGCCTTGCATATTTAATTAATTAATAAATTTGCCATTCAATCATGCAAAAAGGATTAATTTATTACAAAAGGATTAATTTATTACAAAGAGTTGAATTGAAAATAAAATAAAAAGAATTGAATTGAGAGAGAAATCAAACTTGAGATATTATTTCTTTTTCTAAATTTAGAACTTGAAATCAGAAAAGCAATTTAATTTAATTATTGAATTATTCTCTAAAATTGGAACTCAAAGCTTTTCAGAAAAAGAAGTTCAGTTGCATTGAAAAGACCTTTTTCTTGAATAAATTAAAGAATTATCTATTTTTATCAGATATGCATGGAATTAATTTATTATTATTTTCCAATGCAACTTGGACTTCTAATTTGAATGCATTCCAATTAAACTATAATTGGAATCTATCTCAAGGTTAACTGAACATGATTTCTCAATTTTTTCAATTAATCCAAAATTAGGCTTTTTCATCATCTCTCTTGTGATTCTCTATAAATTCAGTCTTCAGCTCTCATTCCAATTTACCCCAGAGATTTTTGAGAACACGCTTGGAGATTATTATCATGCTAATTTTGCTCTGGAGTCATTGAAGATTATTGTGCTTTTTTAGATTATTTGCATCCATTTTACATCCATTATTGCTTGCATCCATTGTTGCTTGAATTGATTATTGCTTGAATTATTCATCCATCTTGCATCCATATAGTTAATATCATATAGATTAAATCCTTCATCTTGGTGTAGTCTAGTCACTGGTAATGCTTATAAAAATCTGAGAGCAATCTTATACTCGCATCTTTTAGAAGGAAATTGGTCGCTTTGCTATGGTTTATTACTTATTGATTATTGATTACTAACGATGCATATAATGACATAATTGAAGTGTTGTGCTTGCAGCTACAGGTTCACTTTTTCACACACACAAAAACATGGCATTAATCATGAAGGTAAGAACATTGAAGGAAAGAGGTTTGCATGCATCAAATAAACATCACATAATACCAACAATTATACATGGAAACCCTCGTTTAGAGGGAGAAAACCATGGTGGGGATAACCCACAATCTCTTTTACTGCAATAAAAAGAGTGTCCGACTAAGAGCTTACAATCATGTTCATTCTGAGAACATCACCTTGTTAAAAAGGACCGATATCCTGTTAATAATACCTTAGAATCTGTTAGGATTCACCATTCGAAAGGATTTTACACTTCCTTCATGGAGCGACCTTGTTCGGGGATTTTACAAACATAACCGGTTAAGGGTCACCCTATTAAGGGATTTAATCTACTGCAATGATTAGAGAGCAATAAATCATTGATCTGATGATGACAGTTTTCTATCGAATAGATGCACTCTATATCTGCTTCAATCTCTGCTCGGTGATGACTTCACTGATTCATTAAGGAACCCTTCTGCCCTTAGCTCGTTCTTCACGTTACTCTGATTTTCAATCTCAGCTCACTCACAACTCCCATGACACACACACACAAAAGAAAAATCAAGATGAAAAACATGTATTCAATCTTGGTGCTAACTTTCCCTCCAAAATTTGAACTCAAAAATCATTCTATGCACCAATCTGTTCATTCCACAAATCTCGCCGATTGTATCAGTGAGACTATCCATTCATGCCGTAAATCTCGCCGGTTCTCTACCAAGCATTCCAACTTTAAATAACTCTTTCTAAATTTGTTGGATCCACATATTAGCAAGCCAAACATACTGATGACTATACGTGCTTATACTTTTCACTTTGCATGCTTATCAATCACCATTATGATCTGCTACTGGTTGCTTCCTTTATATCGGTGAACCTGCTTCACTCAGCTCAACTAGAGGTTGCTTCCTATAAACCGGTCTCTGCCCACCATTGGAAGTCTTCAGTCCCTTGTTTCTTACCACTCCACTATAGCCCTTTTCTGATCGGTTGTGATGACATTAGAGCTGATATTTGCCATCAATGACAACCTCTAAGTACCTCAAACTTCATGATAATCACCATGATGCCAACAATCTCCCCCTTTGGCATTGGTGACAAAATATCTAGCTAGATTGAACTGGAATTCTCCCCCTGTTCTTTGCCTTCTCTGCCTCTACTGGTACTACTCTACCTCTATCACTGGTATTATGACTATTTACATTCTTTTTCTTTGTACACATAGTGCTTCCTCCTCATATGTACAATCCACATTCATTTATTCTCCCCCTTTTTGCAACAATGACAAAGGATAAAAGAATCAAAGTATACAAAAGAATTCATAAGGGTGAGAGTAGATAAAAAATATCTTTGAAATTGACCTGAGAAGCTTTCAAAGTAGATTCACATGAAGGCTTCACCTGTTTCATAGTGTGGATTTGTCCATGCAGATTTGTGACAAAATCCTCCATATCATCTACTGTCTTACAATTAGGTGAACTAATGAGGCTTTCTATTTCTTTCACATTCTCTTACATTAAATCAATGATGGGTGCAAGGTAACACTGTATCTCTAAACAGTTGAGAGTTTGTTTGTCCTGTTCCTCTTTCAGAAAGTTGATTTCATGAGTCAACTGTTTGAATTTTCCATTGAAAGTCGCTATAGAGCTTGTAAGAGGATCAAAAGTACCTATCAGATCTTGGAATTCTTTTTGAGTCTGTACTCTTTTATCTTCAAGATCTTTGATGAAATCGGTGAAATTTGATAATTTGACCAATAATTGGCCAACTTCCTTTAAGATATATTTCACCTCTTCAGTGTTGTTAGAGAGAATAACTTTGTCAACTGATATTTGTTCCATTAATTTGTCACCTCTCCTAGTTTCATACTACCTAGCTGCAACCTTCTCCAGATTGGTTGCCTCTGAACCATTTGCTTTGACAAGAGTAGCCAATTGGTCAATGATGGATGCATTCTCATCAACAACAATATCAGGAATGAGATCAGATAGAATTTTTTTTGCAGTATTAAGAATTCTTGCCTTCTTTTTCTTTTCTCTAACTTTGGCCTTTTCAGGTTGAATTCTCAATTTTTCTGAAACTTTCATTAACTGTTTGGGGGTTATCATCTTGGTATCTATTACTAAGTCTTCCTCTTCTTCCTCCTCTTTTTCTTCTTTTTCTTCTTCATCCTCTACCTCAGAGCTGGCTGAAATGGTGAGTTTAGATTTCTTCTTCTTAGTTTCCTTTTCTAAATCTAAATTTCTTTTCAGTGGAGGAGTGTCTATTTTCTTACTGCCTTCAGGTTGACTGGATGGAGAATCCTCTTTCTTCTTGTCCTGTTCTAGTTCCTTGGTCTCCTCTGGACTAGTATTGGTTATTTCCATTTCCTTCCTTTCTATTTTCTTTTCCTCTATTTCTTTCTTCTCTTCTTCCTTCTTTTCTGCTTCCTTCTTTTCTGCTTCATCAATAGATGGTATTGATGAATCTATCACCTTTGGGGTTTCTTCCTCTGCACCTTACTCTAGAAAATGAGGTTCGTTATCGGTAAGATTTTCTGTGGGAGTATTTATTATCACCAGATTCCTTTGAGATCTTTCCTCATAAGGGATCTCCTCAATTATGACTTCATCTTCTTCGGGATTCTTAGTTTGATCAGTTCCCTTTGCCGGTGTAACATCAATATCAATAGTTTTAATAGTTGATTTTTGTTCAACCAGTGGCTCTACATCCTTTGTTAGATTAGGAATATCTAACACAATATTAATTATGATATCTTCAATTGTAAATACATCAAACTCATCGGTGGTGTCCTTGTCTTTTCTTTTTCCCTTTTCTTGATCCTCTATATGTTGTCCTTGTTTTACTTCTTTTTCTATTTCCTCCTTAGCTTCCTTTTGTTGGCTCAAAATTATTTTCCACATGGTAACACCCTCATCATGCACACCTTTAATATCTCCTATGGCCACTCTCCCTGTTCTGTTCCTTATTTTGAAACATTGTACACAAGCTTCAACCACTACAGATGCTTGATCATAATCTAATTCACATTGCACTTTGATGAGTGCCTTAATTATGTGTTCCTTCTCAATTTCTAGGACAATTTTCCATCTCCCTTCAATTAGATTTTGTAGATCTGATGGAATAATTCCATGTAGTTCATTGGGAGTTATGTAGAAATTATGTAAGTTCCAGATAAGTGCATCTTCAATTTTTCTTTTGTCTTCCTTGTTGCAGAGGGGATACTTTCTCCCAACATCAGCTAAACCTCCATACTCTTTGATCCCATGGACAAATTAATCAAAAGTTGGAGCTACATTCCTACCACTTCTTCTGACTTCTTTTACTATAATATCAGATTGGGTGTCAGAGTTATCACCCTCGTTTTCATCCTTGGGCTTTTTTTTGGCTTTTGTGTCAACTATCCTGTCATTCCCTTTCTTTCTTACATATGTGACTCCTACTGGTCTACCTTTACCTTGGGAAGATGTAGGAGTATCTGAGTCCTTTTCTTTCATGTATGCTGTCGGTTTGCTAGATGCAACACCCTTGGGTTTTGTCTTGGATATTTTCTTCTTTTCTTCTATTTGTTCTCCATCTTTGCTTGATTTAGTCCCTGTTTGTTCACTTGTACCAGTTGAAGAAGTGGCACCAGATGTTTCACCTCCATACTTATTATCTAAGGTGTCAATTATTTTCCTTACTTTCTTTTATATGATAGGCTCCTTGACTTCCCTCTTTATTTTGGAGCTTGCCTCCTAATAAGTTCCAAATCTCTTTGCATGTTTGTCTACCGATTTAAACAACAACATGTTTGCATATAATTTGGCAGTGTCTACCCCAATATCATAACCTATAGCGGGTACCTAGAAGGTTCTAGGTTGAACCACTTCAATAATGCAACAATCAATATCAACAACAAAGCAAATGGTGTCCTTGAAATTTTGGACTATACCGGTTGGGATTCTCTCTCGTTGATGCATTCTAGTTTGGAAATATTTAAAATAACCCCACATTGTCTCTCCAAACTTATCACCTAAGTCTCTAATCATTTCACATATCTGAACAATGATAGGTTTATCTGCAGACCACACTACATTGCCCTTACTAGGAAAGAAATTTTGCACATTGAAGAAGATACATACCAGTATTGAGCCATAATTGAATGATTGCCTTTTTTCCTTCTTGATTCGGCCCATGTTCACCAGGAATTGACTTCTTATCATCTCACAAATTTCGTATGTTGCATCCTCCTTGATGATCCGATAAGCTGCATGGATAGCACCACTCGACACACTATTCATGTAGCTTGATTGATAAACCTTATAGGATATCACTGTAGATGAAAACCTCACTTCTGCGTCCTCAATGTGAGTGACTGTCATTTCTCTTTTATCAAATCGGGATTGAGTCAACTAAGTGACATCACTAGATGATATTGTCCTTAGGGTTAGTGCTTCACCTGTTTCGCTGAACCCTGTTACTCTTTGGATGACCGCCTTTGTGATTTTGATTGGTGCTTTATTTCCCAACCATAGAAACTGGTCATGCAATCTACTTAGCACATACCTGATCCAATTGACATGGAATTGGTTAGGAATATCAACAACATATGACAAACCCTTGGTCTTCAGATGAATATGTTATGCCTTCAACAAAATCATTGTCACAGAACCTTTTGAATTCATCTTGACTGAATTTGACTCCAAGTTCTTCAAGCTTACAGTGGATGAAAGAATGGATATATTCAACCAGTAACACATCAGAGGGCACAAATGATAGGGCACCAGTCATATCAATCTCTCTGATATTCATAGGATGCAACTTGAACTCAGGTTGTGGTTCCTTAACTACCTCAACCAACATAGGAGTCGACACGGAAGCTACCATGATGAATTAGAACAAAATTCATAGATTGTCTTCTTCTACTATTTCTGCTAGGGCTTCCGATCACCAAAAATTCACTGCTTGATCTCCAAACTAATTTTGCACATAATGCACTTCACATATTTAGAAAGACTTTGATTGCACTAGGAGCTCATGAATGCACAAATGAAAGCAAGGTAAACAAAATGAGATTTTATTTCCTTATTTATTAGTTAAGTTGTTCGGTGCACTTTTACAACGGTTAAGTTGTACGACCTCAAATGGTAATATTTAATAATTTACCAGTATTACTTCCCTACCGATAACAATACAACCTTTAACACCTATACTCTTAATAATTCACCAATGAATAATTACAAACAATATGCCAACTTTTCTGCATCTAAGTAAGAGTTACCTCACTTTGGTTTCGGGGAATCAACCATGATTTTCCTTTTTGTTTTAAAAGGTTCCCCTTGAGCATCGATATGCTTAGTTTAAAAAAGAACTAGTATCATTGGTGGATGATAACTTAGTTTCAAAATTCTTCTCTCCTTCTTTTCTTGATTCCTTCTTATTCTACGTCTTTTTCATTTCATTCTTCACTTCTTCAACTATCTTCTTTCCTTTCAAATCATTTGGTCCTTTCTTCTTTCCAATCTAGTTCCTGTCTTTAGACTAGTTATAGGATCAGTTCCTGCACTCTCTGGCTAAATGATTGATCGTATGACAAATGAAACATGCCATACCAGTTGTTTTCCATGGTCCTGCATTGTTTCTCTGACCCATTCTAATCTTACAATTCACTGCAACATGACCAAAATTTCCACAAGTGGAACATGTGGCATTGAGCATATTACTCCTTCTATTAGGGCTAACCAGTTTGGGTGGAGATCTCGATGCATTTGTCTTGAATATGCATTCTTCAACTTTGTGTCCATATTTATTGCATGTAAAGCAATATCCATTAAAGCTTCTTCTATAGGACATGCTACTTGATCAAGATTTACACTCATAAACAGCGTGTCCATACTTGTGACAGTTATAGCAATAACCATCAAAGGTGAATGACTTCTTGTGACTGACCGGTCGATATTTACAGATATCAAACTTATGAACCTGTTTACCATAATAATTGCAAGAAGATTTAGAAAACTTCATACCTTTTATTCCTAATTTGTCCCTTTTATCATCCTTCATTTTCTTGGGATTAGATGATTCTCCTATTTCCTGTGGACCTGTACTGAAGTAGCCAAGATCGGTTGTCACCTTTTTTCTCCTTTGAGCTTTTAATTGTTCATCTATCTTCTCAGAGCTTTCATTAAATTTTATCAACTTTTCATTTCTCTCATTTGTAGCTTTTGACTCATTTTGAGTTGTTCAATCTCCTTCATTATCTTCTCCTTTTCATTTTCTTTGTCATGTAGATGCTCTTGCTGACTATGTTCTCTTGAATACGAATCCATATTTCTTCATCCTTTTCATTGATGATTGCATCATTCTGTCTTAAGGCTTCTTCATTAAGCTTTTTGGCTCTTTCAACTTTTGATTGTGCTTCTTCTGCATTTCTCTTTCTTTCCTCTGCTATCCTGCTTGCTTGAAATATTTCAGTTATTCTTAGGGCCTGACTTTCATGCTCTCTTTTTAGATTTGTAATTTCTTCAGTCTTCTTCTTGTTCTTTTCCATCAGCTTTGAGACTGCCTCTTCTACTTCCTGAGATCCACTCTATTCAGAGAGTTGATCTATGATATCATGACTCTCATTAAGTTGTAGAGTGAGTTCTTTCCTTTTAGCAAGTGATTTTTTTAGTCTATACTTCAGTTGAGCAATCATCTCATTAGCTTCATCAAGATGCTTCTAATACTGGTATTCTTCCATGATCTTTTCCTCAAGTTGTTAAACTTTTCTTCAGAGGACCTAAGCTCTGATACCAATTGTTGGTATTAACTGGTGACTGAGAGGGGGGGTGAATCAGTAAAAATAGTTTATAAACAATAATATTCCAAATTGACCGGTTTGCAACTACCCCTTTTAAATTAACTTAAAACATTGTATTAATCATGAAGGTAAGAAAATTGAAGGAAAGAGATTTGCATGCATCAAATAAACATCACATAACACCAATTATACGTGGAAACCCTCGGTTAGAGGGAGAAAACCACGGTGGGGATAACCCACAATGTCTTTTACTGCAGTAAAAAGAGTGCCCTATTAAGAGCTTACAATCCCGTTCCTTCTAAGAACATCACCATGTTAAAGATGATTGGTATCCTGTTAATAATACCTTAGAATCTATTAGGATTCACCTTGCAAAATGATTTTACACTTCCTTCAAGGAGTGACCATGTTAGGGGACTTTACAAACATAATCGGTTAAGGTTCACCCTATTAAGGGATTTAATCAGCTGCAATGATTAGAGAGCAACAAATCATTGATATGATGATGACACTTTTCTGTCGAATAGATCTGATCTATATCTTCTTCAATCTCTTCTCGGTGATGACTTCACTGATTCATTAAGGAACCCTTCTGGCCTTAGCTCGTTCTTCACCTTACTCTGATTTTCAATCTTTGCTCACTCACAACTCCCAGAACACACACCCCCCCAAAAAATCAAGATTAAAAACATGTATATAGCTGTATTCAATCTTGGCACTAACTTTCCCTACAAAATTCATACTCAAAAATCATTCTATGTGCCAATCTATTCATTCCATAAATCTCACCAATTGTATTATTGAGACTATCCATTTATGTCGCAAATCTCATCGGTTCTCTAGCAAGCACTCCGACTTCAACTAGCTCTTTCTAAATTTGTTGGATCCACATGTTAGCAAGCCTAAGATGTTGATGACTACACATGCTTATCAATCACCATTATGATCTTCTACCAGCTGCTTCCTTTATATCGGTGAATCTGCTTCAGTCAGCTCAACTACCGGTTGCTTCCTGTAAACTGATCTCTGCTCACCGGTGGAAGTCTTCAATCCCTTGTTTCTTACCAATCCACTATAGCCATTTTCCGATCTGTTGTGATGATATTAGAGCTGGTATTTTCCATTAATGACAACCTCTAAGTACCTCAAACTTCATCATGCTCACCATGATGCCAACAATATGTTGTAAGACTCTGCAGATTAAACCATGACGTTTGAAATTGTTATTTATTAGATGAATGACATCTATTGCTTTATGTTAAATGAGTTGTTTATATTTCAATCTTGATTTTTTGGGCATGAATATTGTTGAATGGGCCTCAGAGCTGCATGCATGTGAAGTTTCTCTGTGCTTATAGTGTACTAAAAACATTTCAGTGCATCGGTATGGAGTAGCTTTGTTTTAAGTTTTTCCTTCTTCCCCTTTTCTCCCCCCATGTATGAAGAGCCGACTTCTAAAATCTTGAAGGTCACTTAGTGAACACACGTAGGTCCACCTTCATTGAGTTTCCCATAAGGTTGTTTTCATAGAAGAATTTTTATTGATCAACGGTTCTTTTTCTGGCATGCTCGGTGGGACCATTTTCTTTTTTGTTTAAAGAGGGTGTATGAGTCATAGGCCAGTTACTAAGAGCCAATCCACAACAAATCCGAGTTTATTGTTACCACCCCTAGTTGTGGCCCAAGCAGTATCAGGAGCTGGAGTGCAAATCCTTGTTCAGAAAACTCATGTATCGATGGCAGTCCAACCTCCAAGAAATTTTGTTACCTAGAATAGTGGGAGCCCTCTTATCCCACCTGTCCCTCCTACTCAATGGGATGCTATCCCTACCTCCATAATTAAAAGAATTACTAAAATTCACCCGAAATGCTTCTAAGACCCCAGAGGAGCATTTACAAGATGTGTCCGACATGTGTACAGGTCATAACGTCACACAACAAAATGTAGCATTAAGATTGCTTGCAGCTTCTTTCAAGGGAAAATCCCAAGATTGGTACAGATCTCTCACACCAAATTCAATAGGAAGTTGGGACTAGCTGGACGATCATTTCTTTGAGTGGTTTATAGAAAAGGGAGATAGATCTTCTCTTATGCAGCAGATGATAATGATAAGAAGGGCTCCGTAGGAGGCCATAATCAATTTCAATACCACATTTCAGAAGACATGACAAAGAATACTTATATCTTCTCGTCCCTCTATGGACGTGGCTTTCATATTCTATCTTAAAGCTTTCAATTCTTACATATTTGTCATGATCCAGTCTTTGGGAGGTATCACTCTTCTAGATGCTTATGAGCTAGTCGTCCGGGTGCAACTTAATTGATGCAGGGAAGCTCCCACCAAGACTGCCAATGCAGGTATTTCTTGATTTGTCAAACCAAATTCTCGAGCTTTCACTTAAAAGTACATCCACATCTCAACCTATGTATGTTTATCTGCTCAGCAGCCAAGCACTTCTAGTCTTTCTTCCCTACTTGTCGTGGTTAACGACATGAAAAGTTTTCTTATAACCTTTTTAAATGAGATTATTAACCTAAAGAGGAAACAGGCTCTTGATGAACCCCCTTTTCAAAATTACCAAAGTACGAGCCCCCCTTACTAGCAAAACAAATATCAAGGAGGTGTGAAAGCTAATCAAAGTTAGTTGAGTAACCAACTTGTGCCTGTGCCTACTCCTTTACAAACTTTACCTCCCAATAACAACTAAGAATTGGTTATGGGCCAAAATAACTTCACAGATGACACCAATTCATGGTGTTTCCCTTGCAATGACAGTCATGTGCCCCAAAATTTCTCGAGGGGAAATTTGGAGAAGAAGGTGGCTGAGCAAAGGAGTTAAGGAATGAGGCTTGATGCTAGAGTCTATGCTTCTCCAAGAATGGAAAACGCTTCACTTACTACTCAAATGTAGAGCATGTCAATGGAACAAGAGGCTGAGATTTCCCGGAATCACGTCCTCTTTTCATGGATGGAAGAGGAGGAGACTGTTCTCACAAATGGTGCTTCCACATCATCTGCCATGATGTAGCAAGTGCAATCTGATTATAACCTTCGCTCCAAGAAATGATTTACAGGAGAACCTATGATGCAACAACCCAAATCGAATACAAAAAAGCCAATGGAACAACCCATCATGGATTCCAGTTCTGAAAAGGCAAAATGTTTTATAACTTACAAGGCTCCCGTTCCGACAATCCTTGACATAGTGGAGCAATTGAAGAAAGCTCCTATGAATGTATTGTTGGCTATTATTGGCATATGATGAACCGGTATGTTGATATGATGATAATGTATGTTGTCATTGATGTCAATAAGTGTAAGTGAACCGATATGTAGATTGAAGAGATGTAGTGAACCAGTGTCAGGGTTTCACTAAGTGTGACTATCGGTTGGTAGTCTCAGCTCTATGGTTATCGGTTTGGTGATCTAGCTTGTGCGATGCAACCAATGATACTCTATGATGAGTTAGCTAAGAGATGTGAATGAGATCGAGGTGGCACGTCAGCCTTGTGCATGTCAAGGATTGAGGTATGAGAATATCGACCGCGTTTGGAGTCTACCTCGGGAATGATCATTCTTCTTAGTGGTATGAGAAGAAAGTGTGATGGGTTACTGATTCCCATGTGCAGTGAAGAAATAATGATGTAGATTGTCTTGTGATCTGTTTGAAACTGTAATGCTCTATGCAATGTATTTGGATGGACAGGAATGGACCGCCTGTGTTGTAAACCTAAGATGCTTGGGGTTTAGGGTTTATGCTACCGACCTAACTATTGTCTATAAGGTCGATGATGTTTGTTATTGTAAAGTTATTGGAAAATGTTGTGTGTGTATCCGAGTGATGAGATACTTGCCAGACCAATGAGTGGAAAACTTTAGAGTGTGATTGCAGAGTAGAGGAAATGAAAAGGATCTACCTTGGCATGTAGTGTTGTTATCAGATCAAAAGTTTTACTTGTTGTCTTCTAACCATTTCAACAGTTGGAAAATCCCTTTACCGAGTAGCTTTAACAGGCTTATTGTAAAACCTATAACCAGGTGACTCTAGATCATTGAGTTCTTCAAATCCTCTAGCGAGGTTACCTTTAATAGGGTATATAGCCATCCCTTAACCAGGTGATCTCTAACAGGATCGGTTCCTAGTAGAACCTTATTGTAAAGTCTTTAACCAACCTAGGCTCCTAACAAGGTGAGCTTCAAAAGAGTTCAAAATAAGCTTGTGGGTTTTCATCCCCACCGTGGTTTTTCCCATTTGGGTTTCCACGTGAAAAATTTGTGTGTTATGTGTTATGCATTTTTTCATGTGATGTTTATGAAGTATATGGTTAATAGGTTATGGTATTTTTACTATACCACATGCATGTATTTATGGGTGAAGTTGATGTCAAGTATTGATCTTATTTGAAGTGTTAAGACTTATTAGTTTATGGTGCCTGATGTCTTATTGTGTTTAACCGGTATTGCCATGGTTAAGTTCAATAATGGTGATAACCAGTTGGTATTTCTTTAGCTAGATAAGTTGTTGGGAGAGTTTTTATCTATACTAATTCACCCCCCCTCTCAGTACTAGTTGGGGTATCTGTTGTTCATCATTATTCATCAATTGGTATCAGAGAACCTCCAAGTCCTCGGCGATATAAGTTTAACTGCTTGAGGTAAAAAGATCCTATTGTAATGATGAAGAGGGAAGGTCCTAAGTTAAATAGAGATAAATATAAGATATGGAAGGACAAAATGAAGATTTACATCAAGAGTATGGGTGCCCAACACTGGAGCTATGTTGAGAATTCCTATGTTACTCCCACTAGCACTCTGACTGATGATCTGAAGAGAGAGATCCAGGAAAATGGGCAAGTCATGGAAGCCCTTATCAGCAGCCTGTCAGACATTGAGTTTATTGATGTACAAGACAAGGACACACCTAAGGATGTATGGGATGCACTGGAAAACATCTATGGTGGTGATGAGCATGTAAAGCAAGCTAAGGAAGAAAGCCTTAGAGGTGAATTTGAGGATACAAGGATGGTTGAAGATGAGACCATTCAACAACATGGTATTAGGATTAAGACTATGGTTGGTGATATCAAAAGCGTTGGTGGAATGATTGATGATACCACTATTGTTAGTAAAGTCCTTAGATCATTATTCTGATTGATTGAAAAATAGGTTTTAAGGACCCGAAACCATTACAACATAGTTAAATAAAAAGCTGAGAAAATAGAGTCCTCATACAAAGCGACTGGTCCAAAAAACCAGCGAACAGAAAAAATAGCTAAACAACAAAGAACCCAAGGAGACACTACATAGTAATTTTCTTCAGCAGATCCTCTGCCTTAGTCACCAGCTCATCATAGGTCACCCCAACTGCTTTTAGCTCCTCTAGGTCCTTATTCACTTTCTTTTCCTTCCTCTTTCCACGGGTACGAGTTCTGGGACCTTGGGCTTCCCCGGTTCCTTCTACATCTAGGTCAATTTCCTGGGTTTCCTTTTCATCATCAAGCTTGCTGATGAGGGTATGGGTGTTGTTGGTTGAGATTTTCAGAATGTTGAGACTCTGCTCTGCAATGTTCTTGAGGCACTCCTCTATCTTGTCCACTTTGGCAACTGTATCCGAGAGCGTTTTTTCGCTAGTTTCCTCCAGGGTTTTTCTATCCTGTATCTCCTTTTCAATTTTCTCAAACTAGGGATTAAAGGCATCTCTGATGTCTTCCGCTTTGGTAGTTGTGTTCTTCAAATCTTCGATATAATCAGCCATAGTGTTTCCCTCTCCAATGTTAATGGTCTCCAGGATCATGTCTCTATTGCAGAGTTTTTTGTATTCATCCATAATATTCTTATTCCCATCAATAGATCATTGTTACCAATCTATGCAATCAGAGTTGCTGCTATCCAGGAACTAAGGTCTATTGATAAGACCAAGGTATCCTTAGATTCTATCATTGCAAAGTTAACTGCATATGAGTTGAATAGCTATGATGGTAGTGTTTAAAAGACTGAGTTAGCCTTTAAAGCATCTACTGTACCATCCAGAAAAGGAAAATAAACTAGTACTAGTTATGAGTCCAGACAATGCAAAGATATGGATGATGAAGAGATTCTAATGGAGTTTGAAGCTCTTCTTGCTAAAAGACTTCCAAAGGGAACTAGAAAGTATAGAGGTAAACTTCCTTTGAAATGTTTTTCTTGCAACAAGATAGGGCATATAGCTGTTAATTATCCTAACAATGACAATAAGGATAAACCAAAGAGGTTTAGAAAGTATAAAGGAGGAAACAAAAGAAATTGTATAGTTGTTGTGGATGAAGGTGTCATTGATGAAGAATCAGAAGATGAAGAAAATGAAGACATAGTGTTTGTAGTAGTAAAGGAAGAAGTACCTGACAAGAAAGCACTTGTCTCTCGCATTGACAACTCTAATGAGTGGATAATTGATAGTGGTTGTTCTCACCACATGACTGGTGATCGAAGAAAGTTTCTATCTCTGGAAGAATATGATGGAGGTGTTGTTAGATTTGGCAATGATGCACCATGCTTGGTGAAAGGTAAAGGTTCCATCTCATTGAATGTAAAGAGTAGTGCAGATGATGTATACTGGGTAGAAGGTCTTAAGCATAACCTTTTGAGTGTTGCTCAACTAAATGAAAAAGGATTAATTCTGGAATTCAAAGGTGGAATTTTCAATATAATTGGGAAGAGTGGTGAAGTTATTGCGACTGGTAAACAAACTAGAGGTAACCTATTTTAGTTGAATGCCAAGATAAATCAATGTCTAATGGCTAAGTTTGATGATAGTTGGATATGGCATGGGAGACTCTGTCATATGAACTTTGATAACATTGTTAAAGCTAGTCAGATCAAGGCGGTAAGAGAATTACCTTTGCTGAACAAACCTGAGAATTCTTTGTGCAGAGAATGTCAACTTGGGAAGATGTCTTCCTTAACTTTTAAAGGTAAGTCTTTCTCAGCAGAAAATTTACTTGATCTTGTGCATACTGATTTGTGTGGTCCTATGAAAACTAGAAGTATTAAGGGAGATAGGTATTTTATAATTCTTACTGATGATTGCTCAAGAATGACGTGGGTCACATTCTTGAAAGACAAGTCTGAAGCATTTGGAAAGTTTAAAGCTTTCAGAGCATTAATAGAGAAAGAAAGTGGTAATAAGATAAAATGCTTGAGAACTGATCAAGGAGGAGAATTCACTTCTGATGAATTCAATAAGTACTGTGAAGATAATGATATCAAGAGGTAGTTGTCTGCCTCAAGGACATCTCAACAGAATGACATAGCAGAAAGAAATAACAGGAATGTAGTTGAAGTAGCTAGAACAATGTTGATCCAAGGAAAAGTTGCTCATAGTTTTTGGAGAGAAGTGGTGAGCACTGCAGTCTATACTATGAACTGGGTACTCATCAAGAAAGGCAAAGATAAAACCCCTTACGAGTATTGGAGTGAGAAAACTCCCACTGTGAGTTACTTTAAAGTGTTTGGTAGTAAGTGCTATATCAAGAGAGGTGAGCATTTGAGAAAATTTGATGCAAAATGTGATGAAGGAATATTTCTAGGATATTCCACTAAGAGCAAATCTCTCAAGTACTACAACAATAGAAATCAGAAAATTGTTGAAAGTATCAATGTCAAGGTTGATGAATCCTCTGAGGAACCTGAGGAAACATGCATCGAAGAAGTGGAAGATGAACCAGGTGTAGCCTTCTGGGAACCGGTTAAGAAAGAAACTTGTAAGGATCTCAGTGTTCCTGTACTGGTAGAAGCTGCAGTGAGAGAAGAAGAAGAAGATAGTGAAGAAGAAGAAGAAAAGCTAGCAGTCGGGCTAGAATCATTCCTAGATATGTGAAGCTGCATCATGATCCGAAGCAAATCATAGGAGACAAAGATGCAGGGATACTCACTAGAAGAAAAGTGAAAGAGAAATCTTGCATGATTTCTGAATTTGAACCCAAGACTTCAAGAGAAGCTCTTACAGATGAAGACTGGATTAAAGTAATGGAAGAAGAGCTAGACTAGATAGAAAAGAATGCGACATGGTCTTTGGTGCCCAGACTAGAACATAAAAATGTCATTGGTACCAAATGGGTCTTCAGGAATAAGCTAAATGAAGAAGGCACAATTGTAAGGAACAAGGCTAGGCTTGTATGTAAGGGATACGCTCAGGAGGAGGGAGAAGACTATGGAGAAACATTTGCTCCTATGGCTAGAATAGAAGTTGTTTGAATGCTCCTTGCATTTGCTACATTTAAGGGATAAGGTTTATCAGATGGATGTGAAATCTTCTTTTGTGAATGGAATCCTAGAAGAGGAAGTGTATATAGAGAAACCAAAAGGGTTTGCCTTATCAGAAGATATTGACATAGTGTGTAGATTACACAAAGCCCTGTATGGACTAAAATAGGAACCTAGGGCATGGTATGAAAGACTACACTCTCATCTTGTGAAGATTGGAATTCAGAGAACAAGTGAAGATAGCAACATCTACTTGAAATTAGAAGGTGATCAAATTCTGATTTGTGAAGTGTTTGTGGATGACATAATCTTTGGAGGAGATGATAAAATGAGTCATGCATTTGTAGATGAAATGAAGAAAGAGTTTGAGATGTCTTTGATAGGAGAAATAAAGTTCTTCATTGGTTTATAGATTCAGCAAATGAAAGAGGGCATCTTTATTACCCAGTCCAAGTATGTCAAAGAGGTATTGAAGACTTTTGGCATGGAGGAAAGAAAACCAGTTGGTACATCGATGATGACTGGTTGTAAACTGACCAAGGAAGATGATTCAGCATTGGTGAATGAAAAAGAGTACCGGTCAATGATTGGTAAACTACACTATGTGGTGCATAGTAGACCAGATATTGCTCATGCAGTGGGCATAGTAGCTCATTTTCAGAAATGTCCAAGAGAATCCCACTTGGTAGCGATCAAAAGGATTCTTAGATATCTGAAAGGAACAGTTGATTATGGATTGTGGTATCCATATAATGGTGACAATAATCTCAAGGTATATACTGATGCTGATTGGGGAGGTAATGTGGACGATCGGAAGAGCACAACCGATGGAGCGTTCTTTCTCGGTGGAAGATTAGAATCATGGACAAGTAAGAAGAAGATATGTACTTCTCAATCTATAGCTGAAGCAGAATATGTGGCAACATTTATGAATTGCACTCAAGCAATTTGGATGAAGCATGTATTGGAAGGTTTCAAGTTACCCGTATCTGAATCGATGAATATATTTTGTAATAATACAAGTACAATAAATATTTCCAAGAATCCGGTATTGCACGCTAGAACTAAGCATATTGAGCTTAAATATCACTTCTTGAGAGAGAAAGTTCAAAATAAGGAGGTTGTACTACAACATGTTTCCAGTAAGGAGCAACTAGCAGATATATTCACTAATCCCTTACCAAAGACTATATTTACCTATTTGAGAGGTGAATTAGGGGTTCTGCCCCTTCATGAAATCAATTAAAGAAGTTTTCTCCACATCAGTCAAGTACTATAGTGACAAATATTTCAGGATTGATGTGTTGAAGGATGCTACTCCTTAGGGGAGCAACATTGTAGATTTTGGAAGCTTGTGCCTCCACTTTGGCATTGTTGTCAAAGGGGGAGAAGGTATCTGATGTATGGGGGAGAAGATATCTGATGTATGGAGGAGAAGATATATGATAATGCAGATACACTGATCTATGAGGTTTTTAGTTGCAATGCTACACTGAGTATTGCCATCAATGCCAAAGGGGGAGATTGTTGGCTATCATTGGCATATGATGAACTGGTATGTTGATATGATGATAATGTATGTTGTCATTGATGTCAATAAGTGTAAGTTAATGAGTATGCAGATTGAAGAGATATAGTGAACCGGTGTCAGGGTTTCACTAAGTGTGACTACTGATTGGTAGTCTCAGCTCTATGGTTATCAGTTTGGTGATCCATCTTGTGTGATGCAACCGATGATACTCTGTGGTGAGTTAGCTCAGAGATGTGAATGAGATCGGGGTACCACATTAGCCTTGTGCATGTGAAGGATTGAGGCATGAGAAGATCGAACGTGTTTGGAGTCTACCTCGGGAATGATCATTCTTCTTAGTGGTATGAGAAGAAAGTGTGATGGGTTATTGATTCCCATGTGCGGTGAAGAATGAATGATGTAGATTGTCTTGTGATCTGTTTGAAACTGTAATGCTCTATGCAATGTGTTTGGATAGTCAGGATTGGACCACTTGTGTTGTAAACCTAAGATGCTTAGGGTTTAGGGTTTATGCTACCAACCTAACTATTGTCTATAAGGTCAATGATGTTTGTTATTGTAAAGTTGTTGGAAAATGTTGTGTGTGTATCCGAGTGATGAGATACTTGCCAGACCAATGAGTGGAAAATTGCAGAGTGTGATTGCAGAGTAGAGGAAATGAAAAGGATTTGCCTTGGCATGTAGTGCTGTTATCAGTTCAGAAGTTTTACCTATTGTCTTCTAACCATTTCAACAGTTGGAAAATCCCTTTACCAAGTAGCTTTAACAGGCTTATTGTAAAACTTGTAACCAGGTGACTCAAGATCATTGAGTTCTTCAAATCCTCTAGCGAGGTAACCTTTAACAAGGTTTCAACCTTTAATAGGGTATATAGCCATCCCTTAACCAAGTGATCTCTAACATGATCAGTTCCTAGTTGTAAAGTCTTTAACCGGACTAGGCTCCTAATAGGGCAAGCTTCAAAAGAGTTCAAAACAAGCTTGTGGGTATTCATCCCCACCATGGTTTTTCCCATTTGGGTTTCCACGTGAAAAATCTATATGTAATGTGTTATGCATTTTTTCATGTGATGTTTATGAAGTACATGGTTAATAGGTTATGGTATTTTTACTATACCACATGCATGTATTTATGGGTGAAGTTGATGTCAATATTGATCATATATGAAGTGTTCAAACTTATTAGTTTATGGTGTCTAGTGTCTTACTATGTTTAACCAGTATTTCCATGGTTAAGTTTAGTAATGGTGATAATTAGTTGGTATTGCTTTAGCTAGATAAGTTGTTGGGAGAGTTTTTATCTGTACTGATTCACCCCCCCTCTCAATACCAGTTGGGGTATCTGATGTTCATCATTATTCATCATGTATCTCTATGGGATATCCTCACCATTCCTTAACATAAAGACCATTTGCAAGAGGCACTCAGTGAAATAGAAAATCTCCCTACCAAGTTAGCAGCAAATGAATCACACACAAAGAGTAGTGGACTGTTTTAGCGGATCAATCACAAACCCGGGTGGTACTCACTGATGAGGGCCTGAAAGCTACTATTAACATGAGAGAAGGTAAGCTAAAATGTAATCCTTTCTTCTTGACTCTTATAGTTGGGGATAAATTGCTTCATAACTCTATGATTGACTTCGGCGTTAGTACTACTATCATACCTAAGCAAATGGAAGAAGTCTTGAATTTGAAATATGAGCCTATAAGTAGGGGAGTCATGCAATTAGATGGAAACAAATTCCAGACTATGGGTATTATAAAAAAACTTGCACTTGCCTTATTTGCTCACCCTAGCATCACGGTGGCCCAATAAGTAGCATTCATTGATATTCCCCTTGTTTTCAGGCCTTTGTTTGTCCCAAGATTTCGCCGTGAAGGTTGAAGGATATCTCTCTTTAGATTGGTATAACCTTATCCTTAGGACTAAGCATGGGGCTAAGTGGAAGATATTGTTTGAACCTCTCCATTCAGAACACATAGTTGATGAGGCTATGCTTAACTTTGAAGTTGCCCACACGTCCATTTCTAGAAGTGAAATGGAGTGCATGGAATTATTAGAAGATGAAGAGATAACTGGAGACATATCCACAGACCAAGAAGTTTTCCTAAATGAATTCATAGATGCAAATGCTTATGGGAATTACCACACCATTAGAATTTGGACATATGTGATTTTTGATGAAGACCAACCAATTCCTAAGGTGTCAAAGGACTTGTAGGATAGAGAAAAACAAAACGAAGACTTGACCTCCAAACTCTGGACCCTCCACTTTCATGGAGGCAGATGCAAGACCAGATTTGGAGCATGCATTTGTATCACTTTGCCTTTCGAAGAGAAGACCTTGAGGTCTTTCCTTCTTTAATTTTCCTATTCTAATAATGAGGCAAAGATGAAGGTTTGGTTCATGGTTTAAGTCTTGCAGAATGCCTCAGAGTCAAGCGGTTGAGGGTTTTGGGAGATTTAGAGTTAGTCATCCGTCAGGTTTGAGGGATATCAGCTGCAAAGCATGTCCGCATGTGTTCGTACCGCCATAGATTTTGGGACATGATTGAGAGATTTGGAGCTTTTAAAATTCAAAAGATTCCCTAAAAGAAAAATGAAGCTGCTAACCACATGACCACTATAGGATCTCAGTTTAATCCCGCATCAAAATTATTAAAAAATAAGCATTCAGTCTGGGTAATTGATAGACCTACTATACCGGATAATGACACCCATTGGCAAGTTTTTGAAAGCAATGAACATATAGCTATGTTCATCCATCAATCCAGAGAGTTTGCAGACCAATTGCAACCTAAGGTGTCTAAGGCATACAATGACCAATTGATCTAGTTAAAGACAAACAAACTCCCTAAAGGTTTGATTACATTAGAGAATATGTTTGATTATGAAGATTTCAAAAATGATTAAAGGAAGTTCACTTCAAATAAAGAGGATTACATTGAACTTCAAGTTGGGGATGGTCAGAAGATCAAGATAGGAAAATATGTTCCCTAATGTGATAGAGATAGGCTAATCCATTTTTGTGATGAATACATGGGGGTAATCTCCTGGTCATATGATGAGCTCTGCGGGTACAATCTAGAGGTGATTTAGCATACCATTGAGCTTTTTGAAGGAGCAAAGCCTGCCCAGTAGATGCAACGTCCAATCAATCCAATGATAGAGTCCTTGATGTCACAAGAGTTGCGGAATTTAATCGAATCTCGGATTATCTATCCTATTAAGCATAGCACCTGGGTTTCTAACTTGGTACTAGTCCAGAAGAAGAATGGAGACATCCACCTTTGTGTGGATTTTTGGGACCTGAATAGAGGGTCTTTGAAGGACCATTATCCTTTGCCTTTGATGGACTAGATTCTACATATAGTAGTCGGGTCCAAAATTTTCTCTATGCTTGATATTTTCTCTTGATATAACCTAGTCCTTGTCAAACCAAAGGACTAGCATAAAACCACGTTCACGACCAAATGGGGAATGTTCAGTTATCAGAAGATGCATTTTGGGTTGTCCAATGCTAGTGCTACTTTTAAGAGGGCCATGGATATAGCCTTCCCAACAAGATAATTCTCATATACCTAGATGACTTGATAGTTTTTTAAAAGCACAAAAAAGATCATTTCGACCATTTGGAACTAGTTTTCTAGAAATGCCTAGAGTTTTGCATCTCTTTGAACCTTAAGAAATGCATCTTCAGGTGCCTCAAGGGAAGTTGCCAGGTCATGTAGTATTTAAAGGAGTGTCAAATGACCCAGATTGTGTGAAATCTATTAGAGATCTTTCCTTGCTCGTGAATAAGAAGGGTGTCCAATCTTTTCTGGAAAAGATCAACTTTGTCAGTAGATTCATTTCAAATTTTGCTAGGATGGTAAGACCAATTTACCTCATGCTCAAAAAGGATATGCATTTCAAATGGACACTGGAGGTGAAGGAAGCTTTTGAAAAAATTAAAGAAGCCATCTCATCTGCCCCCATCCTAGCTAATTTGGATATGTCCAAGGATTTCCTGATGTACATTTATTTTAGTAGCTACAATATTGTTGTTGTATTAACACATAAATACTTTGAAGGTACAAGAGAGCATCCAATTGCTTTCCATCAAAAAATGCTAAAAGCGTTATGAAGTCAAGTATAATTTTGTCAAAAAACAAGCATTCACCATTGT
Source organism: Cryptomeria japonica (assembly GCF_030272615.1). Classification (NCBI taxonomy): domain Eukaryota; kingdom Viridiplantae; phylum Streptophyta; class Pinopsida; order Cupressales; family Cupressaceae; genus Cryptomeria; species Cryptomeria japonica. The sequence continues at coordinate 417,155,319 of NC_081406.1, read as the reverse complement.
AAAAGGCTCAAAGAAGTTTAGGCATTTTATTTCTTGTAATAAGACCACTATCTATGTGGCTCATCCTGCGGTCCGTGAATACATCATGGAAGGAGAAATCACAAGAAAAGAGCTAATTGGATTACCAAGATCCTTGAGTATGACATTGATGTAAAGCATACCAAGGTAATATGAGGCAAAGGTCTCTATGAATACTTAGCTAGGGAACTTGAGGATCTGGGTGTAGCTTGAGACAAGGTGGTATTGAAGCATACAGAACCAGAGGAAATAAGTTGGACCATTGATCAAAATATTTTCATGCAAATCAAAAGTTTTCCTTTGAATCTCCTCGTGGAAAAGAAAAGGTTCTATAGGCTACAAAATAGCGGCTATCGGTTGCTAGAAGATGTCTTATTCAAGCGGAACTTCGACAGAGTTATACTCTATTGTGTAGACAAGCAGCATGCCGAAAATATTCTGCATGAGTTTCATAACAGCCCCGCGAGAGGCCATTTCTCAGCACAAACAACAATAATGAAAATCACCCATGTAGGCTATTATTGGCCCTCGTTGTTTAAGGATGCACATGCCCTTGTTTGGAGATGAAAAGAATGCCAGTTCTATGTCAGAAAGCACAGAAATGCAACTATGCCACTTAGGCCTATAATGGTTGATGAGCCTTTCGCCCAGTGGGGATTAGACTTCATAGGTATGATCAATCCACTTTCTTTTGTTGGCCACAAATAGATCCTCATTACTACAAGCTACTTCACACAATGGACATAAGCAATGTCATTGAAAAACGCAACTAAAACTGAGATTTTGAGCTTCTTAGAGGAGCTAGTTACAAGGTTTGGTCCACCAAGGACCTTAATATTAGATAATTCCAAAGTTTTTATAGGGTCCAGGGTTACCCAGTTTTCCCTAAGCCTTGACATCTACCTAAAGACTTCCTCAAACTACTAGCCACAAGAGAATGGTTTGGTTGAATCCACCAATAAAAAATTGATCTATCTTATTAAAAGAATTGGGGCAGAATATAAAAAGGAGTGGCACTGCCATTTGAAAAGCGCACTCTGGGCGGATAGAGTGACTCCCAAGAAAGTGCTGAAGAACTCCCCTTATAGGCTTGTATATGGGAAAGAAGTGCATTTTCCAATTTCGTCAGAGATTCTGTCCTTACAACTCCTTAAGTCCTTAGGGCTGGTGGAAAATGAGCCTATGGAAGTAAGATTGGTAGAGCTCTTAGAGTTGCAAGAAGAAAGGGAGGCAGATTTTGAGTCCCTCAAAAATCACCAACAAATCATAATGAAATGGTTTGAAAGAAAGAGCTCGGACCATAGTTTTAAACAGGGGGATCTTGTCCTAAAATATAACGAATGCGAGGCTAAGCTAGGACACCATGGCAAGTTTGACAGCTTGTGGGAAGGTTTTAACACTTTCGTGTTGGAGGATTCACAAGGTGAGCTATTGGAGATCCCAGTCAATGGGATCCATCTCAAAGCTTTTCATTAGGCACTTCCTTGTTTTTGCATGTAAATATTGTAAATAATGTTTCTTTCTATTTTTCCAGGCCCTCTTTTGTCCTAGTTCTTTAAGCTTTTAGTTCTGAGTTGTTTTAAACCCTTGAAAGGCAAAAGAAAGAAATGACACATTCTGAGTCAAAGCAGCCATGTAAGCCAAAAAAAAAAGTGTTTTATATTATATAAATGGTTTCTTTATATATTTACATTCCAAAAAGGTTCTTAGGCCTTTGTATCATTTGAGCAAAATATAAAAAAGAAGGAAAGTTGTTGTAGAGGAAAGGTTTGATTATTCTTCCTCGTCATCTTCATCCTCTTCAAGCTCCTCTTCATCGACATTGTCATCTTCTTCATCATCCTCTTCTTCTTCGAACTCCTCCTTAAAATTTAAGTTCGAGTTTGAGAATTGCAAAATCACTTGAAGGATGGGAGGATCATCCGGGGTCAGGATTCTCAAGAAAATGTAGTCCTGGAAGTTCAAATACCACCTTACCCCTTCAAATTCGATCAAAATGTGTATCTTCAGCACAAAATTAGCCGGTTACCATGCTCAGTAGCGATGTGTCATTATCGACATCATTTTAAAACCAGAGACCAAGTGTAGCCATGGAACTCCCCCATGGAGGCCATAGGGATGCCCCAGATGGGGTCTGCAAAGGCAACCACCTTGTCCAACCCACCCATATACTTCTCATGAAAAAGAAGGTCATTAAGCTACATAGTAAGGTGTTTGGACAGATCGATATCTAGTGGGGAGGCGACAAAATGGGAGGTGATATCCATGTTTACACGATATCAATCCTCAGAGCCTACAAAATCTTCACTTAAGACCCATTTGATAGCACCTATAACTGTAGGGTTGCTATGGGTTGTCATTAGCTACAGATGACGGTCTGAGATATTTCCTAAGAAGGGAACTTGATTGCCTATGCTCACTATTCTAATAGGAGTGTATATGGTGAAAATGGATAACAATAATAACAATATTGAAAGGCTAAATGAATTCAACCACTAAACCCTAGCCTAACAATCAACAAAGATCCACCATAACATATGAAGATTACCTAAGACAATGCAAAATAAAACAAAATCACAAAGATTATACCATCACATGTCCAATAGAGTTTGGATCTCCATTCTTCCTATCTCCATTGATCTTGCTTGATATATTTTTGCTCTCAGATTTTTATATGCACAAGAGCTCAACAAAGAACGGAATGTGGTTGCAAGTAGGATCGTAGTGTAGTCGAGTCCTCCAAATTGTCGATTAGGCTGAGTGATTAGGGTTTGACAATGAAGAAAGCATCTCCTTAAATAGAAGACACAATATGAAATGGAGGGTTAAGATTGAGAGGTGTAAAAAGGAGGTCGGCTAGGATTAGAGGGTAGGTAAAAGAAATACCACAATAATGAAAGAGGTAGGTAGTGTAGGAATTAAGAGATGAATGACATGTGTCATGTGTAGAAAAAGCTAATGAATTAATTAAATAAATAAATATTTATTTAATTAATAGAAGAAGTAGGATAATTAAATAAATAAAATATTTATTTAATTTAGGAAAAGGATAATTTAAATAAATAAATGTATTTATTTAAATGAGAAATAAGGCTAGAAGAGGATAAATGAATTAATTAAATAAATAAAAATTTATTTAATTAATAGAAGAATTAGGCTTAGATAATTAAATAAATAAAATATTTATTTAATTAGACATGACAATTTTAGGTGTCTACTTTTGCCCCTCTTTGAGACAATGCGGCTTGTCGCGTTGTTTCAAAGAAGATAAGATGAACTGATACAGAGTTGCCCCAGTATGGGAATAATATGCCCCCTCGAGAGATTGGATGAAAAAGTCTGGAAAGATTGCAGACAATCTCTCGATAAGAAAGAAAGGCTAGAATGGGTTAAGCGAATAAAGTGACAAAGTCACGGGATGAAGAATACTGACTCGAGAAATGAGGGCGAGGGCTAGGGTAGGCTATAAGATAGACCACGGGCAAAAGACATCCTCATTGTCATCCACACCCTTAGAAGATCACAGTGCAGAGCGCGAAAAGAGCAGCAGCAGTCAGTAGCGATGGCATTCATTCATAGATTCGACCGTGTTCGCTGATTCCAGCAACCAGCAGATGCAGGAGAGCCGGTAAGTACCCGAAAACCTCCTCGTACTTTCACGCATTTCGAGTTTTGTCATAAATGCATGTTTAGTAGCAATAAATGCGCTAGGAATAGGATAATTTAAATATGCAAAAACGTGCAACCGCATCTGTGTCAGTGCCAGGCGCGTCTGTGTCGGACAGGCGCGTCTGTGTCGGGTCCAGGCGCGTCTGTGTCGGGTCCAGGCGCGTCTGTGCCTGGAACCGCGTTTGTGCTGAATGCGGACGCGTTTGTGAAATGTAGAAGCGTCTGTGATTTTTAGGAGCATTTATGTCATGTAGGGACGTCTGTGTTCCTTGGTCGCGTTTGTGCATGGCATAGGCACGTTTGTGTTCAAAAAACGCGTCTGTGTTTCAGAAGCGCGTTTGTGTAGAATATAAGCGCGTTTAGGAGTTAAAAGTGCGTTTGTGTGTGAAAAGTGCGTTTATGTGTCTAAATGCATGGTTCTAGTCTTTGAGGTCAAATCGGCAGTTCTGTGATGAACATACGCTGTCGATTGGATAAGCTGCTGAGAGGATACACTCAAGCAGGTCCTCTAGGAAGATTAGGATAGATCAAGGCACTTTGTGATGAACAGGGAGCACCAAGATAGGTAGCACTTTGTGATGAACAGGGAGTGCAAATGTGAGTGACACTTTGTGATGAACAGGGAATGTCACACACGTAGTACTTTGTGATGAACAGGGAGCACTACTTAGGGTAGATAGCAACACTTTGTGATGAACAGGGAGTGCAAATGTGAGTGACACTTTGTGATGAACAGGGAATGTCACACACGTAGTACTTTGTGATGAACAGTGAGTGTCACTAGGATAGATAACCAGATGCATTTAGGTAGCAAGTAGCATTTTGTGATAAACAGTGAATGCCACGATAACTGACAAGATTGATTGTGTGACTGCAGGAGTATTTGCCGATGTTAGAGTCACGGGAGAGATTCCCGTCGACTCAAAGACTGTGACCAGAGTTGTCGATTCAGGACATGATATCCATTGAGGAGATGGGTCTCACACATGTGCTCTATGTGCCTGAGTTTCGGGCAAACATGGGGTTGCTGACTGCGTTAGCTGAGAGATGGCACTCGGAGACGTGCACGTTTCACCTGCCGATGGGTGAGATGACAGTTACATTAGAGGATGTCTAAAGGATACTGCATATCCCTATTGATGGAGAGTTGATTCCCTATGACCGTGACGGTGACAGGGAGGCATTGAGACGGGTTTTCCAGGATCCCAGGTTGGAGATGCGAGCAGGTCATGTAGCCTGGGATACTATGACTGCCATAGGTTTAGCGTTGCCGACAGTTATTGGGGGAGCCATCAGTGGGTATTTGTGTCCAGACAGGGCCACACGAGGATTGGTAGTGGGCTAGGGAGGGGCATTGGAGACGCTGATGGCAGAGCACACTAGGTATGCATGGGGGCCATGTGTCCTGACACATTTATATTATGAGCTGCATCAGTTTGTGTACCACGGATCAGTGGGTTTGGGCTGCGGCGTGACTCTCTTACAGGTGTGGGCTTATGAGCACCTTCCCATCACATGGCCCATTCATTTCAGAGGCAGAGGACAGGGGCGGAGCTTCATGCACTTGTACGACATGATTACTTCCCAGCCTCGGATTGGTAGATTGGAGCATTGGAGGCGCGTCATAGATGACATAGACATGGTCATCTGGAGGCCGTACCTGGGGTGCAAGGAGTGGGATGATGACGCATTGGAGCTAACATATGTTTTCAGGAGCAGGTATCTGATTGGGCGGACGCCCTATATTCTGGAGAGGCAGCTTGTAGACAGGGTATGCAGGCAGTTTGGGCGGATCCAGCGGATGCCACGGGGCTCGGGCATGTATGCCCGTACGGTCAGAGATCAGGTGCAGTTTGGGCCGCTATTATCATATGATCAGGCGGTGACACAGCTAGCAGAGATGATGCCGATGCCATGGGACATGTGGCCAGAGGTAGATGATGCAAGGATGGACGCAGAGTACTCTGCGTATTGGGCAGAGCATCCGTTTCCCAGGTTGACAGATTCGGCAGAGCCACTAGAGGGAGAGGGTGGAGGAGATGATGATGATGGTGGAGGGGATGGAGGTAGGGGCCGTCGGAGGCGGAGGGGAGTGGTGGGAGAGAGGCGTGTAGCACCTCGGAGGGAGGGAGGACAGGAGAGAGCAGCTCCGGTGGTGAGGGGTCGGGGTGGACTGCCCCTACAGGTGCCAGCAGCACAGGGTCCTAGAGCACAGGGACCTGGACAGGTGCAGGCAGAGGGACAGAGACAGGTACAGCCATAGGTACCTAGACAGGCACAGGGATAGGTGCAGGCAGAGGCACAGGGACAGGCACCTACAGGGGAGGAGCCACAGGCAGAGGCTGAGAGCGGAGATTCTGAGGAGGATGAGGTGTTGAGGCTACGAGAGATCTGCCAGGGCCAGGCAGATGAGATTGAGGATTTGGTGCGGGAGAGAGATCACCTCAGGATCAAGGTCAGAGACACAGAGCGAGAGAGGGATCAGGCCATCCAGAGATATACAGAGGCCGAGACAGCTCTGAGGGCAGGGAGGCGGGCAACAGAGGATGCAGGGGCAGGCTACGCATATGTCTTGCGAGCCGGAGAGGAGATCGCCTACTGGAGGGATCTATACTATGCAGCCGTGCCAGCAGATCAGCGGGCTAGGAGCTTCCATAGATCATCGCGCACAGCGACGGCTACGGGAGGGAGTCGCAGGAGACAGGCATCTAGCGGTGGGGTCATGGGGCCTCCACCACCACCAGAGAGACAGGGGGATCCCGGAGTGGGTCCATCTATAGCTCAGACTCCGTCGAGGCCAGGCGGCTCCGAGGGAGGGAGTTCCTCATAGCTATAGTAGGCTCCCATTGTATCAGTATATGTATCACTTCCTGTATTGTAGACACCTGCGGGTGATTCTTTTGTAGCCATATGATTCTTTTGACATCATTGTATCATGACACTTTTGATTATATATGAGAGATGATTCATTTTTGCGGCAGCTATATGCATGTGTACCTTATGTGATGAGATGTTCTTATGTGATGCGTGTTTTATGATATGGATGCTTATATGATGCCATGCAATATATATATATATATTTTATGTTGTATATGAGATGCATGATGCAAATGTGAATGTATGTAATGCAAATGAATATGATAATGCAAATGATTATTTACATAATGAAAATGTGAGATGTGCTAACATGTGTTGTATGCAGGATGTGATGCAATTGTGATATCTATATGTATGTATGAAATGCTTATATGTGGTGATGCAGGTGTAACTATATGAAATGCAAATGTTTTTGGTGTGTCATTATACTCAGTCATGTGATAGCGGGCTACGTGGACTCGAGAAGGACAATGGAAGTCAATCAAGAAAGGGGGGATGGAAGACAGAAGATATGAACGTGAAAGAGCTTCTTGTGCGTTATCATCATTGAGCTTATTATGGCAGAATAGGTTATGACAATCGAGGCATTTGTTCGGCCCAGAAAGTCATTGTACCTGTTTGCATGGAGATAAGATAGTCACAAACAAGGAATGCCCCAGTTCATACTAGACTCATAGTGTCCTCATATCCTTGGACAAGTCATAGCATTACTAAGAGACAATCCACAGACAACAAATACAAATAGGTGACGATACCCCATCCTCGCCTTTCTAGTCAAAGACATCCTGGAGATAGAATCTCTAGTCAGAGACATCCTGGAAAAGCTAAAAGACATGTCACCAAAAGATAAAATCAAAAGAAAACCAAGACTCGACACCAACATCCACTGTAGTCCTCAAGTTTAGTGTCTCTTGTCACTTGTATAAGTCTTATTTGATTATGGTCACAATGTTCACTTTCACAAAAAGGAGAGATAGCACTGAACCATATGTTGTCTGAGTCTGTTGAAATATTTGATTTTGTTGAGGCCCATTGTTGCTGCTGTGTCTCATCTGAAACTGACTGAATCCATGAAACTGATACTTTATTGCGGAGAAGATGGAACTTTATTGGGGACTGGCGATGCAGATGTTGCTTTATTGCGGATTATGCGCGGATAGACTGAAGAAAGCTGGAAGAAACTATACTCCTCAAAACATGTGATGTTCTCAGTTCCACACCCATCACTAGACGTAGGAATTGGCCGTAGTCACAGATAAGATTTGATTTATTATGGATGGAGAGGGATGTTTATTATGAATGGCTAACCAATCTTAGGTAGATCAATAACAAGCCATGATGGGAATGGGTAAGTTTGTTGGTGAGTGAATAGGTCGTGAGTGTGTGCAAAGTGAAAGGATGAAAGAGAATCCTGAAGGAGAGAGGAGCAAAGTCCCTACGCATGGCGCTGGTGACCCAGTTTTCACCATGGTACTTGCCCAGGGCGCCACCGAAGTGGTTTTCACTGTTGGATGAAATTATTTCTCTTTACTTTTTTTGATTTTTCAATTTTTTTGTTGTCACAAGGCGCCTGTTTGCCAGGTTTTCACCATGTAACGATTTTTTTGTTTTATAATTTTTTTTTTTTGTATTTTTGCAATTTTTTGATTTTTTTGTATTTTTGAATTAGGATATTCCAAAGAGCTTATGTGTAGAACCTGCGAAGATGCATGTTGTTGATAGGATCCTCCAAGGGTTCGCCTTCTGTAGTTGAGAGCTGATATGCCCCAGATCCGTATGCTGCTATGATGATGTAAGGACCAAGCCAGTTGGGTTCAAATTTGCCCTTCTTGTCTCTGTCTTGCTGATTCTTGGGGTTCTCTCTGAGGACTAAGTCACCTACCTCAAATGTGCGAGGCTTGACCTTGTGATTGTAACTGCGACTCATTCGTTGTTGGTAAGCCTTGAGATGATTAAAAGCAGTGTGTCATCGTTCCTCCAGCAGTTCTAGTTCTTGTAAGCGAGAGACCCTGTAGTCTTCATCGTTGATTATGTTTCTCAAGGAGACCCGTAAAGAAGGTAACTCGACCTCAATAGGCAAGATGGCTTCAGCGCCGTAGACAAGTGAGTAGGGTGTAGCTCCTGTAGGTGTGCGGACACTTGTGCGGTAGGCCCAAAGTGCGGGATTGAGTTGGACATGCCAGTTACGGCCAGCATCGTCGACTGTCTTTTTAAGGATTTTGAGAATTGTTTTATTAGACGCCTCAGCTTGGCCATTACCTTGGGGGTAATATGGTGTGGAGAAACGATGAGAGATATGGAAGCGCTCACAGAGTTCACGAACATCCTGGTTCTTGAAAGGACGCCCGTTGTCAGTGATAATGGAAGTAGGAATCCCGTATCGGCAAATGATGTAGTTCAGGATGAAAGTAGCGATTTGTTTCCTAGTAACTTGTGTGAGAGGCACGGCTTCAATCCACTTTGTGAAATATTCTGTGGCTGTGATAATGAATTTATGTCCATTAGAAGAAGGAGGGTGAATCTTGCCTATGAGATCGAGTCCCCACTGACAAAAGGGCCAAGGAGATGCAAGTGGCTGTAGTTCCTGTGCTGGTGCATGTATAAGGTCTCCATGAATTTGACACTGTTTACACTTTTTGACAAACTGATATGCATCTTTTTCCATAGTAGGCCAGTAGTATCCAGTCCTGATGAGTTTCTTGGCCAAGGTAGGACCACTAGTATGCGGACCACATATCCCCTCGTGCACTTCTCGTAATGCAATCTGAGCTTCGTCACTCTCTAAACATCTAAGGAGGGTGCCATCTAGACCTCGTCGGTATAGGATATCAGCTAGGATAACGTATCGGGAGGATTGGCGAATGAAAGTGCGGCGTTGGTTGTTCGATAGATCGGGAGGTAAGCTATTGTCGCGAAGGTATGTGAATATGGAACCATATAACTGGGATTCAGGACCAACAACACATATCATTTCCGTAGGAGTGATCTCATATGATGGAATCAGCAGGTTGTCTACCAGGAATTCATAGCAGGTCTCATTTTGCGGTAGATCAATGAGTGAAGCAATTGTAGCCATGGCATCAGCAGCGCGATTCTGTTCTCTTGGTATCTGCTCAAACTCTATCTTTGCAAAGTGCTGTTTTAGATCATCTACCAGTTGTTTATAAGGCATTAGCTTTTCATCTTTTGTTTGATAATCATCAGTTGCTTGACGGATGACAAGTTGAGAATCGCCAAAAACACGAAGCTCTTGGATCTTCCACTGAACTGCAATTCTTAGCCCAGTTGTTAATGCCTCGTATTCTGCTATATTGTTGGTGCAAGGAAATGATAAGCGGTATGACTTTGGTATAGAATCGCCTTGAGGAGTTATAAAGAGTATACCTGCTCCTACCCCATGCTGTGTGTATGAGCCGTCAAAGTATAGTTGCCATGGCTTTGCAGGTGATATCGTTAGAATGAACTCATCTGGAAATTCTGACTGTAGAGGAACATCATCTATCATGGGAGCATCTGCCAGTTGATCTACGATGGCTTGTCCTTTTATGGCTTTTCTGTCCACGTATTCAATGTCGAATTCACTCAAAATCATTACCCACTTGGCTAGCCGCCCAGTAAGTGTAGCTTTGTTGAGAAGATATTTTAGTGGATCAATTCTGGCAATCAACTTAGTCTTGTGAGTGAGCATATAATGTCGAAATTTTTGTGAAGCGAAGACCACAGCGAGACATGCATGCTCAATTGGTGTGTAGTTCAGCTCATATCCCACCAATGTGCGACTGATATAATAGACTGCTTTTTCCTTGCCGTCAGGTATTTGCTGTGCTAAAAGTGCCCCCAGTGCTGTTGGAGTAGCTGATATGTAAAGTAGCAATGGTTGATCTGGAATTGGTGGCATCAAAACTGGCGGGTTCAAAAGATAGTCTTTGAGTGCCTGAAAAGCTTGTTGACAGTTCTCATCCCATTTGAACTTGATGTTTTTGTGTAGCAGGTGCTGGAAAGGATTGCACTTATCTGCAAGTTGTGCTATGAATCTTCGTATGGACTGGAGTCTCCCTTGTAAAGACCGAAGTTGACTGATATTCTTGGGTGGCGGCATGTCCAAAATAGCCTTGACCTTTGCTGGATCAGCTTCTATCCCTCTTTTAGACACAATGAATCCTAGGAGCTTCCCGGAGGTTACTCCAAAGACACATTTCTTAGGATTTAGTCTTACCTTGTACTTTTCCAACCGATCAAAAGTGACTGAAAGTATGTCCAAGTGTGTATTTCTGTCTATTGATTTAACCAAAAGATCGTCAACATAATCTTCCACGGTTATGTGCATGAGATCATGGAAGATAGTAGTCATAGCTCGTTGATACGTGGCACCTGCATTTTTCAGCCCAAAGGGCATGACATTCCAGCAGAAGGTTCCCCATGGACAAGTAAATCATGTTTTATGTTGATCTTCGGGTGCTATCCTGATTTGATTATATCCAGAAAATCCGTCCATTAAGGATAACATCTCATGGCCTGCTGTGAGATCAACAATTAAATCAATGTTTGGTAATGGGAAATCGTCCTTTGGACAAGCCTTGTTGATATCCCTGAAGTCTGTACATATTCAGATACTGCGATCTAGTTTGCTAACAGGTACTAAGTTGGAAATCCATTCGGGATAATCAATTGGGCGTATGAATCCGACATCCAGTAATTTCTCCAGCTCTGCCTTGACTAATAATGCCACTTGTGGATGCATTTTCCTCAATTTCTGCTTTACTGGTTTTGCCCCCGGTTTGACTGTTAAATGATGCATTACTAAATCGGGGTCTAGTCCAGGCATATCAGCATAAGACCATGCGAAGTTGACTTGTCGTTCCTTAAAGAAGCTTATGAATCTTGCTTTCTCGGCCTCTGTCAATGATTGAGCCAAAAATATGTTATGTGGAACCTCTGTTGTACCAATGTTTGTCTTTATAGTCTCCTCTACCAACATGGATGATTTTTCCTCGTATGATGCTGGGAGAATGTCAAGCCTTCCATCTTCGGGCGCCTCAGAGAGGTTTTCACCCTCAGATACATCCTTTCTTTTTACTTTTTTAGAGTCAGATAGCGCCACAGTGTGGTTTTCGCCATAAGACCCTTGTTTTGTTTTTATTTTCACATTTTTGCGACTAGAAGGCCCGACACCCTCACCAAAGTATGCCATGTTATTAAGCTCTATGGCGTATCCTGCTTTATGGTCTCCAAGAGGAAGATCATCGCGAATGCCAAGATAATCGACAATAGCTTCGTCATTTTGAAATGTATCAAGCTGTGCTGGTCCATCCTGATCCCAGTCAATGAGTTGGGGGTGAATGAGGGGAAGGTCTTTAATGTTTTCAGAGTTCGCAAGGCTAATAGTGAAGATGTGGTTATATTCAGGTATGTCTAGATAGTCATCGAGGTCGTCAATGGCACTCTCCTCATCAGTTTCGATCGTGAGTGAGTCCAAATTATCATCACTAGTAGCACCCTCAGGGACAGGTGTCCTCATCCTATGTGATCTTGACCTAGGGCCTTGAAACGAAGCTTGTGCGGGATCCTTATGGGTTGGTTCTTGACCAACTCTGAATTTCTTGTAAAACTCCTCCTCCTCTGTAGGTTCTTCTGGCTCTCTAAATGTCTCGTTGAGCTCATAGTCGCTAGAGGATTTGTCTGAACCCCATTCCCATTCGTTGGAATCTGTAGAATAGTCATCTTCTTGTTGAACTTCAGCCACTTTGACTCGCCTTATCTGTTTTGTTCTTTTATTGTGAATCTTGGGATTTAGAAAACCAAGCCCCTTGGAGCGTTCCCTTCTTGTAGTTAGCTCAGGTTGTAAAGGCTCCATGACACCTTCTTTGCGTAGTCCAAGAGGAATTTTTCCATCATACCCAAATCTTTGCAGAATTTTGAAACCTTTGCCATAGTCTTCATAGGGTATTATAATTTGATCATGTGTATCCTCTTCAGCGTCCTTATATAGCATTTTATATAAATTTTCTTCCTCTAGTTCGCCCCATTTTTGAAAGACGGTAGGATCCCATTTGAGTAGCATGATGGAGATTTGCTTATTAGGATGTGGCCTCCCATATTCCTTGGGGGAGTTCATGACTTGTCGTAAGAACATTGTTTGATTCAGAGTGTATTCTCCCATGCCTTTGTCTTGAAACTTGGCTCTAAGTTCACCTTGTTTGGATGTCGAGGGCTTTAATGACTCAGGATCAATATATGCTGAAGAAGGAGTAGCCTCACGATTGCTGGGAATGATAGTCTCAGTATGTGATCTCAAGTTATTGCAATATATGAATGGATTTGGATCACCATTGACCGTTACCTCGACTCCATTATGAGGAAACTTAATGCATTGGTGGTATGTTGATGGGACTGCCCTCATTTCATGAATCCACGGACGTCCTAGCAATATGTTATACATGAGGTCTAGATCCAGGACTTGACAAACCACGTCCTTTGTGACTGGCCCTATTCTTAGTGGTAAGATGACCATGCCCTTGGACGAACGCTCTTCATCATCATAAGCCTTAATAGTGATTTGGTTTGTAGAATTCACAGCTTTGTCAGAATATCCCAATTGTCTGATGGTGCTCAATGTACAAATATTAAGACCTGCTCCTCCATCTATCAGGACTCGTTTTATTCGGTGTTTATGTATGAAGGCTTCAATGTGTAGAGGTGCATTATGAGGCTGACTTATGGAGGCGTCATCGGCTTCTGTGAATGTGAGGGAGTGTGGAATGGATAAATATCCCACCATGGCTTGAAACTGGTCCACGTTTAGATCAGTAGGGACGGCAGTATCTCTCAAGGTTTTATCAAGGATAGCTTTATGTGTAGGAGATATACGTAAGAGCTCAAGAATAGATATGAGCGCAGGTGTCTTCCCTAGTTGTTCTACAAGGTCGTACTCAGGCTTGGTAGATGAAAGATTGGTATTCTTAGTAGAGGCACCTGGCAATGTGATCTTACCTCGATGGGTTGTAACATGACATTCAGAGGTAGATGCAGACGAAGATCCCACACCTTTTAGGACAATTTTGGGTCTTTGAGAAGGATTCTCAGGATTTTTGTTTTTGATAGTAATGGTAGAAATATGATTGTCCATTGAGATGTGATTAATAGTGGAGTCATAATTGTAAGATGCTCTAGTGTAATTGGCTTGATCATCTGTGACTTTGCCTTTTCCCTTGTCATGTTTTGGGAATGGTTCCTTAAACACCTCATGCTCTTGGTTAGATGAATGTCCCTCAATCTCAATATCTCCTCTGTCAATGAGATCTTGTACAATGTTTTTCAATCGATGGCAATTACTTGTCTTATGACCCTTGCTCTTATGAAATTCGCAAAATTCATCATCATTCCACCAATTCGGTTTTACCTTTGGTTCATATGGAGGAAAATCTAGGACCGTGATCACTTTGTTTGCTACAAGCTTTTTGAATACTGATTCAAGTGGTTCTCCCAATGGAGTGTACTTCCTTCATGGTTTAGCAGCCGTTTGATTGTTCACTTGATTGTTGGTAGAATTTGAACCAGAAAAGATGAACTTTGGTCTTACTGTGTTGGCATCAACAACACCATCATTAACCGTGTTCTTGTTCTTGTTCCAAAATTTTGGTTTGTCCTTTCCTTTGAAGTCCTCTTTGTTTTCTTTGAATAGCTTGATAACTCCTTGTTCAATTAAAACCTTTTCTATTGCTAGGCCCTTTTCAATGACATCCTTGAATGTAGACAAACAAGCTTTTCTGAGATCATAGCCAATAGCTTTATTAACATTTTGTGTGAACATCTCCACCATTTGTTTTTGCGGGATCTCACAAGAGCATCTGCTAGCTAAGTTTCTCCATCTCTGTAAAAATGTTGCGAAAGATTCTCCTTCCTTTTGTTTCGTATTGCACAAGGTAGTAACTGAGACATCTGTTTCAATGTTGTAAGAGAAATGCTGAATGAATGCCTCTGCTAAGTCGCCCCATGACTTAATACCGGGAGGTAATTGAGAAAACCATTCCATCGCTTGATCTCCTAAGCTCTGTGGGAACAACCTCATTAAGTATGTTTCTTCTATGGCTACCTCAATGCAAGCTGTGAAGAATTGTCTTATATGTTCCTTGGGGTCTCCTCTCCCTCTATATTTGTCAAATTTTGGTGTTACAAAGTGCGGAGGAAACGGAGGCATTGGAATGCTCTTATCGAAGGGATAGGGGCATATATCTCTCATAGTATATGTGGGTTTTGATGTGCCCATGTCTTCCACTTTCTTTTGTAGATCTCTAATTTGTTGCTCCAAATTATTTTTGGGAGGAGATGGATTTCTTGTAGCATATCCCATGTTTGAAACACCCATTTGAGGAGGAGCTTGCTGCATATATGGATGATACTGATCGTAGACATGTCCATATGGAGGTCTATATTGTTGCGACATATATGGAGCACTTGGCATAATTTCTTGTTGGGGGACCCCATATCTGTTTTGCGTATATAAACCATATTCAATAGGCCTTTCATTTTCCATTGTGTTGCCCCCAATTTTGACATGGGGTCTCCTTGTGTCAAAATTTTGAGGATGTCCTTGTGTATCCACTTGTCTTAATTGACCCATATCTTGAGCATGTGTTTGAGCATAAGGCCTCCATGATGGTCTTTGAGTGTAAGTATCATATATTTGAGCTTGTGTATGTGGGATTGCTAGTTTTTGAAGCAAAACTGATGGTGACTCCGACATCATATTATTTGGTCCTCCACTATTTGGTCTCCTTTGATCCATGTTATGTTGAGTTTGTTGTGAAGGTCTACTTTCCATAAGTTGAGATAAGTCAAAATCATGCGGTATTTTGGGTCCACTTTGTGCCATCATGTTTAGAAAGTATTGACGATCTCTCCTCATTATCTCTTCAACCAATCTATTGAATTGAGGGTCCATTATAGATTCTTGTATGTCTGTTGATAGTATTGAAGAATTGTCCACGGTATCATTGTGTGTAGCGTTGTGTATAGTGTTTGCGCTTTCCACATTTGGATTGTGTCTATAAACATTCATGTCTGGTAATGTAGTGTGCTCAGGATTGTAGAATAGATCATTGTCATACTCATAAGAACTCATGTTTATGGATTCTTGAGCTTCTTTAGCTATTCTCCTAGATTTTTGAAGGCGGGTTTCAACCATGAACTAGGTGTTAGACCAATATGTGAGAGACTAGATGAAAAAGACAAGAATATGGAAGACCAAGAGTTGTATGGAGTGTAAATGAATCTTGAGGTGTACTTGCAATGTCCAAAGTGTAAGACCAAGTATGTAAGTAGTAGAGTAGGTGTGACTTCCAAAGAGAGGATAGTTTCTCTTGATGAGGTAAGCTGACCTTGACTCTAAGTAAGACCAAATGAGACCCAAAGGTAAGAAACCTTGATGAGGGACCACTTAGCAAAGTGTAGTAGTATGTAGTGTGCTGACCACGTATGATGAGGACAAGCAAGTGACCTTTTGACTCAAGTTTAGACAAGTATGAATGTAGAATGAGGTATGAAGCAATGATGGACTGTGTAAGACCTTAGAACAGGCTGAATGCTAGATTAAACCTGAAGAGACAACCTAGGAAGCTCAAGTATGCCGAAACTGATTTTCTTTGTTTGTTTGACTGTTAAAATTTTCAAATCCTGACACAGACGCCTCTGTATACTTCACAGACGCGGTTTTAAGACATAGACGCTACTCTGTTTTACGCAGACGCGGACAAAAACACAGATGCTATTCTGTACTTCACAGACGCGTTTATCCGACACAGACGCGGTTTGAACAGACACAGACGCGTTTCTGTAACCTTAGTGCAATCTTTCCTATCTGTGAATTTGTTTTGCTGTGACCAAATCTGATTTTTTGACTGTTTTTCGTGACAAGAGGACACAATGTTGATGACTCAATGTTTGCAGACTGTTTAGACTCCAAAAGTATGTTGTTTGATGTAAAAAGTTTTTGCATACACTTGAAGACACAAAAGACACAATGTTTTGCTGTTTTGTCTTGAATGTTTGAGTGTTTAGCATAAGACAAGCACAAATCTTAGGGCTGGCCAAGACAATAGTTGTTGATCCCACATAGGGTTTTACCCCTGAGGCTACGCTATTCAGAGCGGATACTTAGATGCTTGACCTCACTGGCTCCACCCTCGGCACTCACTTCTCGGGTCAGCCAAGCATCAGTCCCCATGAAAACTCCCCATGGCGAACTTTGTATCTCTACTAAGAACCATATGTGTGTGGGCCGCTACCAGAGGTCCGACCTCCTGCCTCAACAACTAGAAGGATTTGGGCATCTAAAACAAAGAGGTGCTAGTAAGGGTATCCGCTCGTGTGGCCATACATGCGGCACTTTCAGCTCTGTAAATACAGAAGGCTCCCAGCCGGTAGGGGTTACGCCCTACAAATGATCAAATAAATTTGATCAAAGGGGTTTATGGGGAGACATAGTGTCGGTATGAACTAATCAGCACACGTTATTCATAGTTTTCACCATGAATACATTTGATTATAGTGGTTTGGATGAGGTGGGTTTTCCTCGCTACCACTTGGGTCGTTCTCTTCTCACTAGTAGTCCTAATGACCACACGGGAAGACAGGCCCTCTAAAGAGTAAACAAAAAGAGCCTATTGCTCAAGACACAAAAGACAATGATTCAGTTTTAGTGCACCAATTGAAGTGTTTGCTAAGCTATGAAAACAAGGCACACAATAAAAATTACAAAACCCTAGCTAAGGCCCTGCAACAAAATTGTTAGTAGTTTGGGTTGTTTCAAATGATAACCCCTTCCTGCAAGCACACAAGTTAGGTAAATTTTTAGAAAACCCAAAAAGACTTTGTGAAAAGGGGCCTTCAACAAAAACGTATTTGCCTCCAAAGCAAGCTGCACAAACCAGGTTAGCTAGATCTGCAAAGGTTAGCCGAAAATAAACCAGATCTGAAACCCTAAGTACAAAATCCGAAAACCCGAATTAAAGAAACTTGAAAAATTTGCAAAATAGAAAGCACAGACGCCTTTATACCAGACACAGACGCGTCTGAACTACACAGACGCGGTTCTATAGTTCATAGACACGATCAAAGGTCACATACGCGACTCCAGAATGCAGACGCGATGAGATCCGGCACAGACGCGGTTAAAATTCTCAGACGCGATTCCAGAAACCTGCAAAAATAAAAATCTGGCAAAAACACAGGCGCAATTCACGATATCACAGATGCTTCTGAAACACAAAAACGCGATCCGAACACTCGCAGACGCGAAAAAAACCTACAATGTCATCGAAATCGTCTGATCTGCAACTTCAAAAATGCAAAATCTGCAACAAAAATGTTAAATGCAAAGGGACAAGAGTCCCACCGGGCGTGCCAAAATGTATATGGTGAAAATGGATAACAATAATAACAATATTGAAAGGCTAAATGAATTCAACCACTAAACCCTAGCCTAACAATCAACAAAGATCCACCATAACATATGAAGATTACCTAAGACAATGCAAAATAAAACAAAATCACAAAGATTATACCATCACATGTCCAATAGGGTTTGGATCTCCATTCTTCCTATCTCCATTGATCTTGCTTGATATATTTTTGCTCTCAGATTTTTATATGCACAAGAGCTCAACAAAGAACGGAATGTGGTTGCAAGTAGGATCGTAGTGTAGTCGAGTCCTCCAAATTGTCGATTAGGCTGAGTGATTAGGGTTTGACAATGAAGAAAGCATCTCCTTAAATAGAAGACACAATATGAAATGGAGGGTTAAGATTGAGAGGTGTAAAGAGGAGGTCGGCTAGGATTAGAGGGTAGGTAAAAGAAATACCACAATAATGAAAGAGGTAGGTAGTGTAGGAATTAAGAGATGAATGACATGTGTCATGTGTAGAAAAAGCTAATGAATTAATTAAATAAATAAATATTTATTTAATTAATAGAAGAAGTAGGATAATTAAATAAATAAAATATTTATTTAATTTAGGAAAAGGATAATTTAAATAAATAAATGTATTTATTTAAATGAGAAATAAGGCTAGAAGAGGATAAATGAATTAATTAAATAAATAAAAATTTATTTAATTAATAGAAGAATTAGGCTTAGATAATTAAATAAATAAAATATTTATTTAATTAGACATGACAATTTTAGGTGTCTACAAGGAGTATCCATTACTTCTATCCTATGGAGCGGCTTACTCCTATTCTAAAACTCTAAGGCTTGATTTTTAGAATGATCACAATGACTGTCTCAAACGATATTTATAGAAAGATTATGCCTAAAGTAGTATCAATGGCTAATTCAGAGGATGTAAGTTGGCATGAATGGTGTTTATTTTCACACAGATTAGCCTTTAATCATCCCTCCTACTTAATCTTTTCAGAGGATGTGCAAATCATGAGCTGCCGCCACATGTCTATTTGTAATAGTTCCTTTTGTGGTAGATATTTAGTAATCTCTCACATATATATGTTCAACAAGCCTTCATAAATTTGCATAGATTGGGGAGCCCTTCTACCAAGAATGTTGTATTGGCCAGTGCAAAAGCTTTCAAAAGACGGAGGTAAAGGACACGATTGCCTCACTCTCCAATGAGTTGACAATAGTGCATGTAGCACATGAATTAATCCTGCATGTATGAGCGAGTTGGCCAATTCACCAAGTTAACACTTGGTTAACGTACCATTTAGCATGATTTTCAAGGACCCTTTCCTCATGAATAGGTTTTATCAAGGATAAAATGCACATGCAATATTAAGATAAAACAAGAGCAAAGTTTTCCAGCATCTAAGTGTAAATTTTGAAAAATAATAGTAGAATGGCATCATTCATAGGAGCTTCTAGTACCTATTTCAATAGCCAATATGTGGACATTTTCCAAGATGCGTCTTTTGCTGCCCATGTCATGCCTCCAAAACTTGAATGTCCATTCACTAAGACAAAGGTAAAAGGCCCTGTCAAAGACACTGTTATGGTTGTAAACATGTTCAAATATGTTTTTGATCCAAACCTCCACGTTTAGCTGAAGACCCTTTGAGAGGCTCCTATCAGAGATGGAAGAAGAGTGGTTCAAGTAGGGTTGTGTTTTAGCTTTGGCAATCTGGCCTCCCGTAGTATATGGTTCCTCTAGTGCCTCATTGCCCAAATTTTATCAATGCATGCATTGAAAATTTTACCCCAAACCCGCCAATAATTGAAGGAGAATCACTAAGAGTAGTGAGTGTAGAAACCGCTAGGGATATGTTGTGTATTCCTCAAATTAACAACAATACAACAATTTTCAAGAAAAAGGCCCTAGAGGGTTATTGGAGGAACATAGACACTATTGTTTGTTTCTGTAATGACCTGATGCAAAGGGACTTGGAGATCGCCAAGCTCCATTGATTCCCATTGGCTTATGGTGATCTCAAACCACAAGATGTGAAAGATGTCGCATCTATGCTGGCATATGTTTTTGGTCTGAATAATGATCGAAATATTCACCCATTTTAGATGGGTTTCTTGCTTAAGTTCCGCAAACAAAAAGAAGCTTTTCATTTTGACTTGGTGGATGTATTAGTGCATGAGATGGTGGAGCAGCTGATGAATTTCAAAAAGAAATGCAGGTTTAGGTACACTTCTTTCCTCGTTCACATGTTTTTGCACCAGAATCTTGACTTCTTTAACGAATTCATGGAGTTTTCAATCTATGATGGTCAAAATAGAATGAATCTTATAACAGTATCGACCCATTTGCTATCCACCACACATGATGCCTATGCATTTTTAGATGGATTCTTAGCCCCTGCAATGCATGATTTGAGTAAGACAGATACAGATTCCATCACCTATTTTTCAAAAACACAAATTGCCTAGATGACATCCAATTTTCTCAAGTGTGATTGGTATCTAGGGCTAGACTTTTCTTTCATCAAAACTCATGGGTTCACTAAAGATCCTTTTCACCTCCTGTAGTCCATTACAGATTGCACTTTGGCCCTAGAAATGTTAAGATAGCTAATCATTATCGAATGACGCATAGGTTCAGGGACACATGGGGTTGTCATATTCAAGGACAACTGGATAATTGGACCCGTTGTCATCTATAAAAGAATTCAAGTAGAAGGCGTGCTCACTTCAAAGCTCGTTCAACTAGGCCTGGTTGTTATTGATGACAAATGGATTTATGACCTAGGTGGATGCCTCGCCTCAAGAAAGAATCCTATAATACATGTACTGCATGACCCCACCTGGGATTCATGGAGAAACCCTCAGGTGGATAATTTGGCAGTATACGTAAATTTGCATCTCATCCCCAAGGAATAAAGGTCGCCCTAGTTATCATTCTACATGGTGAAGGAAAAGTATGACCCGACCAAGAAATTGCCACTCCATTTATATAAAAAAATGGAGGAAGATAGTTGGTATGAGGATAAGAGGCATGAATTTTGGATATATAGACAAGAGATCAAAGAGCTCAAAATTGGATCTAGAAATCTCCCTAGTGATGACACTTTTAAAGAGGAATGGCAGAAATATAATAGCGACACTGAGGAATATTATGATCCTCCTTTGAGCAGAATTGATGGAGTCATTGTAGAGATAATTGATGTGCCAAATCAAATCAAGATTGTTTCCCCAGGCCTCACACCTGAAACCACTTTTCACTCTATAAAGAAGCATGTCAGAAAGCCTCAGTCTCAGGCATTGAGGAAGTGACTAGGCCAAAACCCAACCTAATAAGGTTCTCCAAAAGAAGTCACAACCTTTCAGAAGAAGCAGAAGAACACTCCTATTATTCTTGAGATTTCCCAAGCTCAGGTCCTTGTACCATCACAAGTCCCGCCTGCGTCGACAACATCTCCAGCACATGTACTATTTTCTCCCCTTCTTCTTTCTTCTCATTCTCTAGTTTCTGTGTCGGTGTCATCTTCATACCAACCTACTATTGTGTTAAGTAATCCTAAGACAATCACTTTATCCATGCCATCTTCACAAACCCAATCATTCTTAGTCTCCACTAGTCCGTCTATGTCTTCCCCGCCTAGCGTCGCCACTTTCAGAACTATAGTTAGCCTGACCCATTTTGCTTAGACCCCAAGCCAGTCAATTGAGATATCTTTTGTATCATGTGTCCTCGAGTTTGCAAGTCATACACCCACCAGCTCATCTAGTATTGGGTTGTTGTTCTCCTCATTTGCCAGCTTTATCCCCGAAATCCCTCCTTTTCCCCCAAATGTCATCTCTTCTCTAGCCTAGTTGCAAGCTAACATGGCCCCCGTTCCTTTCATTCCACCTCTAGGATCTCCTTTCGTAGGGAAAATTATCCATTCCCCATTAGAATTCCTATAGTATGAGGATTTATTCAAGCTTGCCGAAGCTTAGAGGGTGCAGAAAAGATAAATTAAAGATTCCCAGAAGCCTGTGGAGTCCTGCATCCAAACCATCTTTAGGGAGGAACAGCAAAATTTGTTGTTTGCAGCCATGTCGCCAAATGTTGTCAAGCCAAAAAATTAGATGTGATCTGAGGATTATTTTATTTATGCCATTGACATCGATCTAAGTAGAGCCTGACTGCAAGACAAGGTGGAAATCATGGAGGAATCACAAAAGGTAGTCTCCTCGGACTATTTGAAGCATACCTGCCTCCTGGAGAAGCTCAAAGTTGAGCTAGAAAGAATAAAAGTTATAAATGAGCAGCTATTGAAAGAAGGAAATGCTAGAGAAATGGAGATGACTCATTTGCAATCTATGATGCTTCAAGAAAAGAGTGAGAAAGACAATCTCTAAAATACACCAAAGATCTCTGAGGGTTAGCTACAAGTGGAGTAGTCTACTAGAGACACAGTAATCAAAGAATTCTATCATAAAAAATAGGAATTATTTCGCATACAAGCCACTTCTTTAGATATGGCTCAAGTTCAAGCCCAAATATAGGAAACTATTGCAAAGAAAGAAAAAGAGAATCGAGAATCGGTTAGCATTCAGAACCTTCTTACAACAGAAAGAGCTGCAATAGACAAAGCTTTGTAGGACCTACAGGTTTTGCAGGCTCAATCCACTCAAGAGCTTCATGTTTCTAAGGCAAACAATAAGTGACTGTAGGATAAGCAAACTAGAATAATAATGTTGCAGCATCAGGTAACAAAGCAAGCAAAGGTTTTGAAAAAAATGCATGAGAGGTTGGAATCCAAAGAAGCTGAGGTGGAACTACTTTTGAAACCATCAAATTCCCTGCCTGTTCCCCCCGTAGACTTCACCTATCTAGTGCAGGGGCTTCATCATGTGTATTGAGAAAAGATAAAGCAATTCATTTCCTTCCTGGAATCGACTCTAAGGTTCTTAATAGTTTCCCATGGTTTGTGCACTAAGGCTGACCCTTTCATTGAGCATGCCATGCAGGTGTTGGCCCCTAAAGTCTCTGAGGCTAAGAAGTTAGTCAATTGGCTTTACGTCGCTTCTTCCTGAGAGTTAACTGTAGTGGGAATCACAAATTCTAAGGAAGTAATTCAAAGGATTAACCATTTCATCAATTGCAGTAAGATGGCCAAGCAAGGTGCTTCAAGTCTGTCAGATTTAAAGGACTCGATAGTTTTTGTTATAGAATGCCTTGAAGATTTCATAAAACTTGGCCTACCCTCCCCTTTTAGTCCAAATGGTTCAATCATGGAATTTGAGCAGCTCTAAAGCTTGATAGTGCAGAAGAAACAAGATTAGTCATCCCTATAAGCTCTGAGTAGTTACCCTGGGGTGGATGAGTTTGATACTATTTCATCCTTTGGCCAAACTCCTCACCATGCTCGAGTTAATTCATAAAGGGCCAAAGTTGATTCCTTTCAAGGATGTCAGTGAAGTAGATCATAATTTTTAGGCTCTCAAGGCTTAGGCTATCCCATCTGAAGATGATTGGTCTCCCTTGTAGCAAATGTTTGACAAACTTTTCTAGCCAGAGGTATAAAGCAAACCAAGATTTTTGGGAATGAACATCCCGTGGGTGATATTTTCCCAGAAGTTTCCAAGAAATGTAGACTTTCATCTGTCGTGCCCCTCTCAGGGAGTTGGTTTTTATTTTCCTTTGGCCTAAGTTTTAATTTTGCTTCCTCGCGTCTTCCATGTGGCGGCATGACTTGAGTTGTCCGAGATTCTCTTTTCACTTTGTCAGGAAGTTGTGAGAGACTGACGCATGGCGGGTCGCTTCTTCGCTCTCTTTTGGTGGGACCATGTTTTAAAAGGCATTTTCAGTATTTTGCAACATGGTAGTTCCTCACGAGGTGCTTTGTGCAATTTTGTTAAGTTCCTAGGCCGCTCCCTCCTGCTGCCACGTTTTGCTTATGAAGATCTCCGGGTGACCTTGGCATGCATTTTTTAGATAATGGGAATTTGTCACTAACAATATGTAGTTCAGTAATGGTCGTGTGTTTCCCAATTTTTATTCGATCATTAGAAGATTTGGTGGTGGTTGGCTAAAGGCCAAAGTTGTTATCCAACTCCTCATCAGGCTATTTCACAATTGCTAACAAGGTTTCCAGTGGTACATACAGTTTCTGCTCTGTCTATTTTCTCCGTCAGGCCGTTGGTTAATGTTTATTTAAGTGTTTTTTTTTGCCTTTGTAAGGGTTCAGACTTTTGGAGGAAAAATATAGACAACTGATTGGTGAATTATGCTTTTAATTTATGATTGTATTCCTGAAACTGTGATGATCAGATTGTACCTTCGGCCTATGTTATCACTATTTTTAGTGTGCATGAGTATTTTTTTGTGCATCTTATAATTCTGTACAACTTTAGGAATATATGTTGTAAGACTCTGCAGATTAAACTATGTTGTTTGAACTTGTTATCTAGTAGATGAATGTCATTTTTTACTTTATGTTAAATGGGTTGTTTATATTTCAATCTTGATTTTATGGGCATGTAGATTGTTGAATGAGCCTCAGAGATGCACTTATGTGAAGTTTCTCTATGCTTATAGTGTACAAAAAATGTTTCAGTGCATCACTATAGAGTAGCTTTGTTTTAAGTTTTTCCTTCTTCCCCTTTTCTCCCCCCATGTATGAAGAGTCGACTTCTAAAATCTTGGAGGTCACTTAGTGAACACGTGCATGTCCTCCATCACTGAGTTTCCTATAATGCCATTTTCATAGAAGCATTTTTATTGATCAACAGGTTCCAATGTCAATCCATTGGTGTTGGTTTTTTTAGATTCTACTCAAATTTTCATACTAGGCTTCTAAAGCCATCCTTCAATTTTGTGCTTTATGGGGCCATCTTGCACATTCGAACTCTATTTTTTTTTAAATCGGGCATTGTTGGAAAGCTCTCCTTTTCCTCTATCTAGGTCTACTACTATTATTTTTTTGATAATCCAAGTAGTTTTTATTTATTCTTTTGTGTTTGTACTTTATGGTTAATTACTTAGTCATTTTGGCACCTCAAAAATTTATGTTTGCATTGGATGACTTCTCTTGGGATGTCCTACATGTATTTACCACACTTTTCACTATTTGGTCATTTTGAGCATCCTTCCTTGTACTTCTTTGTTTGTAGACACACTGAGATAAAAGTGCCACTTTTGTATATGATTTTTAGAAATTTTGCACATTTTATTGTGCCATTGTAAACTTGATTGTGAAGATGTAGGCTATGATGCAAAGATAAAATATAGAATGATTTTTGACAAAATGTAAGTATGCTCTAAATGTTTGATTTCTTGATATCATGAAAGAAGAGGGAGATACTCCTTTTATAGAGCTCGTCTAAGAAATGGATGGTTGAGATTAAGAGGCAAAAAGGATAAATGAATGACCATGATTTCATACGTAATAGGATAAAAGGGTATGTAAAGATGAAGGGAAGAGATTAAGAGGTGGAAAGATAAAAGATAAGGATGAATAAGATTAAGAGGTTAAATTAAAATGGAGGGCTAGGATTAAGGAGTAGGTATTTAGGGAGATGCATTGTCATGTTGATAAGGAGAAAAAGGCAAATGAATTAATTAAATAACTAAAAGTATTTATTTAATTAACAAAAGAAATGTCACATGAATTAAATAAATAAAATATTTATTTAATTTGGGGAAGAGGGACAAAACCATTAAATAAATAATAAATATTTATTTAATTAGAAAGAAGAGTCTTAGTGAATTTATTAAATAATTAAAAAATATTTATTTAATAAATAGAGGGAAGGACCACATAAATTAAATAAATAAAATATTGTTTAACTTGGTGAAAAGGGATGTGATTAAATAAATAATAAATAGTTATTTAAATTAGGAAGAAGAGGCTTAGCGAATTAATTAAATAAATAAAAATATTTATTAAATTAATAGAGGAAAGGGTCACATAAATTAAATATTTATTTAATTTGGGAAAGAGGGACGAGATTAATTTTTTTTTAAAGTTAGAAAGAAGAGGCTTAGTGAATAAATTAAATAAATAAAAAATATTTATTTAATTAATAGAAGAAGAGGTTAATGAATTAAATAAATAAATAAATTAAAATATTTATTTAATTAATAGAGATATTAGAACAAAATAATTGAATAAATAATAAATATTTATTTAATTAAAGGACAATTTTTGGTGTCTACAACCATACTTTTTACATACACTATTATAAAGTGTCATGGAGGGCTGTGTAGTGTCTTTTGTTTTGCCATCACACCTTGTCTAGTAAGTGTCCCTCCATGGCGACATCAAATCCTAGAGATCCTTGTCCCATGTGTGTGTGAATTGGTTGCATACTCTTTTTCAGTTGTAGGTACTTTCTTGTGCATGCTCAAATGTTTATTCTCGTTCATGCAATTCATGTTGACACATTTTTAGTGAACCTATCTTCTCTATCCCTTATCAGAATTGGGGGGGGGGGGGGTTCTACTATTGGTGCTAATTCTTCCTTGGTTTTACTTTGGAGTGAGAAATGTGTACAATATTTGTTCCTATTTACTAGCCAAAGTTATTGTATTATCGGTGTGATGAAGATTTTACCAAATAGACAGTCTTGCATTCTAGTTTTATGGAGGCATCTTCTCCTCAGATGATCAATGTTATTTAAACTATTGGTACATGTATTTTTTACTAGAAGTTTACTCTTTCATGGTTAAGTAGTGTCATTGGGTTCACCTGTGTATATTAATTTGCCAAATGTTTTTTCTTTGTTTGCCATGTTTTTGATCGAGCAACGTTATTGGGGGAACTCATGCAAAATCTTGTCTTCTCGAACCTAATCATTATATTGGTTTTAGAGGAGGTTCTTCATTTTAGTACTATAATAGTTATCAGTCAACAATAGTCTACAAATTCTTTGTGCTTCAAGGATGTTCTTCTTGTTACTATTCTTTTGGGACATTTTCTTGGAGGTTTCGTAGTCCTTCATTCTCTTTTTCTCTCTTTTGGAGAGGAGTTTTTTCCCACATGGTTTTTTCTCTTTTTCTCCAATTGTGAGAGTTGCATTGCTTTGCACTAGTTTATACATGAGAACCTAATCAGGCCTTTGTTGTTATGACTCATTCATGCATGCATTTTGCATCCATCTTTAACATTTTAGCTACTTCACGAGTTTATCTTAAGGAAGGTGTAAAGTAATTAGGACAATTATCTAACTATTTAATTAATTAGGTCCTTTAATTACATTTTCACTTAAGCTAAACTTAGGTGTTTTTATCTAGAGTTATGTTTTTCTAGTTTAAGTTCACTTAGTCATAATTTAGTTTATTTGTAGTTGATCTTTATTTATCTCCTCATGCTTTTACTTTAATTCTCCTAAATTTAGTTTAAGGGATCTTTGTGCTCCCTATAAAAGCACATCATTATGCACTGTAATTTGTGGCTATATTTTTGGTGAAATGGAGCTTTTATCATATAGTCTCTTGTATTATAGTTTTTGTGGAGGTGACTTCTCCTTAGTTGATCAATATTCTTCATATTGTTGCAACCTATACTTTTGACTAGCAGTTGACTCTTGCATGGTTGAGTAATGTTATGGGGGTCACTTGTGTAGATTCATGTGCCATATGTATCTTCCATTACTAGATGTTTTTTCATTTGTTTTCCATATATTTGATTGAGTAGTGCCATTGGGGGCACCCATGCAAATTCTTTTCTTCTTGATCATAATCATCATCTTGGTATTAGAGGAGGTTCTTAATTTCAGCACTATAGTAGTTATCATTCGACAGTTTTCTACAGCTTCTTTGTGCTTCAAGGATTTTCTTCCTATTCGCATTCTTTTTTGGAAATTTTCTTGGAGGCTTCTTAGTCCTTCATTATCATTTTCTCTCTTTTGGAGAGGACTTTTTTCCCACATGGTTTTTCCTCCTTCTCTCTGGTTGTGGGAATTCTATTGGTTCTAGTTTCAATGCTTTGCACTGTTTGGTACATGAGTACCTGATCAAGCCTTTATTGTCGAGACTCATTCGCATTTTTCATTCATCTTTATCTTTTTATCTACCCCCTAAGTTTATCTTAAGGGGGGTGTCGGAGTAATTAGGACAATGATCTAATTATTTAATTAATTAGGCCTTTTTAAAACTTTTTCACTTAAGCCAAACTTAGGAGCTTTCATCTAGAGTTATGCTTTTCTAGTTTAAGTTCACTTAGTGGTACTTTAGTTTAGTTTTAGTTTAACCTTATTTAGCTCTCCATTCTTTCACTTTAGTTCTCCTACATTTAGTTTAAGGCATCTTTGTGCTCTCTATAAAAGTACATCATTATGCATTGTAATTTTATTGTGTAATTTTTCTTTTGAGTAATATAGCATTCTTTTGTGTTGCTCTCATTTGTGGAAGGTGTTCTTGTTTTCTATTTGATCTTGTAGGATTATGTTGCAATGTAATTTTATTTTATAATTTTACGTTTATGGAATATATTATTCTTTTGTTTACTTTCATTTGTGGAGGTGTTCTTGTTTTCTGTTTGATCTTGTAGGCTTTTGTTGGAAAATTCAACAACCCATTTGCTTGATTTTTAAATATTTTGGGCCCTTTGCAAATTAATTCACCATCAATTTTTTGGATTAGTCATACATATTTAATGTTTTTTCCCCAATAGTTTTGAAAGGTTCTCATTTATGCAAATAATATTTTTTCTTAAATTATTAGATTAACATGCATTAATCCACCCATGTATTCACCAATACTAGCTGAATGGTTTGATACCACAATCATGTAGGAGCCATTTTTCCAGTTGTGTTATAGGTGAACATTAATCAAAGGTCCATGATCACCTTGGAAATGGAAATGTATCATTTTAATAGATGGGGAGATTCCCCAAAATTTTACTCTACCATGTAAAAATCCCACCTAAAATCGCTAATAGTTAAGACCACATCTTAAAATGCCCTACAAAATTCACCAAATATGGATTGGTATAAAGACAATTGAAAGTTAATACTTTTTTTAACATATTTTATATGTTTATGATCTCTCAGTTTAGAGCATAGACAATTTGCTACAATAGGCATTTCTTTATAAAGAACTTTGACAAAACCTATTGGTAAGTGACAATTTCTTTTATAGTATTATAAGATTATTTATCTTACAGTATTTGCAAATTTTAGTTCTTTGTTACAAATTATTTAGTAGGGATACATTCGGTGCCTAAGGAATCAGGGTCCATGGATCCATATTATTTGTTTCTATCATTATGATTCTACTTGCAGTTTCTATTTCTTGAGAGATGTCAAGCAACAAGAGTCCTATAAGTGTTGAAGGGAGGCCATCAAAACATAAAAATATAAATATAATGTCATACTTTGGAAATGTTGGTGGTCCATTAGATGGAGATACAACACCAGTAGTTTCACCAAATATTAATGAAGAAGGACAAACCTCCGAGAAAGATTGAAATGAGTTAATTGACTCAAATGCCAATGCCACAAATAATGTTCTAATGGATTTGGATACACAAAGTAGTCTAATAAGTTAATTGAGATTGATGATAGTGTTGTAGGCGATAATGTTGAGAATGTCACAAATAATGTTGCTCTAAGTACACAGAAGGGCAAAAAAAGGAAAATCAAAATTGGAGCATGAATTGGATATGACAAAGAATTTTCAGTTGGATTGGGTGTCAAGGTACCCATTCATTGTAGAAGTGCCAAATAAAAACAAAGAGAAACCTTTTATTTAGGTATGCATGTGATTATGTGGAATAACTAAATGTTTTACTTTTGTAATACCATGTAAGGATTTGTATCATTAATACCTAACCTAAAGCTTATATGAGTGAAATATCGATTATGAGATACTATGTATGCAAATAGAATGTATCATGCTTATATTTATGTGATTAATATCCTCAATGTCAATTCTAGAATGCATAAGATGTAATATGATGCTTATATCTGAAATGTCTTAACATGATCATGTATAGATGCAAAATGTAAAATGCAATATGCAATTATTTTTGGTGTATCATAGCATAAGAAGAAAATAGAGGAATAAATTAGTAAGAAGTGAAGAAAATTAGAATAGTTAGTGCAAGGAGGATAAATCAAGGGGAATATAAAGTATGGGCTTAGAAGAAAGAGAGAAGGATGTGGGGATAGGGGAAATATATGGGAAATGTGAGAAATGGGGATGGTGAGATTTCTTTAAAAGTGCTTATTTTCATCATTAAGAATTTTTTGGATTTTTTCAAATAGATAAATATACACAAATGCATGAAATGACCTAGGTGAAGATGATATCGCTACATAGATATGTACATTACAATCAAGGAATGATTGTATCCATTCTAAGGTGTTAGTGTTTATGGTTGAGATATGTGTGATAGTCACAAAACATGATGATCCACATGTAGATAAGTGTTAGGTGTGTTGGCAATTGACACTCATCTGGTAAGGTGAATTACATTTAGGGTTGTAATTGATGGCAACTCATCTTTAGGTGTTGGTATTGTCTTACCATTTTGAATATATTGGGCCAACCGGTAAACACACACTTTGCTTCATTCTTGTTAACTAGTTAGTCTTAGTACCGATAACATATATTCGGGACCCGGTTAAGTATAGAACCCAGTTAAGGTATTTTGGGACCCCGGTAAAATCACTTATGGAATTTAAGGTAGCATGTGGGACGACATCAGATCTGATCATCGGGATAATGCATAACATACTTCATGATCTAGAAGCTGACAAGTTTATTTCTCACCTTGAGGTCGACATGATAAACAAGTTACAAGGGTATTTAAGGGGGAGCATTTAGTGATGGATTTCATGTAAGTGGATATATGAGTGGTTATGTGATTTGTGATGTGAATCAGTCAGAGATTGATGGTATGCAATTTGGTCAGCAAGGGGAAGCTTTTGTGCATATTTTCACGTGCACAGTCCCAACCGGTAGCATAATAGAACAGAATAGAGTATTAGTAAACTGGTTCAGAGGAGGTTGACAGAGATTTAACCAAAACTTATCCAGCATGGTCAGATGCATCCTATAAGTTCAATTTTGTATGAAATCATTGTGTAATGTTGTGTAAGTCAGTGAGACTTCTATTTAAGCAGTGAGCTCTAGGCGGTGAGCCTGATTGCATGTGCAATCCCCTCTATATAATATTTATATACCTTGATCATGTATATAGATATTGTGGGTATTAGCCCCACCGTGGTTTTTCCCTTTATAGGGTTTTCCACGTATAAATATTAGTGTTATGATATTGCTGCTTTATGTGTTGTTTGGTTTATGCACTTTAATTTTATTTTCTGTTAACCAGTTCATAAGCAATAAGTTTAGAAATTCATTTACTGGTAGAACATTGATTCACCCCCCTTCTCAGTGTTCTTGGATTCCAACAAGGTGACCTTTGATCTATAGAGGATATAAAACCATGTTAGAAATGAAACCTGCCAACATATACACCAAAAACACCTAACCCAAAACTTTTTGAAAAACATCCCACAAACACAATTTAAACCATGCCAAGTCCCATCCTCTCTCCTCTAATCACATGGATATCTTTAAGTAGCATAAGAACTTGAAATTAAAAGATCAAAGAAAAGACTCACTAATGAAACAAGTCAACAACCATTTGATCATCTTTCCAAAATTATATGTGCTTCAAATATTTACTTCAAATAGGATAGGGTTGGATAGATTTATCTTTGGATAATATGTTAGTTATTTGATTGATGGGATACCTGTTCTAGGACCAATATGTCCATAAAAGTTGATAGTGTGATCATGATGTAGGATAAAATTAATGAGGCAATTGATCGATTAAGGCTATAGTATAATCTGGTAGTTTGTCTTGGATAAAGGTGTTATGATGTGATGCTTGTTTTATCTTGAAATGTCATTGTCATAGCAAAAAAAACAAATTATTGTGGAGTGCAATAATGATGATGAGGATTATGCAGATTGAGATTTATTATGGTAGGCGGGTAGATAAGATGAGGTATTATAGAAAATTATGTGACTAAGGATAGCAAAATATATCACATTTAGCAATTCTCAAGAATCTCATCCACAACACTAGGTCAAAGAGGTGCCCCCAATTAAGAATGTAGCTTGTTGGTACTAGGAAAAAGGGGGAAAGATTGGCATTCCTTTGGAAGGATATGACAAATAGACACTAACATCAACAAGTATTAGGCTACAATAGGTGTGGAAGGTTTATCATGGAAGACCAAATTGAGTAATGATATATGGAGAAGCTTGACTAATTTCATGCAATGCCTCTTTTCCAGGTTCTCACCATGATACTTGTCGAAGGCACCACCGAAATGGTTTTCACTAGAGGATGAATAATTTTTCTTTACTTTTAATTTTTTTTCTTTTTTTTTTCTTTTTTTGGGAATACCTTGGATGGAGAGGGATAAGGATAAGGATATGGACAAGTGGATTTAGAAGATAATGGAATTGTGATAGGAGATGGAGGAAGGAATCAAACATCAAGTTACTTGAATAACATGCTTGGAATATTTGCTAAAATGTACCATAGATATTGAAGGTATGCTCAAAGATGTTGGTAAGGAGATGAGATGGATGATTAGATGTGAAGGGGGGGAAATTTATGCAAAGGATTTGATGAGAGAGATGGAAGGTTGGAAATAGGTGTTGGATAATGGATGGGTTGTTGGAAGAATTGTGTATGAGTGGATGGAAATGTTGACAAGATCAATATTGGCACACACGAGGTGGTTGAGTGGTGGAGATAAAGTGGATTTTTTTTTATTTTGAGGTTTTTATATAGGATTGGATGTGGATTTTGGAACATAAGGACCCAAGATGGATGAAGGAGGAGATGGAGGATTTAAGATATTGGATTTATGAATGAAAGAAAGTTTTGGAATATAAATTTGGATGACAACTTTGATTTTTCTTTGGAATGCAATGCTTCTATGAGCAGTTTGGGAAGCCACATGGTTTTTTATTTTTCTTTTTGCTTGATGGGCCTTTGTGGCCTTTTGAATTTTTATTTTTTCTTTATGGGTCTTTGTGGCCTTTTGTATTTTTCTTTTTTCTTTTGGATCATATTTTAATTTATTTTACCATGTTGTTTGGATGGAACATATTGATCCTTGAATGTATGTGAATTTTTAGAATTACAGATTTTATTTTTGGCATCCAAATTACTTTCAAGAGGAATGGGGTTCATGTATGGATAGGAATGATGTGGATGTATTCTTGATGGGCTTATGGGGGTAGAGGGTTGGAAGGCTCTTAAATAGGTGTTCCTTTAATGATCTTGATTTCTGATAGTATGTGGATTGTGAGCTAGAGGTGATATGGATAGTGGATGGAGGGATATAAGGACCCAAGATGGATGGAAGGGATGAAGGCTTTAATTTGGAGGATGGGAAATGTGTATTTTTGGGTTTAAATGAAGGGAAGTGGGATTTAGTAGGGATACCAACTTTTTAGAGTGATATATATAGCCGAGGCCATGATAATTGGTATTTGCTTTGATATGAAGGGGTTTAAATATACCATTTTCATGCGGGCCTAATCCTTTTGCTTGATAATGCATGATTTGAAAAATATTTTTACCAATGGGATATTGATTGCTTTTGAAACAAGACATGAGTCCATTTTGAGGGGGATATGGTATGGAAGGAATGATAAGATCATGGAGGAAATATAATTGGATAAAAGTGGAGGAATCCATTTGAAAAGTAAGGTGTTCATGAACAACTTGGGTAGGAGTGATAATATCTTGAGGAAGATTAGGATCATGAGGGGTATTATAAGGGATGAGGGGATATTGAGGAGGATTAGGATTAGGATCATGAGTGGGATTAAACAGAACGATGGGATTTGGAGGTGGATATGAAGGATTATGACATGGATATGAAGGGACACTTTAACCTTGACATGGAAGCAAATCATTGGGTAGAATAAAAAAGGTGATTTGCTCTTGATTTTTAATGGGAACATTGGATGGGATGGAATAGGTACCATGATCTTTCTTAGGAAGTGGATTATGAATGGAATTTGGATGAATGCTTTTATCTTGAGATGGAAGGGGATCATATTGAATGGAAAGAAAAAAGATGGTGGGATCATCACGAGGTTATAGGAAGATGGGATCTTGGTCAACAATTGGATGGAATGGGAATGATTTGGGATCTTGATCTTGATTCATTTTAGAACTTGTTTGTCTAGGGCATAGATCTAATTCCAATAATTGGGTATGATTTTGGGTCCATGTATGGAAGATTCTTGAATGGAGTTAACATTTTAGCATGATACAAATTCACTTTGAATAAGACTATAAAGTGGGTTTGACTGGAGTGTATGATCTTATTTGATCTAGCATTTTTGAACCATAGAGAAGATTGGTATCAAGAAAGGGATTTTAGAATGATCCATTACTCTACATAGGTTATTATTTTGATCATGCTTGGAAATGGTGACCTGCTCATTAGGTAAATTATTTAGATGTTCTTTAATAGTAACGTCAACTTGATTAATAAGGTCTTGAATGATATTTTTCAATTTAATACAATTTGGAGTTCTATGTCCTTTGGTCCTATGGTATTCACAATTTTTTTAAATCTTCCCACCATGTTGGTTTGATATGAGTTCCACATTGAACAATTTTATGTAATGTAATGATGTTTGACTAGATCAATTTTCTTAGGAAATATTTGATTGGTTCTCCAAGATTAGTGTATTTTCATGTTGATGTTTGGAGAAGGTTTTCTATGGGTTTGTTGTCAATTTTTGTTTCCCTTGCTTTGAGACCTAGTGAGGCAGAAAAGAGACTCAATGACCTTAGAGATGAGATGCAAGGTATATGAAATAAAAGACTATGTTTTGGATTTTTGGTATGTTATGATTTTTTTTTTGATATTGGGGATTTGTAGAGCCCCTCCTCAATCAAGCTCCGGTGAACTTAGTTTTTGATTAAGGAAAAAGCAGGTTTTGAAGGGGCCCCAAAACCCTTTACAAGCAGAACTTAAACAACAAAGCTATGAGAAATGGAAAAGAATAGAAACCACAAAAAATCAACGGTAACCGAAGAAAACCCAAAAAAGCCCCAAAAAGCCAGTAGGCCTTCTAGTATTCAGATTTTTTCCAAGGCTTTAGCCAAGGTGTTGCTGATATCATACAACTCTTTGATGTTGTCTTTGAAGTTGGGGGGATCCTTTGCTGAGGCAGCCACAACTTTCTTGATACTGGCCTTGGTTCTCTTCGCAGTACCGCCCACCAGATTAGCATCACCACTTCCAGTCTAGATGGTCTCTTCTTCTAGGTCAAGATCCACAACCAGTTTAGGAGTGTAGGTATGATCAATGACCTTGGTGATGTCCTCTAGGTTTTTAATGATAGCAGAGAGGATACTTGGGATAACTCCCATCAGATTTTTCATCCCTTCTTTTCCCTCTTCCAGTGATTTTACTTTATTCTCCATTTCCTACTTCTAATTAATCTGCTCTTTGTTTTTATCCTCCCTCTTTCATCTGTTTTAATGCCTTCCTTATCCAAGTTTTTTAGGGTCTCATAGGTCCATCTATCGAAATCCATTATGGCCTCAGAGAGCTTCTTGAGGTTATCTAGGATAAGCCCTTTACTAGACCTTTCCTTGTCCTCGCTATCCTTATCCTCAGTCAGGTCCTTCACAGAGTCTTTGTTCATTTCCTTCTCAGAATTCCCTTCGGTTTCCTCATTATCCTTGGGTTCTGCTTCTTCCATTAGATGGCTATTGTCCTTACCAGGGTGTTCGCTGAGGGTAGGGATTTCTTGACCAGGCTCATTATTGCCGCTTTCTTCCTCGTTACCCAGCTCCTCATCTTTCCAGCTATCTTCACCATTGGAGCCGTCCGTCTCCATTCCACTGCTTTCCTTGACAATGTCCTCTGTTTCCAACCCAGGGATGCTTTTCCTTTTTTTGCTGGAGGATGCCTTCTCCTTGCTAGTTTCTCCCTTTTCCATATTTCTCTTGCCTGGAGAGGCAAAAATCCTCTTATTCTCCAGTAGGGCAAGGGTTTTGCAATGCTCATAGATGAGCAGTAGAAGCCCGCAATGGAGAATCGGGCTGGAAGGGTTAGTCCTATGTTTGTTGAGGGACCTGGAGAGGGACCGAAAGAGGTAGTATGGTAGGGACACCTTTTTGTCATGTCTGAAATGGTTTAAGAGCACGAAGTGGTAGGTGTGGGCCCTGGAAAAATGGCCTTCAATCATGATGTACTCCATAATTGCCTTCAAAACCCAACCCCACAACTTCTTGATGTTTGCAGCTTCGTAGTAGCCCCCAGTAGCCTTGCCAATTTTAGCTCTCTCTTTCTCTTTTCGCAGGAACAGGTTAACCACGTTATTGGAGACCTTAAGGTCTCGAAAGAAATTATGCCTAGAGTGGGGCATTCCGGTCATAGTGGAAATGAGCCCAGCGTCCAACTTAAACTTAACTCCATAAAGTTTAAAAGAGCCATTAGACCAATTTTCAGAAATCTTGGAAACGGCTAAGTTAACCCTACCTCTGTCATAGTCCTCAAGTTTCTCCATGAAGCTGGTAAGAGAGACCTTCTCCAATTTTGCCCTGACTTTAGGCATCACTTTCTAGGTCGATGTATTGTCTGGTTCTTCCCGCCTTAGGTCTCCTCCCATCTTCAGATATGGGCTATTTGCTCTGTTTCTTTGCAAGTTATCACCTTCTTTTCCGATGTTGCTCAAGTTTTCGAACTGGGTAACCCACAAAGCGTGCGACACTTTATTAGAGATAATAGAGGATGTGCCGTGGTGCCAAGTAATGATGTCCTTTCCAACAAGGCATAAATGATGCTTTTTATACTTATCATGATTAAATTGTCCTTCTCTCCCCGTATAATGGTCCTTTCTAATGAACTCTTTGATATTTAAATTGAGATCCTCCTTGTGCTAAATCATTTGGGAGTCAGAGTTAACTCCAGTACTCACTAAGCAATCCACCATGCTGTTTTTCTCTCTGAAGGCATGTTGAATAATGATTTCTTTGAAACTGGCAATGATCTCCCTAGCTTTCATGATGATATTTTCAATAGACCAGGAAGGCTTCGATTCCCCCTTTAGGCACTTTATGATATTGAGTGAATCTCCCTCAAGCCATATTTTATCATAATTTATATTTTTGGCAATAATTAAGGTATTCAAGGCTGCAGAGGCTTCAACAAAATGGCTAGTTTGATTCCCCAGAGGACTAGCCACCGCCTTAAGACAACTTCCAACAAAATTCCTGACAAAATGCCCCCATATCTAGCTTTATCTGGATTCCCTTTAGAGGCCCCATCAAAGTTAGCCTTAATCCATCCCTGTGGGGAGAAACACCAGACTAGACCTTCTCTTCTAGTCTCCTTGCTAGAAGTAGTGGTAGAAAGCTTCCACCTGTCTTTAAAATCATCTTTGGCAGCAGGTCCCTGCTCAGTGCAGTAGAGGCTTTCAAAGATACTCCTGAAGATTTTATCTGCAACCACTTCAGGAAAAGCCCTTTTATCCCTAAAAATCCTATTGTTGTGCTCTTTCCAGATATTCCAGATAACAATCGGTAGAGTAAGTTTCCAGGTCTCCACAATTTTAGGATTAGAATTAGGGCAATGCCATTGAAGCCAGGTGTCACCAAGAGAGTTTGGGAAGACCCAACTCAGGTTCCATCTGGAAAGGATGATTTTCCAGATATCCTGGCTAAAAGTTCATTGATTGAGAATATGGCAAGCTGTCTCTTCTTCCCTGCAGCAAAGAGAACACCTATTAGGAAAAATAATACCTCTTTTGTGAAGATTGTCGAGGGTTAATACCTTATTTTGGATGAAAATCCAAAAGAAGATATTGACCTTAGGAACTAACTTCTTTTTCCAGGCTTTAGCCCATATGGGAATTTCTTCCACTGGGGCACTATGAATAGCCATAGCAGAGGAAACAGAGTATTTCCCATCTAGAGTTTCCCTCCATATCAATCTATCATCTTTGTTGTCTCTAGGGATTTTGGCAGAGAGCTATTTGAAGGAACTTGATTCCTAGACACTGCTGGCTAAAGTCAATCCATTTCCCATTTCTCCAATAATCTCTTACCATTTCTCCATACCTACTTTTGAATCGGTCTTTCCAATCTTTAAGGATTGGGATTTCCTCTAGAGGTTTATCCAGGATCCATCTATCTTCCCAAAATCTTATTCTCCTCCCATCTCCAAGGTTCCATGTTCTGCCAGCAGCAGCCCAACTTTTAGCTGATTACACAACATTCCATATGGCAGATCCTTCAACATGAAAAGAGTTGTCAAAGAATTCTTCCTCAGAAGGTTGCATATAGAGATATTAGTTTTTCCAGATAGAGTTCCATTCTCTTTCTTCCCCTTTGAATCTCCATATTTGTTTGGCTAGTAAAGATTTATTCATAGAACCAATGTTCCTTAAGCCCAACCCACTAGAGGCCTTAGGGGAGCAAATTTTATTCCAGGCAATAAGGGGAATTCTATTTTTAGCTTCCACTCCCGACCAAAGGAACTTTTTTTGGATTTTTTCATTGGCTTCCGCAAACTTTGAAGGGATTTTGAACAAGCTAAGAGCATACACAGGAAGATTTTGGAGAGTGGCTTTGAGCAGAGTGATTTTTCCTGCTTGACTTAGGACAGCCCCTTTCCAGCCAGCAAGTTTCAAGTTGATTCTATCAATTATCTTGTTCCAAAAGGAATCCTCAGGCTTGAGACATAGAGGAAGCCCCAAATAGGTAGAGGGAAACTCAGAGATGTTGCAACCCAGAATCCTGCCAATCCTTATTTGCCTTTGAGTCGGGGTATTTATGAAAAATAGAGAGCTTTTATCCCAGTTGATTTTTTGGCTAGAGGTAGATTCATAGGTGTTCAGAATAATCTTCATATTTTTAGCTTCCATGATGGTGGCTTCCCCCATGGTGATAGAGTCATCAATGAATTGTTCATGAGAACAGACAACATTGGAAGAAGAAGGTTTCAAGCCCTTCAGATTTCCATCTTGTACATTTTTAAGGATGAACCTTCCTAGGCATTCAACAAGAATAGTGAACAGGATAGGGGATATGGGGCCCCCCTATCTGAGACCTCTAAAGCCTTTGAAGAAACTAGATGGGGAGCCATTGACAATAACAACAGAGGAAGAAGTTTCCATAAGTTGAGAGCAGAGCTGAATAACTTTGTCACCAAAACCAAATGCTTTCATGATCCTAAGGAGAAACTGCCAGTTCACTCTATCAAAAGCTTTAGCCATGTATAACTTTAAGAAGAATTCCTGGTTATTCGCCACTTTCAGGGAGTGGATGTTTTCATGAACAGAAATGATGGAGTCCAAAATTTGTCTTCCGGGGACAAAGCCATTCTACTGGACAAATATAATCCTTGGAAGAATTTCCAATAACCTGGAAGTCAGAACCTTAGATAAGATCTTGTAAACAGAGTTACACAAGCTGATGGGTCTAAACTTGTTAAGAGAATCAGCTCCAGGGATCTTTGGGATTAGGACAATGAAGGTCGCGTTCAGTTCCTTTAGGAGTCTTCTAGAGCCAAAGAATTCCTTAACACCATTGCATATGCCAGCCTCCACTATGTGCCATAAATTTTGGAAGAAAAACATGGGGAAGCCGTCCGGACCAGGGGATTTATCACCCTAAAAGGAGAACACCGCCTTTCTG
The DNA here is from genome assembly GCF_030272615.1 of Cryptomeria japonica. Classification (NCBI taxonomy): domain Eukaryota; kingdom Viridiplantae; phylum Streptophyta; class Pinopsida; order Cupressales; family Cupressaceae; genus Cryptomeria; species Cryptomeria japonica. Next base: position 417,115,667 of record NC_081406.1, on the reverse strand, counting down.
ATTTCCAGATTGGAGGGGATACGGGATAAAAGGTGGTTGTTAGCTTCCTGACAAGATAGGAGGGATAGCTTGTAAAAGGGTGTTTTGCTTTCCGAAATCCAGGATGTCTGCATCACCCAGCAGGGTATTGAAATGCTCGAGATCTTCCTTCCTTATGTGACAGTCCTTTGTTAAAATTCCTTTATTGCAATTTAGTCTAGATATTCTATTGGCTGCCCTATGCTTAAGAGTAGTTAAGTGAAAGAAGCACGTATTTTTATCACCTTCCTTCAGAAACAATGCTCTGGATCTTTGTCTCCAGAAAGTCTCTTCATTAGAAATGATGGAATGGTATTTAGATAAAAGATCATTTTCAGCTGTCCTAAGATCTTTGGTCAACCCCACCTCTTCGATTCTATCCTGAACATACTTTATTTCAGCTTTGACTTGAATTTTATTCTTGAATATGTCCCCAAAAAACTCTTTGTTCCAGGATTTAATTTTGGCTTTTATGATATCGACCTTTTTGGCGATTCTAAAAAGAGCCTCGCCCTCCACTTCAGAGTTCCACCATTCAACAATGCAAGCTTCCAGAGAAGGATGGGAGAGCCAAGCTTTTTCAAATCTGAAAGGGAAGTTTCTCTTTGCCGAAAAAGAGTTGGCAGTAAAGGAGATGGGGTAATGGTCAAAACCAATTTTGATAATAGAGGCAAGGGAACAATTATACTTAGAAAGCCAGTCAAGAGAAATTAAAGATCTATCAAGCTTGACTTGAATCAGATAAGCTTGTTACTACTTATCAAATTGCCATTAGTTTTATATTCAAAGTCATACTATATATTCTAGTTGGTTAGTATTACCAAATCATGCAGTCCGTACACACAGAGAAGTCAGTATGAACAGTCTAGTCGGTTACAGAAGAAAGTAGTCACAGAACACAGTATTCACCGAGCTATTTACTGAGTATTGTTTCATGGCTATCGAGCAGTAAAGTTAACTCACCGAGTTGATATTCACTGAGTGAAATGTTTTACCAGATATATTGAACCTGGACATGCACATGAAAATGTGTTACAAGATTGAGGCACATCTACCCGTTATTACATTGGAAATTGCACTAGAAGATTGTGTATGATTGCAAGGTCAATCTAACCAATGAAATATTTTGTTTAGTTATTCATTCGAGAAATATTTTTTGTAAGATCAAAGCAATGAATTAGATCAACACTGTAAGAAATCTATTTATATAGTATGGGAAGAGAAAAATAAATGTATGTGTGTGTATGTATGAAGGAAGACTGTTACAGAGACACAGAGAGGTCACCGAGAAGGCTATCAATGAACAGTCGAAGAATAGAGTAAAAAGAAGGGTTTACCGAGTTACAATATGGGTTACCGAGGTATGCTACAAGCTAGGTAATCTTATTCTGAGCACATAGAATCTGCTATAACATTTCAGATGTAAAGTTGTAGATATTTGTAATGATTTTATTGTAATATTGAGAAGTTGAAAGAGATACCTTTAACAGGGTAAAAGACTCTAACCAAGTCTATAAATTGTAAATCCTCTAACTAGGTGCAACATTTATATAGTGTTGTGAAATCCTTTAGTAAGGTAGATCTAACAGATCTTGTTACTCCTAACAGGGTAAGCTATCAAAAATAGCTAAATGTAGCTCTAACCGAGCAATCTTTATTATTACAGTAGTGAAGTTGTGGGTGCCATCCCCACGACAGTTTTTCTCTCTAACCAAGAGTTTCTGCGTGACCAAAATATATGTGTTATGGAGTGAATCATGTATGATTGTTATCTGTTTGTTTTAACTTTATTTTATGTTACTGCACTATTTTGTTTATGCATAATAGTAAGGTTGTTATTGAAGAAAAGTTTTGGAGTACTGATTCACCCCTCCCCTCTCAGTACATTACCTTTCCATATTGGGCCTAACAATTGGTATCAGAGCTTGAATCTTGGAAAAGGGTTTAACTACCTAAAGAGAAAGATCTTATCAATGGAAAGCTACAAACAATCTCAGAGGATTGTGTATCTACAATAAGAGCTAGATAATGCAAATCAAGTGATTGCAGACATGCAAAGGCAAATGCAAAAATCTCTAAAAGTAAGGAGAAGATTACTGATGACTTGCGGAATTCTCAAGAGTTAGTGGAACAAATCGAGATATCATCTGAGAATAATATATCTAAAGAGACTGAAGAAATGATTGGAATGTTGAAAGAAAAGAACAAAGCATTGGCTGATCAACTAAAAGCAATGAAAAGGGAACATGAACATTTCAGTACACAGATGACTGAAAATCTAGATGCATTAAGGATAGCTGAGGATAAAGCAAGAGATCTACAAAGAGAGAAACATCAACTTGAAGCTCTAGTATCTGATAAGAATGATGAAATCATAAGGCTAACTGGGATTCAACAAAATATGACAGATCAACTAGGTTATGCACATCATGAAGCAATTATAAAGAATGATGAAAATCAATCATTGAAACTTGAAGTATCAAGGTTGACTGGTGAACTTGAAACAGAGAAGAAATCCAAAGAAACATTGGAGAAAAGTTATGAAGCATCAAAGATGTTGGATGAGCAACTGAATACAAGAAGACCCTACAAAGATGCAGGACTCGGTTACAAAGGAAAGAAATCAACCGAGAAAGGAATTTATACTACCGAGAGAGGAGAATCATCAAAACAAGCTGGAAACAGGAATAACATCAAAAGGAAGAAGCCTATTTGCTACTACTATGGAAATCAAGGTCATACTGCCAACATATGCCAAATCAGAAAAGGTAAGCAACCGAATATCACTAAGTCCAATGGATATTGTTACAATTGCAATAAGTATGGTCACACATCTAATCAATGTAGGACAAAGTCTGTTAACAACTATCAGAAGGCAAAATTCAAAGGGTTTTGTAGAAACTGCAATAGATATGGACATAGTATCGAGAAGTGCTGGTCTAAGCAAAAGAACTACATGTAGTATCCACACCGAGCAAACACTAGAGGTTACCGAACTCACACAGATCCTTACCGACAATATGCAGCAGTAGCATGGGATTACAATACAAGGATATGGTGCAAATGTTGTGGAAGATATGGACATATTAGTGCCAACTATTTTATAAGGTTTGGAATGAACAACCGAAGATAATGGAGAAATCTTGGTATGGCATGTTTACATTGTCACAAAGTTGGACATTTAGCTGGAGATTGCAGAGATCAACCTAGAAGAGACACTGAAGAGATAAAAGAAAAATTCAAGATGATTTGGAAAAAGAAGGAAATTATGTCAGATGAAGAAAGCACCTTACCTACTGAGTTAGGTGCACCTATTTCAAATTAGTCAAGGAAAGGTATGAAGGGACTGCATTCTCTAAAGGTTAAATCATAACAGTTCCTATTCTATTATGTACAAAATTCAAAATCTATATAGTTAAGATGCAATTAGTCAGTTTATAATACTTTACAGGAAACCTGTCAAGTCGGTTAATAAAGGAAATTTGGTTACTCGGTTAAAACAAAAAAAAAGAGTCAATTGGTAAAAGGTGAATCGAGTTCATTTAATGTTTTGACCTAACTTGCACGGAGCCTGATAAGGTATTTTTGAGTACTTAAAATTTTTCGTGGTCATTTTCATTCACCAAGTTTTCAAGAAGTAGAGCAGAGCGAATCAAGGCGATCGAACTTCATTCAAAGCGAATTTCGAGTTATTTACATCAAATCTATTCACACTGTTAAGCTGGTTTCCGATCTAGTCAAATTGCTATTGTCTATTGAGTGTGAAGCGTCAGTCATTTGTAAACCCTAAGGATAATTTGTCAAATCTTACCCAAAAATTACAATGGCGCCCAAGATCCAAGATCCCGTAGTTGTCAAAAATGTGGAGAAACCCTCACTGAAATATTCTTTAACTCCCAAAGTTGCCTCTGAACCGGATGACAAAACTGCATTTTCACTCATCCCGGATCGAGTCTTGTTAGTAGAAGATGTTAGATTCTTCACCAAATGCCATGTTGAGGAACTCGATCATGTCGATATTAGTGACACATATGATGAACTTTGCACTAATGGCAAACTAGATAGCAAATTTGAGCATATCAAAATCAAGGGATTAACTGAAGCCCTAGTCTATCCCCATGTGTTCAAACCCCAATGGGTTAAGTTTGTATTTAGTAGATTACATAATGATTTCATGTGGTTACAGGAGCAACTGTTTAAGATCACTAAGGAAATCAATCATCTGATCACCGGGTATCCTATCTATGATCATGCATGAGTACAGAAAATGATATCACAAAAAGAGCTAATTAGTCTAACTGGAGTAGAATCTGATTACTGAGGACTGAAATTGAATAATGTCACTGATGCAGAACTCAAGTTTGCAATTAGAGTAATTGGTTACTATTTTTTCCAATCTGCAAGGGAAAACAGTGTACCATGTGCTGTAGTTGACTTGGCCTACAAAATAGTGAAGAAGGGAATGAAAGTAGATTTATGTGAAGTGCTACTGAAGAACTTGTTTGAGAACCTGAACACAATAAGGAAGCCAAAGAAGAACAACTCAGCAAATACACTAAAGTTTGGTTCACTTCTTGTATGCATGTTTTTCTACTTTGAGAAGTTCTTTCCCTCAGTCGGTAAAGTAGTATGGGAGCTACACTGACCTATCACCCATCAGATCAATGACTTCATCAAGAGGTTAGGTGATAACTTTAATGATATCATGGATGATTACTTCAGCAAGTTCCAAGAGAAAATGCACAACAGGTACAGGATTCCACCACAGCTGGTAGAAAAATACAAGGATATTATATGTTTTGAGGTAGACACTGATTATTTTTATGTGAATGTTGTTGAACTGAGGACCAAATCTTTGCCACCAATGGGTTATGAGATTGACTATGATATAACATAGTAGCAAATTGATGCCTATTTATCATTGCCAAGGCATGCAACCGAACTAAGGTATGGAACATATGAAGAGGTGAAGGAGAAAGTAAAAATGAACATTGTAGTACCTAAGGCTACAAGAAAAGCTACAAAAATGATAAAGGTTTTATCTGAGAAATTCGGAGAAGAATCCTCCTCTACACCTGTCAAAGGCAATCTTGCCATTACCAAAGAGGAATCAGAAGCTCAAGAGGCAGCAATGACATTAAGTACAGAGTTGCCTAAGGGTAAAGTTCTGAAAAGAAAGAAATAGGACATTTCAAAGGCCCTACCGACTCCACCAACAAAGAGACCCAACACTAGAGCATCAGCTGCATCACCGAGTAAGAAACAAAAGAGTGTTATTACACCCAAGGTAACCAAGACCTATAAGAAATCTACTCGGAGACTCATTTTGGCAAAAGAGTCGAGTGATACAGAATCTGATGATGCAAATAAATTTCAGATTGTGAAAAGCAGAAAGGTAAATATTCACAGTGTTGAAAATTTTTGTGCCAATCTTAAAGAATACAGTGGATTTGCAGGATTTAGATATGTTAAGTATGAGACTAGAAATAATGATGAGAAGCAGCAAATTGAAGAAGCTGTCATCTGTACACTTCTAAAGTTTTGGCTAGCTCCATTAGAACTAGCAAAGTCACTTCTGAGTTAATTATACTTACATATTGATAACAGATGGAAATATGAAATGGACTCAGAGAGACAAATAAGAGAAAGAAGTCTAGTCCATCTATTCCTTGATATGTCCATAGCAGAAATCAACGAGCATTTGACCACATACAATTCTAAATTTCTTGTCAAATAGAGAGCCTTAAAATTGATGAATGGGCTATACATAGATGTGGAAAATGAGACAAAAGCCAAGTGGTAGGAGATCTTCAAACAAAAGGATGTCGGCAAACAATCTCAAATTGAAATTGTTGATGTCACCAAGCAAGATCTAGATGTCACCGAACAAGGTCCAGACCCGGTTGACACTATTCAAATTGATGAAGATGTAATGGATGAAGCAGCACCGGAGCAGGAAATGATTGAAGGCACTACCTATGCAAAAATTGTATCTAGTGAATCTATTTTAGAACAAGTTCAGCCTTATCCACCGGTGAAGCCACCTGTCTCAACCGAAACTCCCAAGGACATAGAGCAAGGCACCAAAGGTACCAAATCTGAAGCAGCAGAAGATACAACCAAAGATCAGATGTCTCAAGCACCGTCGAGCACTGCAAGTGTTACAGCTGAGACCCCTAGCACCGAGACACCCAAGGACACTACAACAGCTACAGGAACCAACCAAAGTGTTGCATCTACCAAGCAACCTACCGAGGGTCAGCAAGCCTCACAAGCACTTGTCTTAGTGCCACCGACCAAAGGAAAAGAAAGGAAGGTGAGAAAGCATAGTTTCAAATTTGACTTGTCTAAACCGATAGTGCTGCCCAATGTAGACATCTCCAAATTGAAAGGGCAAACACTCACTAAATTCGGTGAACTGTGCAAAGCAAAGGCCGAACAGGAGAAGCAACTGGCCATACAAAAGAAGAATAAAGTACTTCAGAAGGTTAAGACACTACTAACAAAAATGCTACCTTCAACAACAGTGTCAACCGATGCAGCCATCCATATTCAATTGGATGAACTCCTAAATCAGATTGAGACATCTAGAGTAGATGCATTTGAATACTTGAGCAAACTAAAAGACAAGGAGCTAATTTCTAAAATGATAGAGGAAGTACAAAAATGCATTGCTGTTGGCAAGGTAAAACTTGTCAAATTCATTGCTGAGTTGTCCCCTCAACTCAAGCATATTCTTTATTTATTCCAGAAACTGTGTACATTTTCCTTATTCATTAAAGATATCAAAAATAAAACTGATGCAATTGAGAAAGGGATCACCGATCTCTCAACTAAGTTGATGACCGAGCCTAATTCAGTTTAGAATTTTTATACAAAGCTTCAACAGCTCATGGCTCAATAGTTAGAACTCAGGACTGAAGAGCATAAAATCAGGATGGACATAATGACCCTTCAGACATTATTTCTTCCTCATCTCTCATCAGTACAGGAACAGATCAACAGAGCTACATGCCTATCAAATACACAAGAGGGAAGCACTCTTGATGGCTTAATATCACTCTTAGCTGATATTCAAGCACAAAATTCATTAATGGAAAGTGTAAAGGATTCACTCTCAGTCGCCCTCACCGACGCCCGGACCAAGTATAAGTCTATTTTTGATCAGTTACCACCTCCAGATGGAAATTAATTTTTTGATGTTTGTCAAAAAGGGGGAGTAATATTATAATACTACACAGAGAAAGTAATACCAGGCAAAGGGGGAGTAATACTATATTTGGAGAGTGATATAGTTTTGGTAACACAGTTTTGAGTATTGTATACAAGGGGAGTATACCGAGGAGAATATACAGAGCATTCAGAGCACAAGCACAGAACATAACTGAACATGCAAAATTCAGAGTTATGTACAGAATAATGAAAAGGGGAGTATATCTGCATATACTATTTCATTGACTATTGTATATATTGTCAAGTGTAATCATTTTGCAAGTATATAGTTTTTGAGTTATGACTTTGAAAGTAGTTTTTGTCAAACATCTCAACTAATGTCAAAAGGGGAGATTGTTACTACTTATCAAATTGCCATTAGTTTTATATTCAAAGTCATACTATATATTCTAGTCGGTTAGTATTACCGAATCATGCAGTCGGTACACACAGAGAAGTCGGTATGAACAGTCTAGTTGGTTACAGAAGAAAGCAGTCATAGAACGCAGTATTCATCGAGCTGTTTACCGAGTATTATTTCATGGCTATCGAGCAGTAAAGTTAACTCACCGAGTTGATATTCACCGAGTGAAATGTTTTACCAGATACATTGAACCTGGACATGCACATGAAAACGTGTTACAAGATCGAGGCACATCTAACCGTTATTACATTGGAAATTGCACTAGAAGATTGTGTATGATTGCAAGGTCAATCTAACCAATGAAATATTTTGTTTAGTTATTCATTCAAGGAATCTTTTTTGTAAGATCGAAGCAATGAATTAGATCACCACTATAAGAAATCTATTTATATAGCATGGGAAGAGAAAAATAAATGTATGTGTGTGTATGTATGAAGGAAAACTGTTGCAGAGACACAGAGAGGTCACTAAGAAGGTTATCAATGAACAGTCGAAGAACAGAGTAAACAGAAGGGTTTACCGAGTTACAATATGGGTTACCGAGGTATGCTACAAGCTAGGTAATCTTATTCTGAGCACATAGAATCTGCTATAACATTTCAGATGTAAAGCTGCAGATATTTGTAATGATTTTATTGTAATATTGAGAAGTTGAAAGAGATACCTTTAACAGGGTAAAAGACTCTAACCAAGTCTATAAATTGTAAATCCTCTAAGCAGGTGCAACATTTATATAGTGTTGTGAAATCCTTTAGTAAGGTAGATCTAACAGATCTTGTTACTCCTAACAGGGTAAGCTATCAGAAATAGCTAAATGTAGCTCTAACCAAGCAAGCTTTATTATTGCAATAGTGAAGTTGTGGGTGCCATCCCCACCGCAGTTTTTCTCTCTAAGCAAGAGTTTCTGCGTGACCAAAATATATGTGTTATAGAGTGAATCATGTATGATTGTTATCTATTTGTTTTAACTTTATTTTATGTTACTGCACTATTCTGTTTATGCATAATAGTAAGGTTGTTATTGAAGAAAAGTTTTGGAGTACTGATTCACCCCTCCCCTCTCAGTACATTAGCTTTCCATATTGGGCCTAACAAAGCTCTGGTTCATCTATTGGTCCAGGTGAAATTGATGCCCTGGAGATCCACATCAATGAGAGCTTGGTCGTTAATGAAGTCCATGAGGTCTTGTTTCCCATCAAGTTGTAAGGGGATACCTCCCATCTTCTCTTTGTCTTTGAGTGGGGTATTGAAGTCTCCCATAATAATCCAGCTTTGATCAGCAAACTAGAGTTTTTCTATCCAAGGGGTTGAGCTTAGTTGGTTAAAGAATTGAGTTCTTAATGTGGAGACCCAAGTTCAACTCCCATGAGGGACACCTTTGTGTAGAATTGTAAGTTGTGACTCTTGGTCTTCCATTGGTTGTATTTGTCTCATTGTTTAAAGTGGATTTCTAAGTTGTGATTGTTGGTCTTCCAATTGTTGTTTCTAGTTTGGTGCTCGAAAGGAGCTAGTATTTGTAATAAGCTTGCTTGAAAGGAGCTGGTATTTGTAATAAGTTTGTAACGTGGATGCTCGAATGAGAAAAAACTAAGCTTTGTGATTCTATGATACTTAATACAAAAAAAACCCGGAGTCTATTAGCTGTAAGGCTTTTCCAATATTTAGCTCTCCCGCATTTGGTATTAGGCACATAGACATTAGATAACACCCAGACAAAGTTGTCCTTAATATGCTCAAGATGAATAGAGATCCTATTACTAGCAGAGATGATTTCCTTTCCAGTAATGGTTTTTTGGTTCCAAAAAATCACAATTCCTTCAGAAGCTCCCTCCGAGTTTGATCCTATGACTCCATTTTCTTTGAAAATTCTAATCTTTTCAACTTTTTCTTTAGACATCTTGGTTTCCTGAACAAGGACTACATCCGGTTTATGATCTCTGATGATGTTCCATAACACATCCTACTTATGAGGGGCGTTCAACCCTCTAATATTCCAGGATATTATCTTCATACTTTAACTGGGGATAGGACTGACTCAATGGAACACCGTGTTCCATCAGCACGGTTCTTCTAGCTTTCCTGTTCCCTTTGATGTTTTAGGGATGGCCTACCCTTATTTTTGTTCTAACTTCCAACATCTTCCTTTTTCTTGATCTTACTTCTAGTTGAGATTCCTCCATTGAATTCCTCCTTGTTCGATTTTCCTTCTCTCGATCCGAATATCTGGAGATTCCCATCCAGCAAATCCAAACTATGAGAAGGGGTTTTACAGAGGTTGGCCTTTGGGCCTCCATTGGTTAAATGTAGTAGAGGCTCAGTATCAGAAGGGACTTGAGCTTCATAAAAGTTTTCCTCAGCCAGTTTTGATAGAGATAGGGTTGGAATGGTCTCTTCCTTCTCCTGACTCACTAATCTAGCCTCCTGGTCCGGAGTGGATTCTTCCTTCTCCTGACTAATAGATCCAGTCTCCTGGGCCTCTAGGTTTTTTTTATTGTTCAACTCAGTTCCTTGCTTTGCTTCTTTAGTTCTCTCTGGCTGGTCATTGGAGCAAACACAATCTTGTTGGTCATTTCTACTACTCCCATTCCTCTTGGCTTCATTCAAAAGTTCCATCATATCCTTATTTTGGTTACTCTCAGATGTTGATGAGTCTCCTTTTTTATTTATCATTTGCTAGGTCTTTTTGTTCTTATTGTTGCTATCAATCTTGTTTTCCTTGTTTTTCTTGAGCGGGCATGATTTAGCCCAATGCCCCGATTTTTTGCAGTGGAAACAAGCAAATGGTAGATATTCATATTCAATAGCTTGGGACCATTTTCCAAGTTTAGAAATGATGTCTATGGATTGAGGTATATTTGTCATTTGATTAACATTTATGTAGATGCGAGCAAAGACTAACCTTGATTTAGCCACTATCATCGGGTCAATTGACAAGAGTTCTCCGAAGGATTTCGCAATACCCTTGAAGACTTCCTCATTCCAGTGTTCCAACGGAAGACCCGGGAGGCACGTCCAGACTAGTGCAGAAACAAAGAAGGACTCATCAAGGACGAGATTCGGGGCCCATTTCTGAAGATCTAGGGATGACTTGCCAAGCATCCAAGGGCCTTCACAGAGAGCTTTATTCATGTCTTCTTCAAAGTTGAAAGTGAAGGTAAAAAACCCTCTAGGAAGCGCTGCCACTTCCACTTGTCCTTTAACAAGCCATTTTATCCTTATGAAATTCCTGACATCATCAATGTTAGGCCTAAAGCCAGAGAATCGTCCTACTAATGTCATAGAAAGGCCAGAAATAGTCATATCAACCACTTTGTCTGGAACAAAAATAGGAAACTATCCAGAGGCAGGGTCTGAAATGTTTGTTACTTCTGGGAGCCCAGTTTAACCAGCGGTTTCACTCCAAAGAGCGAAGACCATATTTTTCCTTTACCTCTGTCATGTGGGTCCTTGGGGTTCAAATCTTTGTCCTCTCCTGGTTTTGCTTTATCCTTGTCCTCTTCTGACCCTTGAGGTGCCTGACCCCTTGCCTGATTGCCAGTTCTGATCCCAGAAAAACTACAATCTCTAGAAAATCCACTATTCCCAGGGATTCCGCCATTTCCCAATTTGAAATTTGGGATTCCCGCTCCTTTTCGCTCCGCAATCTCTCTTCATTTCCTTTGGTGAGCTTAGTTGACCATAGTTGACCGTATTAATAAATGTTATAATTCAATAGGATGGGCTATGTTAGATGGATAGATTAGTGGGAAAAATAATTGAACCAGGTTATGGAATCATTTTACATTGCGGTGCACATTTTGATGTGTTATGGATTTAGATCCTATATGATCCACTGATTTGATAATCTTGGTATGACGTATCAGCTATCTCAAAATTTGTAGTACTTTATTTTGATGCTTGAAAATTATGGATGCATGCTCTATAAATGATTTAATTCCATGTTTATGATGATGCCATTTAGTGGATTATTGTATGTGGATGTTATTAGATAATTGGATACTTGATTTTTATAATTGAAATTTTATGCGATGTCTGAATTGTATTCATTTTGATAATATTAGATGTGATTTTTGGAATTACTAATGTGCAAGTGAGATGTGCAGGAAAATTATTCCATGTGACCATAGAAACTCTTCAGAGAATCAAGCCTAGGCCTATGTGCGATTGTGAAGCCAAGGGTTGTTTATTTGGAGAGACAACACCTCGTTTGTAAATGTGTTTTATTTTGTAAATGTTATTCTTGGATGTGAGTTTAATTTGGAAATTTGTTTAATTTATAAATTCCAAAAAAATGGACATTTGCCATGTGTAATTTAGTGATGTGTAATTCTTTTTGTAGTGTCACTTGACACATGTGTTGTAGGATGAGTTGGCATTGTCATGTCTCTTTTGAGGAAATTTATTTTACCAATGCATATATTTTCAATTATCCTAAAATGGTCCCAAGTAAACCTTAGATAGGGACCCATTAGAAAGGTTAACTTAGGGTTGATCCGTAGGTAAACTTTGGGTGGACTTCTACGGGGTTAAACTAACTCCTAGGGTCAAGTTAGGGGCATTTTTAGTAGGCCATATGATGTACCTATGGATGAAGGAAAAAATTAGCCATGTTTCCACTCCCTAGGGTCCGTTTAGCCTCCCCAAAAATTGAGTTTCCCAAGTTGGCCGAATTTCATCGTTAGAAGAGCCTTCCTAGTTTAGTCAACCCACCTCATGAGTGTCATTTCTCTTCGCCATTCTTTTTACTCTTTTTGAGGTGCCTTGGTTTGGGAGTGTATAAGGTGTTGGGAAGACCAACCAATGAACATCCTTCACCCTTCCCAAGTGGGTTGGAAAGAGTGAGGAGTGTCTTCATAGGGAATAGTTTGGGAGGGAGAAGTTTGATCACCCACTCTCCATTTTTGGAGATTTTTGAGTAAATTTTGGCAAGTTTTTGGTAGAGTATTTTGGCTAAGTCTTGAAGGAGGAAGATAGGGGATTTGGGTAGCTCTTCTCCAAAGGATTCATCACCCTTTTGTTGGCAGATTTGAGGTTGGTTATTTTCTAATTCTTGTATTTTTTTGTGTTGTTGAAAGTTTTAGTTATAAGATGATTTCAATGTTGGTTTCTTGTGTGTGGGAGGATTGTTGAAGTTCTTCCTTATGAGTTTTCCTTCTTTTTGTTATTATGTTTCCTTGAGCTTTTATGTTATTGTTATGAGAGTTTTCAAGGCCAAACTCACCCTTGGGAGGGTAGAGTGGCCTTGGGGTGAAGGGCTGTTTGACAGCCTATGAGTGAGAGCCTCTCTTTGGAAGAGAGTGAATCACAAGGGATTTTGTGAACCTTGCTACATAGTGATTTGTTTATGCAATGGGGGTCATAAGGGGAGTTTTGTTGGCTTGTATGCCTTGGGGGACATAAGGGATTATAGGGACAAGCTTGGAACTCGTGGATGTGTTTAATTGTAGCCTTGTTATGGCATTATGTTCTCTACTTGCAAAATTCTCCTTGAGGTACTTAGTCCACCTTCACCCCACTTGAAAAGTGACATAAGTGACATTGTTTAATCCTAGGGTTGGGAGTGTCTTTTGTTGTTGTGATTTTTCTGCTTATATGTGTTTGAATGTGTGTTTCCCATCTAGCCTTGATTCTCCTAGCTCGGGGGTGGCTTCTAGTAAGCCTAGGTTGGGAGGTGAGCCTCCATGGTCACAACCTGAAAGTTTTTATTGCAGGATTGCTTGGGAAAGGAATGGAAGAAAAAGCTTGAAGTTGATACTATTCTTTATTTGTATTAAGAAAATAAATGTATTTGGCAAGCTCTCATATAGTAGAAATGAGAGGCTAGATTTTGTTATGTACCTATTTGTATAAAGGGAACCATGAGGTATTAAATGTAATTATTTGTCTAAGTTTCATCATGAAATAAAGTTGTATTTTACTTGAGTATATTCTTGCAAGGAAAAGAATAAAAATAGAGTCATTTGACTATAGATATTTAGGTTATTCTTCATTGATATTTACTTGTTGAAATAGATTAGAAAAGAAATTTATTTGTCTTATTAAGCTAATAAAAAGGAAATGAAGATAGTTAAAAGTTAGTAGTGTATTTCTGCAAAAGAAATGAAATACATGAAATGTTGCAGTTCAGTTATTAGTAAAGAAGGGAAATGTTGCTTCTATCTATAGTTTAAACACAAAAGATAAATAAATAGACATTTTAGAGTTAATAATAATCTGCATTACATCTTGCTGGTTATTAAAAAAAAAAGAAAATTAAATAAAGATAGTTGCAGCTATAAATAAATTCTATTACTGTTATATCTTTCCTAATCTGAAAATGCATGTAAAGTAGCAAGAAAATAAATCTAGATATGGTTGCTTTAGATTTAAAGTTAACATTATGATATTGTTAGAAAGCAAATTTATTCTATTATGTTTATTTAAAAATATCCTATTCTTAGCTTTGGAAATGTAGATGTGATCATAGAAACACACACACACACACACACACACACACACACACACATATATATATCTGTGTGTGTGTGTGTGTGTGTGTGTGTGTGTGTGTGTGTGTGTGTAGTATTTTAGTCTTAGTGCAGTTTGCTGTCAAAACTTTATATTTATGTTAATATATATACAATAACCTTATATTTATATTAATATATATATATAATAATCTATATAAATATATATATTTAAAAAAAATAGCAAAAAAAAAAATTGTTTGAGAAAAAAAAATAAAAATAAATTACAGGCGGTATTGGGGGTTTGGAAGTGTGCGGGCTGCGACCCCCACAGTGGACCGTGACCCCCACGGTGGGCCGCACCACTGTGTGGGCCATGACACACCCAGTGGCCAAGGCCACTGCGTGGGCCACGACCGCCCAAGCTTAGCCCTTCCTCTGCAAAAGAATAACCTTGGCCCCACTGTAAAACCAACTTTGTCCTCTGTGAAGTCGTCGTCCTCGACCTTTGCTAGCAGTTCGAACCTCTCCTTTGCTAGGCCACCATGGCCGCCACCTGCACACACACACACAAACAAAAAGAGAAAAATAAGTTAGAACAAGAAGCCCTAACCCAATTTCGGGTTAGGGCTAGAAATTAATAAAAACATTTAATGTATAGTTATAAATAAACCCTAGTTAGGGTTGTAATAAGAAATATAATAATAAAATAAATAAAAGAGGGAAGCTCTCTTTTAAATTTGAAATGGGATGTTCCCATTTGTTTAATTTTTTATTTATTTGGGTTGGTCTTTGTATTGGGAATTAATTATTTGTATAAGCAATATTATTCCCACATTTTGGGTGAAGTTATTAGATAAGTTTTTTTATGGGAAGTTTTAAATAGTATGATGATTAAAACTAAGTTGAGGTATTTTTAATGTCAAACAATGAATATTTAATATTTATTGTTATTGGGATTATTATCCTTAAATGAAATCTATATATATATATATACATATATGCTAATAATCATACATATATGCATGTTTAAGTTAAATTTCTTTTGTAAACTTTAATATTGGAGTCTATTAAAAAGTAATTTTTTTAATTTTAACTTATAAGGTCAATATTGGCCGGATATTAAATAGTTGATATTTAATAGCTAAAGGGGGATTAAATTTGACTTTAATGTGAGAAATGAATTTTATTAAGCAAATATTATTTTGGTTTGGTTAACTCAATTAGTCTAATTCAAAAGATTTATTTTCATTCGCTCTATTAATTAGTGTTAATACACTGAGCTTGGAATAATATTGATTTAATGGATTTAAGGCTTATTTAAGTTAAAAAAAAAATACATTTTGAGAATTCTAATGGTATACATTAGTTGGAATAATTTAATGAAGGTTATCGAATGATTATTATTGATTTAGTGAGAGGGTAATGTAGTGGAATAATATACTTTTCTAAAATAAGTTTTTGGACTTGATCTTGCGAACTTATTTAACTCAAGTATTAAATAATTTAATTATTATAACAACGTTTGACACTTTAATTTTATTTGCTCAATTAATTAATAATAATACAATCAAATATTTTTAATATTGAATTAATAGATTAATTAAGTTATAAATGAAGAGATTATAATATCAATGGTTGGGGAAACTTGATATTAGATAAACAATTGATTATTGATTTAAGGAATTGTATTAATGTCAATATAGTAGAATTTGGGCCATTTAAATATTATATAATGTAATTAAAATTGAAAGGGGGCTTTCGAGCGAATTTATTTAATATCTAAAAGGATATTGTCATTATAAAATCAATCTATTTTGTTCAGTTAATAGGAGTTATCGTAATTGTTGCATAAGTGAAAAATCTAATTCTATCGCTTAGGAGTTTAAGTTGAAACCTAAGACTTATAGTTAAATTTTAATTCATTGATCACTTTAGAAAACCATTTAATATCAATTAAGATTTCATTTGGTACAACTTGTTAAGTTGTCACATCTAATTAAGCATAGGTCACAAGTAATTAAGTGTTCAAAAAAAAAATTGTTGTGTTTTTTGCCCAAAAGTTTGGGCAGGACATTTTGGTATCAGAGCCCTAGGTTCATACATTGGTGAACATGGGCTACATTCATAACTTAGTTGAACCGAGCCACGGCTTTGGAGTATAACACCTAGGTGGAAACTTGCGAAATAACAAAGTGAAACATAAGTGAAAAAAAAATAAAAAAAATATTCTTTTTTAAAAACCAAAGGATCACCATATATAAATTCAAGGGGTTCCAAGGGTCACCAAAAACCCTGAAATTCGAAGCTAATTAGTCATAATGGTTATGGAATAATAAGACCACAAAGGCTATAAAAAATTTCAATATATATATATATATATATATATTTGATATTTAATAACGAGATTTATATCGTTAGTACATATGAGGTTACCATTCTATTGGAACCTAAATGCAACAATTGACCTAATTAAATCAAGTATGAGGAGTTAATTCTTCAATAAGATGCCTCTAATGGTAACTAAGACAATACCATCCTTCGGGGTCTGTTCTTGATGTGGCAAGTCAAGCAAGCTAGTTAGACAATTAGATGAAGGTACAATAAACAAGATAATTAAGATAGAGACAGATCTAGTTAACTTTTAAGCTATGTGAAATTATGGTGGTTCGAGAACCAGGACCACCATTTGAGGCACCAATGAAGAAGAGTTAAGAGGTACTCTTGAAAATCTCAGAAAGAAGCAATAACCTATCCTAATGAATAGGTACCATACGCATGTGGCCATGCTAGGTTGCTCATTAAGAATATTTGTTAGAGAATTCTCATATCAATGCAAGAAGCTAGTGTTGGATAACCTTGAAGATAAGGATTGAAATGGGGAATGACAATCTCCTTGATAAGTGAAGCCTAGTAATACTATAGATGAATTAAATAAGAACAAAGGAGACATGAATCTCTTGAGTTCAAACACGTAATTGCAATAAACCCTAAGTTCTTCCATAGTTATATAATTGGGTAAAACAAGCAAAGTAAAGCCACAACTAGTTCCTTTATAGGAAGATAGTCTTGAAAGGACTAAGTAAATGGAGAAAAGGGTAGAGGTGATTTGGGAACCATGAAAAATCCCTATTAAAGTGTGAAGAATGTAGAAGAATCATGATCTAATAAATCAAGGAGCGATTAACTTATATCTATTCAGAACCTAAGGAGAAAAGTGCAGCCCAATCATGTCTAGTAGCTAGACATAAGACATTATGGAACATACTTTAACTACTTGGCAACCAAAGTGGGTTTGTAAAAAAAATTATGGCACTCAAGTGTGGAAGTATGAGAAACATTAAGTATGGATAGGACAACATGCAAATTAGATAAGGCTTATGGAAGGATAGCATGAACAATATTATAATACCAAAGTTTTAATGAGAATTAGTTGGCAGTGTAAAATGTTTAATGAGAATGATTATAAGGATCCAAATTATGTGGTTAGCTAAAGGAGAATTTAGAAATTATGGGAGTCTTAAGACATTGATAATTATTGGACACCTTTATATTATGCCGTAATTGGGTAACTTGATAATATGATGATAAGGCGGTTAATTTGGATTGAAGATAATAAAAAGTTGTGATATGTCGGGAATCGGCTAGCAAGTAAATATAAAATAAGTAATATGGAAAGAGATAATTTCTTTTAAAATTTAAATTAAAAGGGTGAGTGTTGGTCACTTCTCAAGTGCACACCCCCTTGTTATCACAGTTGAATAAGTGGAGTAGGTGAGAATAAGTCAATTCTCCGCGTCATTTGAGAATGTTCATAGTATGTGTGGAGTAGGAATTAGTTGTCAAGCGTTATTGATTTTACTTGACAATTATTCCACACCTAATTGTTCTTAACCATAAGTGTTAGTAATTTGGCAACATGCTCCTACTTGATGGGAACAAATGGATGATTAAAAATGAAAATGCAAGGAGCTAGCAAAAGGTGCTAAGAGAGCAGATGAAGTCCCTAGTGAAATTATATGATTGCCTTATATGAATCCTAAGTGGTTACAAGTATCGATTTTGTACCCAACTATCAACCCCTCTTGTAAGAGAGACATAAGAGTGTCGATGCATGAGTTTCCACATATCATTGAGCCAAGATTTAACATATTAAGGTATTTAATGGAAACCCAAGAATAATTGATGAAGAATGGTAGAGTTAGTGCAATCACCTATTAGGATATTATTATGGTTGCTAATAACCCTAAATGGATAGCGGATTATATCGAAAAGTGTTGCTTGTAATAGAAATCATGTGAAGGATAAAGGGAACATGATCTATAAAATTATTGCAATCTCGTGTATAAGAAATTTCGTAATAATAAAGGAATATAAACGATCTAAAAAACTTAAGAGTCTAATAATCACTCCCTAACGCACTCATGACGTGTGATATTGGGTGATGTGTTGTGGTTAGTCCCTATAGTGTGGCTAAAATGGTCACCTTGTTTTGAGTTTTGATTCAACAATATTTTCGACTTTCTTTGAATAGTAAATTGTGACCTTGGGGATAGTACTTTCTTTTATTTTATGTTATTTTTATGATGGAAGGACCAGTAAATTTATGTTTCTTTTATTGGAGCTATGGCACTTACCATGTTGCTAGTTTTAATATCTTTCAATTGCCGACATTTTTCTTCTTTTGATTGGACTTGGCAAAGGTAACTTTTATTTTGATATTTTAAAGTGTCAAGTGGTCATCTTGAATGTTGATATAGCTAGCCCTAGTGATGTGATTTGTGTAATGTCTATTATGTTCGTTGAACCACTGATAGTGTGTCAAGGGAGAATACCACAAGGAGTGAAATTAGGAGCAAGGAGCATATAGAGAGTATTATATCAAATTAAGATAAAGGAAGGAATATCCTTTGAAATGAAATTCTTTTTGTGAGTAATCTAAGCGAGAAAATTAATAACATAAATGTGATCTAGACCTAATAAACTGTGAAAGTGTTGATAATTGTAGGCCTGCTAATTTGGCATGTGTATGGAGATGATTGTGTGGATGATATCTAAATTAACTATGATTATTTTTCATTACTCCCTTAGAATGGGATTGTTATATACCTTAATATTTGGGTTTGCGATTAATGTAACCTGTGTGACTTAAACCTTGGTGCCTAGAAGTCTAAACATTGTAGCCTTGAGGTAGAAAACTACCCTATTTATGGGCAGATTTGAAGAACTTAAACTTAGATATACCTTGTTGCCTTATGATGTGGATATAAATCATGCACCTAGGGTGGTTTAACAAATATGTAATTAACACCCTTATGAGGCACCTTGATGTAAAATAGGCAGATTCACTTTGGGATAAAGTAAGTTATGATGTCAATTATCTTTGGTAACATGCAATGGATGAAAATTGTAGGGGGATAAACATGTTTTAAACAAATCTTTAACAAAGTACGACTCTTAGAAATTTAATAAGTAAACTAATATGTGTAACCTAGATCATGGGAGTTGATGTGTGGTATTGATATGATTTGGATGGTGCATTAATATAAAGTAAGTAAGGAATGTGTAACATAGAGTTTGTAAACACCTACCTGAGGTTAAGGGGAAATGTAAGATAAGTACCTTATGGAGGAAATAAGCTATTACAAAAGAAGGATGATTTTAGTATTGCATCTTTCTAGTAGGCAAGATAAGATTTAGAGTAATTTAGTAAAATTGTGGGAAATGATATGTCTCTATTTTGTATCCTAGTCATGTGACTTCCAGGAGCAAGTCAAACTCTAGGGGGGGAGGATGTAGAGCCCCTTCCTAATCAAACTCTGGTTAACTTAGTTGACCATGGTTAACCATATTAATAAATGTTATAATTCAATAGGATGGGATAAGTTAGATGGATAAATTAGTAGGAAAAATAAGTGAACCAGGTTATGGAATCATTTTACCTTGCTGTGCACATTTTGATGTGTTATGGATTTAGATCCTATATGATCCACTGATTTGATAATCTTGGTATGACGTATGTCAGCTATCTCAGAATTTGCAGTACTTTATTTTGATGCTTGAAAATTATGGATGCATGCTCTATAAATGATTTAATTCCATGTTTATGATGATGCCATTTAGTAGATTATTGTATGTGGATGTTATTAGATAATTGGATACTTGATTTTTATAATTGAAATTTTATGTGATGTTTGAATTGTATTCGTTTTGATAATATTATATGTGATTTTTGGAATTACTAATGTGCAAGTGAGATGTGCAGGAAAATTATTCCATGTGACTATGGAAACTATTCAGAGAATCAAGCCTAGGCCTATGTGCGATTGTGAAGCCAGGGGTTGTCTATTTGGAGAGACAACACCTCATTTGTAAATGTGTTTTATTTTATAAATGTTATGCTTGGATGTGAGTTTAATTTGGAAATTTGTTTAATTTATAAATTCCAAAAAAAAGGGATATTTGCCATGTGTAATTTAGTGATGTGTAATTCATTTTGTAGTATCACTTGACACATGTGTTGTAGGATGAGTTGGCATTGTCATGTCTCTTTTGAGGAAATTTATTTTAACAATGCATATATTTTCAATTATCCTAAAATGGTCCCAAGTAAACCTTGGATAGGGAGCCATTAGAAAGGCCAACTCAGTGTTGACCTATAGGTAAACTTTGGGTGGACATATAGGGGGCTAAACTAACTCGTAGGGTCCAGTTAGGGGAATTTTTAGTGGGCCATATGATGTACCTATGGATAAAGGCCAAATTTAGCCATGTGTCCACTCCCTAGGGCCTGTTTAGCATCTCCACAAATTGAGTTTCCCAAGTTGGCCGAATTTCATCTTTAGAAGAGCCTTCCTAGGTTAGTCAACCCAACTCATAAGTATCATTTCTCTTCCCCATTCCTTTTACCCTTTTTGAGGTGCTTTGGTTAAGGAGTGTCTAAGGTGTTGGGAAGACCAACCAATGAATATCCTTCACCCTTCCCAAGTGGGTTGGAAAGAGTGAGGAGTGTCTTCATAGGGAATAGTTTGGGAGGGAGAAGTTTGACCATCCACTGTCCATTTTTGGAGATTTTTGAGTAAATTTTGGCAAGTTTTTGGTAGATGATTTTGGCTAAGTCTTGAAGGAGGAAGATAGGGGAGTTGGGCAGCTATTCTCCAAAGGATTCATCACTCTTTTATTGGCAGATTTGAGGTTGGTTATTTTCTAATTCTTGTATGTTTTTGTGTTGTTGAAAGTTTTAGTTATAAGATGATTTCAATGTTGGTTTCTTGTGTGTGGGAGGATTGTTGAAGTTCTTCCTTATGAGTTTTCCTTCTTTTTGTTATTGTGTTTCCTTGAGCTTTTATGTTATTGTTATGGGAGTTTTCGAGGCCAAACTCACCCTTGGGAGGGTAGAGTGGCCTTGGGGTGAAGGGCTGTTTGATAGCCTATGAGTGAGAGACTCTCTTTGGAAGAAAGTGAATCACAAGGGATTTTGTGACCCTTGCTGCATAGTGATTTGTTTATGCAATGGGGGTCATAAGGGGAGTTTTGTTGGCTTGTATGCCTTGGGGGACATAAGGGATTATAGGGACAAGTTTGAAACTTGTGGATGTGTTTAATTGTAGCCTTGTTATGGCATTATGTTCTCTACTTGTAGAATTTTCCTCGAGGTACTTAGTCCACCTTGACTGCACTTGAAAAGTGACATAAGTGACATTGTTTAATCTTTGGGTTGGGAGTGTCTTTTGTTGTTGTGAGTTTCTACTTATATGTGTTTGAATGTGTGTTTCCCATCTAGCCTTGATTATCCTAGCTCGGGGGTGGCTTCTAGTAAGCCTAGGTTGGGAGGTGAGCCTCCATGGTCACAACCTGAAAATTTTTATTGTAGGTTTGCTTGGAAAAGGAATGGAAGAAAAAGCTTGAAGTTGATACTATTCTTTATTTGTATTAAGAAAATAAATGTATTTGGCAAGCTCTCATATAGTAGAAATGAGAGGCTAGATTTTGTTATGTACCTATTTGTGTAAAGGGAACCTTGAGGTATTAAATGTAATTATTTGTCTAAGTTTCATCATGAAATAAAGTTGTATTTTACTTGAGTATATTCTTGCAAGGAAAAGAATAAAAATAGTGTTATTTCCCTATAGATATTTGGGTTATTCTTCATTGATATTTACTTGTTGAAATAGATTAGAAAAGAAATTTATTTTTGTCTTATTAAGCTAATAAAAAGGAAATGAAGATAGTTAAAAGTTAGTAGTGTATTTCTGCAAAAGAAATGAAATATATTAAATGTTGTAGTGCAATTATTAGTAAAGAAGGGAAATATTACTTCTGTCTATAGTTTAAACACAAAAGATAAATAAATAGACATTTTAGAGTTAATAATAATCTGCATTACATCTTGTTGGTTATTGATAAAAAGTAAATTAAATAAAGATAGTTGTAGCTATAAATAAATTCTATTACTCTTATATCTTTCCTAATCTGAAAATTGCATGTAAAGTAGCAAGAAAATAAATCTAGATATGGTTGCTTTAGATCTAAAGTTAACATTATGATATTGTTAGAAAGCAAATTTATTCTATTCTGTTTATTTAAAAATATCATATTCTTAGCTTTGGAAATGCAGATGTAATCATAGAATATATATATATATATATATATATATATATATATATATATATATATATATATATATATATATATATATATATATATATATATATATATATATATATACCATGTAAAGTTATTCGTAATTTTTTAAATTTACACCTAAACTACTGCATTTTCAATTTTTTTTTTTTTTAAAGTATATCTATATGCTGCCTTTGTATTAAAAGATGCATATTCAGAAATAGAAAAATGTGTTATCTTGAAATAAAAGAAAGGCATTTTTATATTAAGTATTCTAAACATTTAATATTTTAGTCTTAGTGCAGTCTGCTGTCAAAACTTTATATTTATGTTAGTATATATATGATGGGGTGGTGCTTGGGATAGACTAGCCTAGTCTATGCTCGTGGATCCTTTTCTTGGATCACTTGGTGTTCTCTACACACCCTAGGGTCTCTAGGACATCCTTTTCTTGGGGAATCCCCTGACCTTGCCCAATTCCACCCACCAATGAGTTGCAATACTTCTCCTAAGGTCTCACCTGCTCATGAGACTCAAAACCCCTTACTATGGCTAATAAGGGCTAGGCTTGTTCTACACCTTCCAAGGTCTTAGCAAGGTTATATCAGGTCAACTTCATGGTTTTTCCACCCATTCATGTGCCCCCAAGAGGTTTCAAGGTTCTAACCCCTTACCGATTTCACTATTTTGTGTTTTTGCCTTCAAATAGGGCTACAAGGATTAGGACCAATTAGGCCTCCTACCCAGTCCTTTAGGGCTTCCTCTCACAAACGATGCACAAAATACCCAAACTTCCAAAATGGACTACCATTCATTTGGCAAGGGTTCAAGGATTTCTCTAGTTTTGGGCCTCCAAGTGGCCGTACAGTGGCTTGGGTGAATTTTGGGGTTTTTAAGGGTTTTATGAGGGTTTTTAGGGTCTGCCTGGGTCACAGTGGATACTTTGTGTTTTAGCCACCTTGTTTGGATTGGTGGAGGCTCCTCTTTCACACCAATGGTGCTTGACACACTCCTCTACACCTCCTCCAAAGGCTGCACTCTCCTCTGACCAACCTTGCTCTCCAAGACCTCTGCAATAGCAACCATTCGTAACCGGGCACTGTCCAGTCTCGCCTAGGAATAGGTCTCCAAATGGCTTCCTTGCATTTCCAAGGGCCCTGCTTGCATGGGACTATAGTAAAAAATCTTCACTTCCATTCCCCATGGTTTCATGGTGATTCCACAATGGGGAATGGAGTTATGACTTCATTTGCACAAACCAGTCCAAACTGGACAGTGACAATGCAATTTACAAACTATTCACAAACACACTCAACTGGAAAATAAAAATCTAATCTAATTGCTCAAAATGAAATTATTTACACCTTGGAAAACATTCCACACCATTTTGCACCCAAATCAATCCATTAACTTGCTCGGTAGCTTCATTCAAATTGACTGGTAACCACAAAAACAGTCATAGTCAATTCAGTTTGCTTAGGCCATACAATGTCTGACATCCAACCCATCCAATTAGGGTTTGCAAATACTTATACCACCTTTGCCTTGGTCGATGTGCCAATATTAGGGCTCTCCATGCTCAATAAGGGTTTTTGAGCTTTTTGGGTGGAAATGTTGCTTGACAACTTTTAAAAGTTGTCATGCAACTTTTGCATCTTTTGAGCAACTTTGCCATTGTTGCTTTTCATGACTCCTAGGCCTATTTTGGACTATCCTAAGGACATAAACATGCCAATAAGGCCTAACACACATCCAAGGCACACTCAACCTCTCTTGCACTAGAAATCACAACAAAATCACTAAGGACCTACAACTAGGACCTAGTGAAAAACAAATGAGCTCATGGCCCTTATTACATGTACAATGGCTTCAAAAGAAGCATAACATCCACAAAAAAAGGAAGGATGGAGAGCTTGGAAGGGTGATCCTCCACCATACTACCCCTCTGCACACAACTAAGAAATAGGAGAAGAGATGAGAGCCGGGTCTATGCCAAGCTTCTTGAACTTGTTGTCCTCCACCCAAGTAGCTTCAGATACTGGTTGCTCTGCCCATTTCACTAAGTGCTCCATGTAGACCTGGTGTCTAGTAGACTTCTTCATCCTTGACTCCAAGATCTCCTCTGCCATAGGCTTCTTCACTTGAGGTAAGGTATTCACATCCAGGTCTTGTAGTACCTTGGTTTGGTTCTCAGTCTGCCCTGCTATCTCACCCTTGTACATAACCAGATCAGCAACATTAAAGACTGGTGATATAGCTAAATCTAAAGGCAGGTCAACCTTATAAGAGATGATAAGGTCTCATGTCTATCCATACTCCTTAGTTAGACACCTCAACAAATTGCCTAACACCCTATTGATGACTTCAGTTTGACCATCTGCTTGTGGATGGTAAGTTGAGCTAAATGACAAGTTAGTTCCTAGTCTCCTCCATAATGTTTTCCAAAAATGACCCATAAACTTGCTGTCCCTGTCTAAAATAATGCTTAAAGGGAGTCCATGAATCCTAATAATCTCTTTGAAGAAGAGATGTACAACATAGCTGGCATCATGTGTAGTCTTACATGGAATGAAATGACTCATCTTGGAAAATCCATCTACTATCACATAGATGCTCTCCATACCTATTTTAGTCTTGGGAAGTCCTACTATAAAGTCCATGCTTATACATTCCCAAGGTCTGTTTGGGACCGGTAATGGTTGATAGAGACCAACATTTCTTGATCCTCCTTTTTCTCTTTGGCATACACCACATTGCTCTACATACCTCTTTACATCCCTTGGAAACTTTGGCCAATGGTAGTACCTCTGTACTAAATCCAAGGTTTTGTTGACTCCAAAGTGTCCACTTAAATTGCCATTATGTTTCTCTTGGATGAGGTTTTCCCTCATGGATCCCCTTGGTACACACAACAGGTTACCTTTGAACAAGAGACCATTTTGGAGAGTGTAATCTGCATACTCACCATGGAAATGGTTCTCAAACTCCTTGCAAACCTTGTAAGCTATTGAGAAGTCTTCATCTCCTTCATAGAGGTCTTTGAAACCTTCTATTCCTATGCTCTGCAACTATAATTCTTGAACTGTCAACAACTTTCTGCTTAAGGCATCTACCACCTTATTAAGTTGCCCCTTCTTATGCTTGATGGTGAAGGTGAAGGATTGGAGGTATTCCATCCATTTCAGATGTCTATTGCTTAGCTTCTCTTGGGTGTTAATATAACTCAATGCCTGATTGTCTGTGAACACTACAAATTCCTTTGGGAGTAGGTAATGCCTCCATTTCTTTAGAGACTGCACTAATGCATACAACTCTAGGTAATAGGCTAAGTACTTCTTCTTTGCTTCATTAAGTTTCTCACTGAAAAATGCCACAGGTTGTCCCTCTTGACTCAAAACACCACCTACTGCAATTACACTTGTATCACACTCCAATGTGAATAGCTTATCAAACATAGGTAGGAGAAGGATAGGTTTTTGTTGGCATTATGTGAACTAGCATGAGCCTTATGTGAACTGGCATGAAGACATAATGATATTGTATGTTGTCATTAATGTCAATATGAGACATAGTGTGAATCGGCACATGTGATAAGTGGAGAGAGAGGAACCAGCATATGTGTGAACCAGTTTATATGCCAAAGTGAAGTGGCATATTTGTTCAAAGTGAACTGGCATGCAGTTATGGGAATCGGCACATGGAAGCACTATATGACTAACGGTTGGTAGGCAGCTTCCACTTCGGGGTTTTCAGTTGGAGTACCTCAAGTCTGTGTGTTTCAATCGGTGATCTTTGTATGGTGAGTTAGCAGTATGATGGAGGACAGATTGTGTTGCCACGTAAGCTCTTTGTGTGTGAAGGATCTTGCATGAAGATGATTATCCTATCTACCTCAGGAATGTGCAAAGTTTGTCAAACGGTGATAACACGTGAAGGGTTGTCAGCCGCCCTAAAAATGGTGGATAATGGCCGATGGAGAATGTCTTGAGATCGATTCAAGATTGTTGCATTTAATGCAGTATGATTCAATGGTCAGGATTGAACCGTTTGAATTGCTTAACCTAACTGGTTTAGGGTTTAGGGTTTTTGCTACCGACCTGTATGTTTCCTATAAGGTTGATGTTGGGTTTCTGTCTGAGGTTGTTGGAAAAAGTTGTGAGTGTGTATCCAAGGAAAGTGATATGTGATTCTTGCTAGACCAAAGGAGAGAAGAGATACCTGCAAAGTGAATGTGCAGAAGGAAAAGAGGAGCCTAAATGGATCTGCATTAGCATTAAGTGCTGTTAACAGATCATTGTAATACCTGTTGATCTCTAACCACTTCAACAGTTGTAAAATCCCCTAACAGGGTAGCCTTAACTGGCTTGATTCAAAATCCCTTAAATTGGGTGGTCTTAACTGACTTGTTTCAAATCCCTTAACCGGGTAACTTGAGGCTAATGAGTTCTGAGAAGCTAGAGAAGTTTAGGAGATCCTTTCAGCTATTGAGTTCTTAAAATCCTCTAACAAGGTGACCCTACCGGGTTTAACCCTTAACCGGGTATCCCTTAACCGGGCGATCCTTAATAGGATCGGTTCCTACCAGAACCTATTGTAATGTCCTTAACCGGACAAGGCTCCTAATAGAGCGAACTTCTAAAGAGTTCAAAAAGTAGCTTGTGGGTATTCATCCGCACTGTGGTTTTTCCCAGTTGGGTTTCCACGTGAAAAATATGTGTGTCATGTGTAATGCTTTTGTCTTGTGATGCTCTGTTTTATCTGTTATGCACATGAAGGTTCTATGTTTTATGCCTGTCTATAAAACATATTGAACTCACTATTGTGAAGATTTGATGGTTAAGTTTACTAGTTTATGGATGAGAATATAATAATAATGTGGTATTGAGCTAAGAGAAAAGCTTATTGAGTGACTGGTTCATGACTGATTGAGCTATACTAGATGTTACCGGTTGCACTCTGTTTTACCGGTATCTCTATTTATCAGTCATTTAGAGTATTTGCTGTCAAACTGGTTTTGGACTGTATTTGTGTTTATACTGATTGACCCCCCCCTCTCAGTACCGGTTCAGTACTAGTGGTTCATCATTGAGTTATCAATTGGTATCAGAGCACTCTAGGTCCTCTGTGTTGTAAGCTTAACCGCTTGAGGAAAAGATCCTAGCCAAATGATGAAGAGGGAAGGTCCAAAGTTCAACAAGGAAAACTTTGGTATATGGAAGGACAGGATGAAGATATTCATCAAAAGCATGGGTGTTCAACACTGGAGTTATGTTGAAAATGTATATGTTGTTCCTACCGGTACTCTCACCGATGACCAAAAGAGAGAGATACAAGAAAATGGGCATGTCATGGAAGCCCTCATCAGTAGTCTTTCTGACATTGAGTTTATTGATGTTCAGGACAAGGTAAATACCAAAGAGGTATGGGATGCTCTTGAAAATATCTATGGTGGTGATGAGCATGTAAAACAGGCTAAGGAAGAGAGCCTGAGAGGAAAGTTTGAAGACATGCAGATGGTTGAAGGAGAGACCATTCAACAATATGGAATAAGAATCAAAATAGTTGTTGGAGAAATAAAGAGTGTAGGTGGCAAAATAGAAGATTCCACTATGGTAAGTAAAGTTCTAAAATCCTTGTTGCCGGTCTATGCAATAAGGGTTGCTACTATTCAGGAACTGAGATCAATAGACAGGTCTAAGGTGTCCTTGGACTCCATCATAGCCAAGTTGACAGCCTATGAGCTGAATAGCTTTGATGGTAGTGTTCAAAAGTTAGAATCAACTTTTAAAGCTTCTGCTATACCATCTAGAAAAGGAAAAGAGGCTAGCACTAGTCGGGAACCCAATCAGAACAGAGAAATGAAGGATGAAGAGTTTCTGATGGAATTTGAAGCTGTTCTTGCCAGGAGATTTTCAAAAGGGATTGGTAAATACAAAGGTAAGCTTCCTTTGAAATTTTTCTCTTGTAACTGGATAGGACATATTGATATGAACTGTCCTATTAGTGACAACAAGGACAGACCGAAAAGGTTCAAGAAATTCAAAGGAGGAAACCGAAAAAATTGTTTTGTGGCAGTTGATGAAGGTGTCACAGATGAGGAATCAGAAGATGAAGAGAATGAAGACATTGTGTTCATTGCTATAAAGGAAGATGTGGTAGACAAGAAGGCTCTTGTCTCCTGGTTTGATGATTCCAATGAGTGGATCATTGACAGTGGCTGTTCTCACCATATGACTGGTGACCGGAGTAAGTTTATATCCTTAGAAGAATATGATGGTGGTGTGGTTTGCTTTGGCAATGATGCACCATGCATGGTCAAAGGTAGAGGGTCCATCTCCTTGAATGGAAAGAGTAGTGCTGACAATGTGTATTGGGTTGATGGTCTCAGACACAACCTTCTAAGTGTTGCCCAGTTAAATGACAGTGGCCTCACTCTGCAATTCAAGAATGGAGTTTGCAGAATCAAAGGTGAATATGGTAAATTGGTAGCCACCGGTATGCAGACTAAAGGTAACCTATTTCATCTAAAGGTGAATATAATTACATGTCTTATGGCTAAGATTGATGATAGCTGGATATGGCATAGGAGATTATGCCATGTGAACTTTGATAACATTGTAAAGGCTAGTAAGATCAAGACAGTTAGAGGGTTGCCGGTGCTGAGAAAACTAGATAATACCTTGTGTAGAGAATGTCAATTGGGGAAAATGTCTTCCTCAACCTTTAAAGGTAAATCTTTCACTGCTGACAACTTGCTTGATCTTGTGCATACTGATTTATATGGTCCTATGAAAACTAGAAGTGTGCAGGGTGATAGGTACTTCATGATTCTCACTGATGACTGCTCAAGAATGATGTGGGTCACATTCTTGAAAGATAAGTCTAAATTTTTTGGGAAATTCAAAGCTTTCAGAGCATTAGTGGAGAAGGAAAGCGGTAAAAGGATCAAGTGTCTCAGAACTGATCAAGGAGGGGAATTCACTTCCAGTGAATTCAAAAAGTACTGTGAAGAATTTGGCATCAAGAGACAGCTGTCTGCCCCCTGGAATCCACAATAGAATGGCCTAGCAGAGAGGAATAACTAGATTCTGTTTGAAGCAGCTAGAACTATGTTGATCCAAGGAAAGGTTGCTCACACCTTTTGGAGAGAAGCAGTGAGCACTGCAATCTACACTATGAACCGGGTACTCATCAAAAAGGGTAAGGACAAAACTCCTTATGAGTAGTGGACTGGTAAGACACTTGTGGTTAACTACTTTAAGGTATTTGGTAGAAAATGTTACATCAAGAGGAGTGAACATAAGGGCAAATTTGAAGCTAAATGTGATGAAGGAATATTTCTAGGATATTCCACCAAGAGTAAAGCTTTCAAGTGCTACAACAATAGGACTCAGAGAATTATGGAAAGCATCAATGTAAGAGTTGATGAATCCTCTGAGAAGACTGAGGAAACTGGCAGTGAGCAAGTTGTAAATGAACCAGTTGCAACCTTCTGGGAACCGATTGTTAGTCAACCTAGTACCAGTAACAGTGTTCCTGAACCGGTGAATGCTGATACTGATGAAGATGAGGATGAAAAAGAAAAGCAAGAAGAACCAGTTAAGACCATTCCTCGGTATGTCAAGTTGAATCATGATCCTAAGCAGATCATAGGTGATAAGGATGCAGGAATCCTTACCAGAAGAAAGATCAGAGAAAACTCATGTATGATCTCTGAATTTGAGCCTAAGTCATTCAAAGAGGCTCATAAAGATGAAGTCTGGATCAAGGCAATGGAAGAAGAACTTGACCAGATAGAGAAAAATGGTACACGGTCCTTGGTACCCAAACCAGAGCATAAAAATGTCATTGGCACAAAATGGGTGTTTAGAAATAAGTTGAATGAGGATGGCATAGTGATTAGGAATAAAGCCAAAATGGTATGCAAAGTATATGCTCAAGAAGAAGGTGAAGACTATGAGGAAACCTTTTCTCCTGTAGCCAGATTGAAAGGAGTTCGTATGCTTCTTGCATATGCAACTTTTAAGAGATTCAAGGTATATCAAATGGATGTAAAATCTGCATTCCTAAATGGTGTACTTGAAGAGGAGGTGTATATTGAGCAACCAGATGGGTTTACCCTATCTGAAGATAGTGACATGGTATGTAGGCTACATAAAGCATTATATGGTCTAAAGCAAGAACCTAGGGCATGGTATGAGCACCTACGTTCCCATCTTGTGAAGATTGGATTTGAGAGAACAAGTGAAGATAGCAATATCTACTTGAAGTCTGAAGAAGATCAGATCCTGATCTGTGAAGTTTTTGTTGATGACATTATCTTTGGAGGAGATGACAAGATGAGTCATGAGTTTGCTGATGAAATGAAGAAAGAGTTTGAGATGTCACTCATAGGGGAGATTAAGTTCTTCATTGGACTGTAGATCCAATAGATGAATGATGGAATCTTCATCACTTAGTCCAAATATGTCAAAGAGGTGTTGAAGACTTTTGGCATGGAAGATAGCAAATCGGTTGGTACACCAATGGTGACCGGTTGCAAATTGACAAAGGAGGATGATTCCGCACTGGTTGATGAGAAGGAATATCGGTCAATGATTGGTAAGTTGCATTATGTAGTGCATAGCAGATCGGATATTGCACATGCAGTTGGCATCACTGCAAGGTTCTAGAAGAGTCCAAGAGAATCTCACTTGAGTGCAGTCAAGTGGATTTTTAGGTATCTGAAGGGAACAATTGACTATGGATTGTGGTACCCATACAATAATAATTTCAATATGAAAGTATTCACAGATGCTGATTGGGCCAGTAATGTGGATGACCGGAAGAGCACAACCGGTGGTGCATTCTTTCTCAGTGGTAGACTGGTCTCATGGATGAGTAAAAAGCAGAGTTGCATCTCTTAGTCTACAGCAGAAGCGGAGTATGTTGTAGCTTTCATGAATTGTACTCAGACAATCTAGATAAAGCATGTACTGGAAGGCTTCAAGATCCCTGTATCTGAACTAGTAAGTATATTCTGTGATAACACAAGTGCTATCAATATATCAAAGAATCTAGGTTTACATTCTAGAACCAAGCATTTTGAGCTTAAGTATCATTTCTTAAGGGAAAAGGTTCAAAATAAAGAGATTGCACTGGAGCATGTATCCAGTAAGGAGCAGTTAGCAAACATATTCACCAAGCCTCTCCCAAAGACAACATTTGTGCATTTGAGAGGTGAATTAGGGGTATTGATGGTTCAGGAGGTGAACTAAAATTGATTGTTCCACATCAGTCAGGTACTAAAAAGACAAATATTTTGTTGATTGGTGTGTTTATGGATGCTACTCCTCAAGGGGAGCAACATGATGAAAAAGTGATGATTGTACCTCCACTTTGGCATTGTTGTCAAAGGGGGAGAAGGAGTGAGAGTCAAGCGAAAAGATATTTGCAGCAAATGGGGAGAAGATGTGAAGTAGAGAAGATATCTTTTGTATATTGCCATCAATGCCAAAGGGGGAGATTGTTGGCATTATGTGAACCAGCATGAGCCTTATGTGAACTGGCATGAAGACATAATGATATTGTATGTTGTCATTGATGTCAATATGAGACATAGTGTGAACCGGCACATGTGATAAGTGAAGAGAGAGGAACTGACATATGTGTGAACGGGTTTATATGCCAAAGTGAAGTGGCATATTTGTTCAAAGTGAACCGGCATGCAATTATGGGAACCGGCACATGGAAGCACTGTATGACTACTGGTTGGTAGGCAACTTCCACTTCGGGGTTTCCGGTTGGAGTACCTCAAGTCTGTGTGTTTCAATCGGTGATCTTTGTATGGTGAGTTAGCAGTATGATGGAGGACAGATCATGTTGCCACGTAAGCTCTGTGTGCATGAAGGATCTTGCATGAAGATGATTATTCCTATCTACCTCGGGAATGTGCGAAGTCTGTCAAACCATGATAACGCGTGAAGGGTTGTCAGACGCCCTAAAAATGGTGGATAATGGATGATGGAGAATGTCTTGAGATCGATTCAAGATTGTTGCATTTAATGTAGTATGATTCAATGGTCAGGATTGAACCGTTTGAATTGCTTAACCTAGCTGGTTTAGGGTTTAGGGTTTTTGCTACCGACCTGTATGTTTCCTATAAGGTCAATGTTGGGTTTCTGTCTGAGGTTGTTGGCAAAAGTTGTGAGTGTGTATCCAAGGAAAGTGATAAGTGATTCTTTCCAGACCAAAGGAGAGAAGAGATACCTGCAAAGTGAATGTGCAGGAGGAAAAGAGGAGCCTAAACGGATCTGCATTAGCATTAAGTTTTGTTAAAAGATCATTGTAATACCTTTTGATCTCTAACAACTTCAACAGTTGTAAAATCCCCTAACAGGGTAGCCTTAATTGGCTTGATTTAAAATCCCTTAAATCAGGTGGTCTTAACCAGCTTGTTTCAAATCCCTTAACTGGGTAACTCAAGGCTAATGAGTTCTGCGAAGCTAGAGAAGCTTAGGAGATCCTTTTAGCTATTGAGTTCTTAAAATCCTCTAACAAGGTGACCCTACCAGTTTTAACCATTAACCGGGTATCCCTTAACCGGGTGATCCTTAACAGGATCGGTTCCTACTAGAACCTATTGTAATGTCCTTAACCGGACAAGGCTCCTAACAGAGCGAACTTCTAAAGAGTTCAAAAAGTAGCTTGTGGGTATTCATCCCCACTATGGTTATTCCTAGTTGGGTTTCCACGTGAAAAATATGTGTGTCATGTGTAATGCTTTTGTCTTGTGATGCTCTGTTTTATCTGTTATGCACATGAAGGTTCTATGTTTTATGCCTGTCTATAAAACATATTGAACTCACTATTGTGAAGATTTGATGGTTAAGTTTACTAGTTTATGGATGAGAATATAATGATAATGTGGTATTGAGCTAAGAGAAAAGCTTATTGAGTGACCGGTTCATGACTGATTGAGCTATACTAGATGTTATCGGTTGCACTCTATTTTACCGGTATCTCTTTTTATCAGTCATTTAGAGTATTTTCTGTCAAACCAGTTTTGGACTATATTTGTGTCTGTACTAATTCACCCCCCCTCTTAGTATTGGTTTGGTACTAGTGGTTCATCATTGAGTTATTAGTTTTGTGGTTACTTCTTTCTTCAACAATTGAAATGCTTTGTTAGCCTGCTCAGTCCATTTAAACTTAGTTTTAAGGCCTCCTTTAATGGTGTGAAGGACTGGTGCACATATGCCACTGAAGTTCCTCACAAACTTCCTATAGAATTGAGCTAATCCATGGAAAATCCTAACTTCAGTCCCTGTTTTAGGTGTAGGCCAATTCAAGATTGCCTCCACTTTGCTTGGATCCATTTTCAAGGTTCCCTTCGACACCACAAATCCTAAGTAGAGAAGCTCTTGCTTCAAGAAGTCACACTTCTCTAGGTTGATGGATAACTTCTCCTCATGCAACTTCTCTAAGACTAACCTCAAATGTTCAAGATGCTCCTCTTTGGTTTTCCTATAGATGAGAATGTCATCTAGGTACACTACCACAAATCTACCTGTGAAGTCCTTTAACACCTCATTCATCAACTTCATGAAGGTACCCAGAGAATTGGTGAGTCCAAATGGCATCACAAGCCATTCATACAACCCTTCTGTGGTTTTAAAAGCAGTCTTCCACTCATCACCCTCCTTAATTCTTATCTGGTGAACCAGTTTTAAGGTCTAGCTTGGTAAAATATATAGCCCCTCCTAAACAGTCCATTAGATCCTCTATTCTAGGAATAGGAAACCTATACCTTATGGTGATCCTATTGATTGCTCTTGAGTCAGTGCAAAGTCTCCACTTACCTCCTTTTTTTGATACTAGCACTACCGAGACTGCACATGGGCTGATGCTCTTCTTAATCAGTCCTTGTTCCAATAACTCCTGCACTTGCCTTGCCACCTCCTTGTTCTGATCAGGTGTGAGCTTATATGCTACCTTGTTAGGTAAGGATGCATCAGGAACAAAGTCTATTTGATGGCTTATAGACCTTCTTGGTGGGAGTGTTGTAGGTGCTGCATCACTCACTATGTCCTTATACTATTGGAACATGTGCTTCACCTCCTTGGGTACTTCTGCCTGCAACTTGTCTTCTTCCTCCTTTGGCTTCACAAAGATGGCACACTTCACTATCTCCTCCTCATGTAGCAAGTTTAAAAACTCTTTACCGATATCCAATAGAACACTAGGTGTTCTTGAAGTTCCCTCTTCATTCTTTGTCAAAGACTGAATCTTGAAGGTCTTGCTGTCCTTCTTAAAGGAAATGGAGTTCTCCTCTCCATCATAGATCACCTTCCTATCAAATTGCCAGGGTCTTCCTAGCAATAGATGACAAGCATCCATAGGCAACACATCACAAAGGATCTTATCCTTGTATCCTCCAATGGAAAACTCTACCCAAGTCTGTTCATTGACTAGCACACTCTGCTCATGGTTCAACCATGTCACCTTGTATGGGTTAGTGTGGGGTATCCTTGTGAGTTTCAACTTCCTAACTGCCTCTTCTGATATGATATTGTCAATTGACCCTGAATCAACTATCACCTTGCACACTTTACCATGAACTTTGCATCTCACCCTAAACAATGCTCTCCTATGCTTAGGTTCATTCTTGACTGGCTGTCTTATCAAGACCCTATTGAACATCAGATTTTCTCCAATCTTTGATTCAATATGGTCCACCTCAGGTGTCTTGCTACTTGAAGAGTCTTCATGTGCATAAGCAACCCTCTTTCCACTATTTGATGAGGTAGGCTTGTCAGGGCATCTATATGCCGGGTGTCCCAATTGTCCACAATTGTAACACTTTATTGTTGCAAAGTAGGAGTTACCTCTGCCGGTACCTCTACCCCTATTTGGACCACCTTGTGCACATCTTCCTCTAGAATGTCCTCCTCTGAGATTGGCTTCACTGCCTTGCTCAGTCAACTTGGATTCTCCTTGGTTCCTCTGCTTATTTGCCTTGCTTTGGTAACCACCTTGGTGATTTACTTGATCTCTACCTCTGCCTCTACCCTTGTTATTGGAGTCTCCTTTCCTTTTGTTCCTCTCTTCTACCTTGGTAGCAAGCTGACGACATTTTTGAATAGTAGTAGGAGTCCATAGGCTTATCTCCGCTTGTATGTTCCACTTTAGGCCACTTAGACACCTAGCCACCTTAATAGATTTATCTTCTTGGACTTTGGACCTAAGACATAGCTTTTGAAATTCTTGTGTGTAGGAGGTCACATCAAGATCCTTTTGCTTCAATCCTTGTCTCTTCTTATGAAGTTGGACTTCATAATCCTCTGGTAAGTAGTTCTCTGTAATCTTACTCACCATGGCCTTCCAATTTGCAATAGGTAGCTTCCCCATACTAACTCTTTCTTCTTGCAGGTACTTCCACCATGTCAAAGCTACTCCCCTTAATCTTGATTTGGCAACTTTAACCTTTTGAGCCTCTGTCACTCCTTCACACTCAAAGTGGTTTTCCTTGCCCTCAATCCATTCCATAACAGTGTCAATATCCATTCTTCCATTGAAATGTGGCAATCCTTCAAAGGCTTTGGTGTTCAAGGCCTTAATAGCCTTCAAAAAAGGTTCTTCATTGAACAAGGGATCTGGTTCAGGTATTATGTCATCTACGTCTATAGTCTTTTTGCCTTTACCCTTGGTGTCTTCATCCCAAGGTCCTTGTGTCCTCTGATCCACCACTTCCTGTAGTTTATCCCTTATCTCACTCATAGCTTCTTCAAGGAGTCTATTTTTCTCCTTCTGCTCTTCTACCTCTCTAGCTAGCTCTGCATTAGAGAGCATTCTTCTCTCCCCTACTGATTCACCAGTATATAGAGACATACACAGTCCTCCATGTCTTTTACTTGCTTTGATACCAATCTGATGGGTGGTGCTTGGGATAGACTAGCCTAGTCTATGCTCGTGGATCCTTTTCTTGGATCACTTGGTGTTCTCTACACACCCTAGGGTCTCTAGGACTTCCTTTGCTTGGGGAATCCCCTGACCTTGCCCAATTCCACTCACCAATGAGTTGCAATACTTCTCCTAAGGTCTCACCTGCTCATGAGACTCAAAACCCCTTACTATGGCTAATAAGGGCTAGGATTGTTCTACACCTTCCAAGGTCTTAGCAAGGTTATATCAGGTCAACTTCATGGTTTTTCCACCCATTCATGTGCCCCCAAGAGGTTTCAAGGTTCCAACCCCTTACCGATTTCACTATTTTGTGTTTTTGCCTTCAAATAGGGCTACAAGGATTAGGACCAATTAGGCCTCCTACTCGGTCCTTTAGGGCTTCCTCTCACAAATGATGCACAAACTACCCAAACTTCCAAAATGGACTGCCATTCATTTGGAAAGGGCTCAAGTATTTCTTTGGTTTTGGGCCTCCAAGTGGCCATACAGTGGCTTGGGTGAATTTTGGGGTTTTTAAGGGTTTTGTGAGGGTTTTTAGGGTCCGCCTGGGTCACAGTGGATACTTTGTGTTTTAGCCACCTTGTTTGGATTGGTGGAGGCTCCTCCTTCACACCAGTGGTTCTTCACACACTCCTATAAACCTCCTCCAAAGGGTGCACTCTCCTCTGACCAACCTTACTCTCTAAGACCTCTGCAATAGCAACCATTCCTAACCGGGCACTGTCAAGTCTCGCTTAGGAATGGGTCTCCAAATGGCTTCCTTGCATTTCCAAGGGCCCTGATTGCATGGGACTATAGTGTAGGATCTTCACTTCCATTCCCCATGGTTTCATGGTGATTCCACAATGGGGAATGGAGTTATGACTTCATTTGCACAAACCAGTCCAAACTGGACATTGACAATGCAATTTACAAACTATTCACAAACACACTCAACCGGCAAATAAAAATCTAATCTAATTGCTCACAATGAAAGTATTTACACCTTGGAAAACATTCCACACCATTTTTCATGCAAACCAATCCATTAACTTGCTCGGTAACTTCATTCAAACTAACTGGTAACCACAAAAACAGTCACAGTCAATTCAGTTTGCTTAGGCCGTACAATGTCTGACATCCAACCCATGCAATTAGGGTTTGCAAATACTTATACCACCTTTTCATTGATCGATGTGCCAAGATTAGGGCTCTCCACGCTAAATAAGGGTTTTTGAGCTTTTTGGGTGGAAAAGTTGCTTGACAACTTTTAAAAGTTGTCATGCAACTTTTGCATCTTTTGAGCAACTTTGCCATTGTTGCTTTTCATGACTCCTAGGCCTATTTTGGACTATCCTAAGGACATCAACATGCCAATAAGGCCTAACACACATCCAAGGCACACTCAACCTCTTGCACCAGAAATCACAAAAAAATCACTAAGGACCTACAACTAGGACCTAGTGAAAAACAAATGAGCTCATGGCCTTTATTACATGTACAATGGTTTCAAAAGAAGCATAACATCCACAAAACAAAGAAGGATGGAGAGCTTGGAAGGGTGCTCCTGCACCAATATACAATAACCTTATATTTATATTAATATATATATAATAATATATATATATATATATTAAAATAAAATAGGAAAAAAAAAATTTGTTTGAGAAAAAAATAAAAATAAATTAGGGGCAGTATTGGGGGTTTGGAAGCCCCGCGGGCCGTAGCCACTGGGTGGTCCGCGACCCCCACAGTGGGCGATGCCATTGTGTGGGCCGCGACCACCAAGTGGACCGTGGCCCCCACAGCCGGCTGCGCGACTGTGTGGGCTGCGACCCACACAGTGGCCAAGACCGTTGCGTGGGTCGCGACCCACCCAGTGGGGCGTCTCACTGGTGGGTGCCGCAGCCGCCCAACCTCGACCCTTCCTCTGCAAAAGAATAAGTTAGAACAAGAAGTCCTAACCCAATTTTGGGTTGCGGCTAGAAATTGATAAAACATTTAATGTATAGTTATAAATAAAGCCTAGTTAGGGTTGTAATAAAAAATATAATAATAAAATAAATAAAAGAGGGAAGCTCTCTTTTAAATTTGAAATGGGATGTTCCCATTTGTTTAAGTTTTTATTTATTTGGGTTGGTCTTTGTATTGGGAATTAATTATTTGTATAAGCAATATTATTCCCATATTTTGGGTGAGGTTATTAGATAAGTTTTTTTATGGGAAGTTTTAAATAGTATGATGATTAAAACTAAGTTGAGGTATTTTTAATGTCGAACAATGAATATTTAATATTTATTGTTATTGGGATTATTATCCTTAAATGAAATCTATATATATATGCTAATAATCATACATATACGCATGTTTAAGTTAAATTTCTTTTGTAAACTTTAATATTGGAGTCTATTAAAAAGTAATTTTTTTTATTTTAACTTATAAGGTCAATATTGGCTGGATATTAAATAATTGATATTTAATATCTAAAGGGGGATTAAATTTGACTTTAATGTGAGAAATGAATTTTATTAAGCAAATAATATTTCGGTTTGGTTAACTCAATTAGTCTAATTCAAAAGCTTTATTTTCATTCTCTCTATTAATTAGTGTTAATACACTGAGCTTGGAATAATATTGATTTAATGGATTCAATGCTTATTTAAGTTATAAAAAAAAATACATTTTGGGAATTCTAATGGTATACATTAGTTGGAATAATTTAATGAAGGTTATCGAATGATTATTATTGATTTAGTGAGAGGGTAATGTAGTGGGATAATATACTTTTCTAAAGTAAGTTAATGGACTTGATCTTGCGAACTTATTTAACCCAAGTATTAAATAATTTAATTATTATAACAACGTTTGACACTTTAATTTTATTTGCTCAATTAATTAATAATAATACAATTAAATCATGTTAATATTGAATTAATAGATTAATTAAGTTATAAATGAAGAGATTATAATATCAATGATTGGGGAAACTTGATATTAGATAAATAACTGATTATTGATTTAAGGAATTGTATTAATGTCAATATAGTAGAATTTGGGCCATTTAAATATTATATAATGTAATTAAAATTGAAGGGGGGCTTTCGAGCGAATTTATTTAATATCTAAAAGGATATTGTCCTTATAAAATCAGTCTATTCTATTTGGTTAATAGGAGTTATTGTAATTGTTGCGTAAGTGAAAAATATAATTCTATCGCTTAGGAGTTTAAGTTGAAACCTAAGACTTCTAGTTAAATTTTAATTCATCGATCACTTTAGAAAACCATTTTAATATCAATTAAGATTTAGTTTGGTACAACTTGTTAAGTTGTCACATCTAATAAAGCATAGGCCACAAGTAATT
Source organism: Cryptomeria japonica (assembly GCF_030272615.1). Classification (NCBI taxonomy): domain Eukaryota; kingdom Viridiplantae; phylum Streptophyta; class Pinopsida; order Cupressales; family Cupressaceae; genus Cryptomeria; species Cryptomeria japonica. The sequence continues at coordinate 417,075,656 of NC_081406.1, read as the reverse complement.
AAGTGTTCAAAAAAAAAAATTGTTGTGTTTTTTGCCCAAAACTTTGGGCATGACAGGATTTTTCAAATATTTTTTGGATTTTTGAGATTAAAGAATATACAAAAGCAAAGATAACTTAGGATTTTCAAAGGAATATCGAGACCTTATATAATGAAACTTGATGATAATTGATTAGTGAAACTTACACTAGACTGATAAGTGCAAGCTCAATAGATAGAAGGATAGACTAGATTGACCCAAGATGAAGGCCAAATTGATGATGAAAAAAACTCAAGGTTTTGACAACAAATGATTAACCCAATAATTTTTTAAAGGAAAATTTATCTAGATGTAAGGAAATTGTGATTAATTCTAAAGATGCAAGGCAAATCCAAGAAAAATAAAAGGTGCAATTTGAGTATTCTCCACTAAGTCTAAGTTTGAGATCAATTTCAGTCAATGTTTTGAAAGATTTTGGAACAAGTTGTTTCTAAAGAAAGAAGACACTTGAAAATAATTAGAATACAAAGAGGTTGTTTGACTTGGACTAAAAAAACTCCATGATCCAAAGTTCACAAGAGGGACCTAAAGGAGCCCACGAATTCAACTGACTCTATTGGAATAGAACATCAAAATTTTCTAAGTAGTGAGAAGCAAGTATAACCTGTTGGAAATTGACACTCTATTGGTTGGTTTCACTATGTTTTCATTGATGGCAACATGATTTTGGGTTCTTGCTTCATATGGTGTACCGACAGGCACTTCACAGACTCTAGACCGACATCGACAGGATAGAAGATTTCTTTGGTCATCAACAATACAGGTCGACCTGGTCTAGTAAAAGTCATCAGTATTGGAGGCCGACACATCTTGGATCCAACATCGACAACTTGTTTTAATGCTTATTCATTTATGTTATATGGCCGACATGTAAATATGATACATAAGGCATAAATTTGTATAGGGTATATATGCGAGATTGATTAGATCATTTTATAATAAGAATAAGGATAGGCATGTGGAATGGATGTACAAATGTGATATAATGCGAAATATATCAAAGAGACTATGTATGTTAGGAATTAATTTGTAAGGGTTATTCCAGTATAGAGGTTTAGGGTTTTAACCGGAACAGACAGATCTTAAACCGAAACTATATTCTGGCATTGAAGATGCTATCTTAGCTGTGTGTGTGAAAAGTGGACATGTATCTGTAAGCAAAACACTTCAATCAAGTCATTACATGCATGGATAATCAGATATAATCAATGAATAATAAACCATAACAAATAGACCCATTGCCTTCTAAAAGATGCGAGTATAAGATTGCTCTCAGATTATTTAGCAATACCAGTGACTAGACAACATCAAGATGAAGGATTTTATCTATATGAACATGATGTTAGCTAGATGGATGCAATATTAATCTAACAAGATTTAAGAAATATTAAGCTAAATGATTTAAATATGTATGCAATATGTGAAATAACTAATATGCAATGAACCTAAAGCAAAACTAGCATAATAACAATACATTCTCCAGGCTTTTTTTTGAATGAGAGATGAGCCTGAATTTATAGAAAATTCAGAAAGAAACCTATGGTTGAGATCAAATGATGACGAGTGGTCAAGATTTTCCAAGAGGAAGCACAATCCAGGTGAATTGATGTGATTGGATGCTTTTCTCAGTTTTAAAGGAAATTGAACTAAAATTAAGATTAAACAAGAAAAAAACTGATTTATTCTCTATTTCATTCAATTTTAATATTTAATTGTTTTAACTGCTTTCTCTGAGATTGTTTATCAATTTTTAATTTGTTTTTCAAGATTATCTCCAATTGATTCCTTTTCTCAAATTTTTAATTCTTTCTTGGTCAATTAATTCCTTTTTTTGATTTATTTCCATTTTTGAAGATCTGTGCTCAATTGATTTATTTAATTAAAATTAATTCTTCAAAATGATTTAATGGCAAATTGATTTATTTAATTAAATATGCTAGGATATTTAATAAAATAAATAGGATAATTGATTAAAATGATTTTCTTGGAATGATCAATTAATTAAATGAACATTTAATTAATATTGGTTGATTAATTTGCCATGTGACATTTAATGTTTAAAGAATTAATTGTGTGCTCAAGATTTATTTAATTGCCTTTGGTTAGGACCTTGGTGATGTTGTCGAGATTAGGGGCTCATGGTTTAGATGACCATTTTTAGGGTATTACATTTACCCCTCTTTGAATTAGTGTGCGAGCAGCGCGTTGGTTCAAAGAAAATTTGATGTCTAGGAGATGCTAGTTCTGAACTTGATTGATCACGAACTAGATGAAAACGAGGTGTTTAGCTTGATTTGAAGTGATAAAGCTGAATGAAGTCTAGTTAAAGTGACACCGATCCTGAACTTGATTGAACTAGGAATGATAGAAAACAAAAGATACCAAACTTGAACTTGATTGATCAAGAAGCGGATCTTACTGATCTAGAACTTGATTGATCTAGACACAGCGAGTGATGATAAAAAACGATCTTGAACTTGATTGATCAAGATACGATAAAGATAAACTGTTCAACTTGATCAAGAAATGAATACTGAACACCTGCTTAGATTTAGAGTGATCAAAGAAACTCCTTAACGTTAAGAGATTGATTTAGATAAAAGACAAATATCAGCTTGATATGAAGCGATGAAACCGATATGCCCCTAGAAATTGATTCGGTTCAGAAATCTCAACTTGATATAAAGCAATGAAGTTGAGATGCCCCTAGTGATGAGGTCTTATTTGATTGATTTTAGTTGAAAAAGATGTTTGCTCGACTTTCGATGAAGATTTAAAAAATTTCTTGACATTTGAGGTCATATGGTCATGAGTATGCCCCCTCGGGAGCGAAATCGAAAAATAGCAAGGGTACATAATGATAGGCAATTTTTTAACGATGAAAAGTTGTTTTGAGCACAAATTAAATCAGAGGAATTTTTGAAAATTTAAGCAAGAAATTGAGTGCAAAGTTGACTTGCAGAAATTAAATTGAGATTTAGCATTGATTAACGAGAAATTGAGCGCAAATCAGAAAAAAGAATGAGCGGCTGATGAAAAGAGCGCTAAGTGGTCCAAATTCTAAAATTGACTAGCATAATGATCTCGAATTTTGATTTCGATCCCGAAAATGGAATCAGAACGGTCAAATTAACTAAGGGTATAATTTTTCGTGTCCATTGGAGCAAGTTGAAAAATTAGGTTTTTGGCTATATATGGGACAAGTGTCATTTTCAATTCATTTTAACCCTCCAAGTTTGAAAATTCAAAAAGCCTTCTGTGAAGAAAATGGTGGTCCCTACTTGTCAGCATCGATTCAAGCGTCAGAGAAGACATAATCAACCCCAAAACTACGAGCCAATGGTAAGTGATCGATCTTGAGCCTGTTTGTGTTTCCAATTTTGAATTTTTTTGTTAATTTTTCAAGTTTTCCACATGTTTGAAGTCGGGCGTCAGGTTTTATCGTGCGAGACAGGATCCTGTCTCGTACAAGAAACTGGCAAAATTTGTTTTGTCAATTTAGACCATTAGATTTGTCATTCTAGGGCCACCCATGTCTCGTACGACAGGTCTGTAAAAAGACCCTTTTGTCATGCAAAGTGAAAAAGTTTGTCGTTTTATCCTGTTTTGTCGTACTAGAGCTATTCCTGACTCATACGAGATGCTGCTTTTTTGTGTTTTGTCGTACGAAAGGTAGTGAGAATTTTTGAAGGTGTAAACGTGAATTTTTGATTTTGCATTTAACTTAGTTGGATTTGTGTGATGTTTTACTTCTCTTGTAGGCTCATTTGGAATGTTTTCCCGATGTTTCATTGTTGGGTTTTGTTGTTTGCAGGTTCGATTACCTCCTATGTTATTCAGATGTGTGTATCCACCCACTATGACATTGGTGTGACATTTATCTGAGGTTGAGCAGGCTCATGTTGATTTGTGTGGCTTGACTCATCTGTTGGGATTACCCGATATCCGTGTGAACCACGAGATGCTCACGACGTTAGTAGAGCGATTTCATTCAGAGCATAATAAATTTCATTTGCTAGTTGAGGAGTTGACTATCACTCCCAAGGATGTGTACAGGATCCTTCGTATCCCTTTTGCTGGGGATAAGGTGGATTATGATACCGCGTTGTTACCTGGACTGCAGGCATTGAGGTATGTCTTCAGTGATCCTGATATTTTGACTCATTCGATGAGTTGGAACATACTAATGAGTAGATACAGTGAGGAGTATCCCCTGGCATGTGTACTAGTAGGGTTCATCAGGTGCTTTTTGATGTCAGACAGGGGGCAATAGGGCTTCCAGAGTGGATGGGGTCGGATGCTAGAGAGGTTGATAGAGACCCCTTAGAGACTTGGCTGGGGCTCTTGTTTATTAGCCCACATGTATCAGGAGATGCATGAGATCATATACAGGGATGGGCAGAGCATGGCCGCAGGGGTATACATTTTACAAGTGTGGGCTTGGGAGCACCTTCCTGTGTGTCGGCCCATAGTAGCAGAGAGCAGAGAGCTTGGGCAACTGATCATTTAAAGGTATGCCGGATATATCACACAGCCCCATCTGGGCAAGACAGACTTTTGGAGACAGTAGCTCGATGACCTGATAGCCGTCGTATGGAGACCATACAAAGGGTTGGAGCCATGGGATGACTGGCGGCTAGTTCACATGGACCTGTTTGTTACACACCCACTGATTGTTGTGGAGCGATTCATCATTTCGTGAGTGATGAGGTAGTATGGTCGGCCTCAGGGGATCTTGTAGGAGTATACAACGTATGCTTGATATGCAGATGAGGAGAGATAGGGATGGTCTCTGTGGTTATCATACGTGTTGGCGATGCAGGAGTTGACAGGGTTACACCATCTGAGGTGGGATTACCTAGATGATGTAGTGGATGCGGGGGTATTACCCCAGTACAAAGATCATTTCCAGTAGCATCCATTCCCACATTTTATAGATCTAGGTAAGCAGGCTCCTCATATTGAGGATGTTGAGGAGGATGCCCCCGCTCTAGCTCAGGGACAGGGCTAGAGACAAGGCTAGAGGCAGGGTTAGGCACAGAGAGCTGAGGCTCCACGACGGGGTAGTGGTGATCCAGGTGCTAGCAGTAGCAGGGTGTTAGCTGAGGGAGGACAATAGAGGGGTGAGGGTGGATCCCTAGGAGGAGTGGGTGTGAGATTGGGTGGGATGGAGGAGGAGCGAGCAACACCTAGGCAGGTCCGACATTGGAGGGATGAGCAGGGTGGAGGTGGAGGTGGAGGTGGAGGTGGAGATGGGGGTGGAGCTGGAGGGGGAGGTGGAGAGCCTCCGAGAGGGTAGGGGACAGATGTTGGATGGTCGATGAGGGAACGTCTTGCAGAGCTATAGTCACAGTTGCTAGTGGTGTAGACTCAGCTGGCGGAGTGAGACTGATAGCTGACCGAAGTGAGGACCGAGTGTGATTTCCAGATCACAGTATTGAGAGCAGAGTCGAGAGTGGAGATAGAGTCTCTACGATAGGAGGTCCTTATTCAGAGCAGTAGGGCATCTTACTATGTAGCAGCATATAGTGCTATAGTTCCTGTTGCACAACAGGTGCAACCCTATTTGTAGTATATGGCCCGATCAGAGGGAGCATGAGCACCTCGACAGGATCCTTGGCATCAGGCTCCTCCTCCACCACCAGGTGATGAGGGAGAGGGAGTGAGCTAAATGGTTTTTTTTTTTTTTTGTAGCTCGAATATTTTTTGTAGACCGACCCATTTTTTTGTAGCCTATATGATTCTTGCTCCAATGGGAGTTTATACATGTCTTTTGACATCATTTTGTACCTTAGACTTGACATGATATATATACGAGATCCGATTTGACTTCATCATACTTGTGTTGAGTCACTTATGAGATGTCTTTTATATGCTTTATTCTATATGTATGCATTTATTTTCAGCATGAATGCAAATGGAATATGAATGCTTATTTTTGTTTCTTTTCATTTGCAAAAAAATGATAATGCGAATGAGTAATGGGTGCAATTTTTTTTTAAATTTTTCTGTGCAATAAGATAAATGCAAATGAATGATAATGAATGATGCAATGTTTTCATGTTTTCTATGCAATAAGATGAATGTAAATGAATGATAATGAATGCATGAATCTGTATTAAATTCTCATGTATGAAGCTAAACATCTCAAAACACAAGTACTTGATCGGAGAAATGATGAAAAGAGACCACTTAGCAAAGAAATAATGATGCTCCAACTCTCATTCAAAGGATAAAGAGAAAGCATTGTTACTATACCGAAATCACTCTAAATTTTCAAGATGTAGAATGAAATGCAAAATGAGATGCAAAATGAGATGCAACCTAAAACTAGTCACTGGATTTGAACAGCTTAATTTTCATCATTGAGCATTTTACAATTATAGCAAGCAGAATAGAGTTCATTTTTTTTCATGTGCAATATGAATTATCTTGTCTGCAATGACCCTTTTTTTGTTCATATCCTTGGACAAATTACGCATGGACCTGAATTGCACAATAAAGAAATTCCCTCAAAACAGACAAAGAAATGATGGTAACCTCCCTGTAGCATTCAAATAAGTGGAGTTGAGGTATGTGACATGATTTCACCTTGATGTGAAGGCTCTTATCATAGACACCTAGCTAATTTAGATGTTTCTAGATCATTGGGATCATTCCTTCAAGCAGAAAACAAACAAGATATTATGCCCCCAATCCTTCTTCCTCTTAGTCAAGATAGACTTCCTTGAGTTACTCAGAGGGATAATAATCAAAAACCAATATAAAAGACAACACACAAAGAAAATTTTCATTCATAGCTCAAACTTCTTAGTGATTGTTTTCCATTATGTTGTTTTGCTTGTTAACTCAGTCATAAAACTCTTCAGTAGTCGGGAGATAGGTAACTGACTTGGAGTGGATGACTAGGTTTCAATGACGTAAAGTTGACTTGGTTGACACTGCTTAGGACATGTAATTTGCTCTGTTGATTACCTAAGACTAGGACATTGATCAGTTTCAAGCCATTAAGGTTACAACAAACTAGGATGTCACAAAAGTGACTGAAATATATACAAGCGAAAGCAAATATGCAGGAAAGCGGGAATGCTAATGTTGCATTGATAGATGGAGCGCATGAGTACAAGAGGCACCGGTTTACCAAGTTTTCACCTGCTTGGCAGAGATTCATTTTTTTTTTTACCGAGGTGCCTGTTTACCAGGTTTTCACCAAGGCATTTTCTCTCTTTTTTCCTTTTTTTTTTCTTTTTTTTTTTTGAATTTCTTCAGGACTTTTTCTGATTTTTTATGATTTCTTTAGGACATTTTCTGATTTTTATGATTTCTTTAGGACATTTTCCACTGTAAAAGCTGCTGGAGCAGATAATATTTAGGTGAATAATTTCTTCAGATGGATGGTGTTGATCGGTTCGTGGAGCTTTTCTCCTTCCGATGTTAAAAGTTGATAAGCACTAGAGCCAAAAGCTATAGTAACGATATAGGGACCCAACAAGTTGGGTTCAAACTTCCCTTTGTTATCTCAAAATTGTTGATTTTTAGGATTCTCTCTTAGAACTAAGTCACCAACCTAAAATTCTTGGTGTCAAACTTTCTTGTTATATCCTCTAGACATTCTCTTTTGATACACTCTGAGATGATCAAATGCCACTTGCCGACACTCATCCACCAATTTGAGCTCTTGCAATCTAGATATTCTATAGTCTTCATCAGTAAAAAGACCTTGCAAGGAAACTCTTAGAGATGGTATTTCTACTTCAATGGGTAATACTGCTTTGGACCCATACACCAAAGAAAAAGGTGTAGCCCCAGTAGGTGTTCTGATACTTGTTCGATAAGCCCACAATACAGGATTGAGTTGCAGATGCCAATCCTTCCCGGATTTGTTCACTGTTCTATGCAAGATAGTCAGTAGGTTTTTGTTAGATGCCTCTGCTTGTCTATTACCTTGAGGGTAATATACTGAGGACTAGTATTGTTTGATTTTAAACTTCTCACAGAGTTCATCTATATCTTTGTTCTTAAACTGTCCTCCATTGTCTGTTATAATTGATGAAGGTATACCATATTTGCAGATGATATAGTTAAGAATACATAGAGCTACTTGTTTTCGAGTTGCCTTGATGAGTGGAACTACTTCTACCCACTTAGTGAAGTACTCAGTGGCAGTGATAATAAAGTTATGTCCATTAGATGACGCAGGATAAATTTGGCCTATCAGATTGAACGCCCACTGTTGGAAGGACCAGTGTGTCACAAAGGGTATGAGATCCCTTGCTAGAGCGTGTATAAGGTGCCCATGCAACTAACACTTTTCACAGGTTTTAGCAAATTTTATAGCTTCTTTCTCCAAGTCTGGCCAGTAGTAGCTAGCCCTTAGTAGTTTTCGTGCTAAAGTTATACTGTTTGAATGAGATCCGCAAACACCTTCATGAACTTTGGATAATGCGTGTTGAGACTCCTCAGTTTCTAGAAATCTAAGCAAAGTATTATCTAAACCTCACTTGAATAGGTCGTTAGAAATGATGACGTACCGTGACGCATTTCGGATTAGGTTCCTTTTTTCATTTCGGGAAAGATTAGCAGGGATGACTTGGTCATGTAGGTAAGAGAAAATTTGGAAATAATAAGATGAGTCATGTCCAATAATAGAATAGACTACCTAGGACTCAGGAGAATCATAGGCAGGGTAATGTAACTCTTCCACCAGGAATTCAAAGCGAAAATTAGACTCCTGTAGCTGTGGTATAGATGCCAATGTGGCCATTGTCTCTGCTGCTCTATTTGTTGTTCTGGGGATTTTCTGAAATGATACAGAGGTAAAATATTTCTTGAGGTCATCCACCATCCTCTTGTAAGACATCAGTTTCTCATCCTTCATCTAATATAGGTCATTAATCTGGTTGATAATGAGTTGATAATATCCATAAATGTGTAATTCCATGATCTTCCACTCGATGGCCAGCTTGATCCCATTGACCAAAGCTTCATACTCTGCAATATTGTTGGTGCAAGGGAAGAGAAGTTTGTAAGCTTTTGGAATTGAGTATTTCTAGGGAGTAATAAATAGTATCTTGGCACCAGAACCGTGTTGAGTGAAAGATCCATCAAAGAACATCTTCCATGATTGTTTAGTAAGGTGCATGATTGATTCATCTAGAAATTCTATATGCAGAGGTTGATCATCTTCCAATGGAGCTTTCGCAAGTTGGTCTGCAATAACCTGTCCTTTGATGGCTGTCTGTTCCACATATTCAATGTCAAATTCTGTAAGGACCATGACCCATTTGGCCAGTCTTCCTGTAAGCGTTGCTTTACTGAGAAGATACTTAAGTCAATCAATTTTGGCTACCAGCTTAATAGAGTGTGCCAACATATAATGCCTTAATTTTTGTGATGCGAAGACCAAAGCTAAGCATGCTTTCTCTATTATAGTATAATTCATTTCATATGAAACCAATGTTTTGCTGATGTAGTAGCTAGCTCGTTCCTTTTTATTATCATCCTGTTGTGCCAGAAGTGCCCCCAATGAAGTATCCATAGCTGATATATACAGGACCAGTGGCTTACCTTGAATCGGTGGCATTAATATGGGTGGATTAGAAAGATATTCCTTGATTTGTTGCAAATGTCATTCACAATCTTCATCCCAGTTGTATTGGATCCCTTTCCTTAATACCTTTGTGAAGGGTTGAGCTTTGTCAGCTAGCTAAGATATAAAATGTCTTATGGGTTGAAGGCGGCCTTGTAGACTTCTCATCTAACTGATATTCTTTGGTGGAGGCATTTCCATGATAGCTCGGACCTTTTCAGGGTCAACCTCAATTCCTTTGCTGGATATTATGTACCCAAGCAATTTTCCTGATGTTACCCCAAATGTACATTTCTTTGGATTCAAGCGAAGCTTGAATCTTTCCATTTGATCTAATATGAGGCCTAGCTCTTGAATGTGTGTGGATCTCTTCATAGTTTTTACCAGGGTGTCATCAACATAGTCTTCCATATTTTTATGCATCATATTATGGAAAATAGTAGTTACTGCTCTTTGATAAGTTGCTCCTGCGTTATTTAGACCAAATGGCATAACATTCCAGCAGAAGGTTCCCCACACACATGTGAAAGTTGTCTTCTCTTGATCTTCAGGTGCTATCTTGATCTGATTGTAACCAGAGAATCCATCCATTAATGAATATATTTCATACCCAACAGTCATATCTACTATCATGTCAATGTTGGGAAATGGAAAATCATCTTTTGGACATGCCTTGTTGAGATCCTGGAAATCTATGCAAACTCTAATAGATTTGTTTGCTTTTGATACAGGTACTATGTTGGATATCCATTCTGCGTAGTCTATAGCTCTGATAAATCCAGCTTTTAATAATTTCTCTAGCTCAACCTTGACTAGTAGTGCCACATGAGGATGCATCTTCTGGAGTTTTTGTTTGACCGGTTTAACTCCTAGCATAATAGAGAGATGATGCATGATGAGATCAGGATCTAGTCCTGGCATATCTGAGTATGTCCATGCAAAGTTGATCTTTTTTTTTTTCTAAAAATAGATTGCTGAAATCTTTTAACTCTTCTACTGAGAGTGATTGAGCTAAATGAATGATATGCGATATCTCTTGACTCCCAATGTTTACTGGCTGAGTTGGCTCGATCAATATGGAAGATCTCTCATGGAAGTGACTTGGCAGTATATCAAGTATCTCACCTTCAGGCACCTTAGAGAGGTTTTCACCCTTGGGTTCGTCCTTTATTTTCTCTTTTTTAGAGTCTGACACTGCCATAATGTGGTGTTCACCATCAGATCTTTTATTCTTATTTTTCTTGTTTTTGCGACTAAGATACTTGATATCTACTTCAGTCATGTTTTCATTCTGTTTGTTGGTGGAAGAGTACATGGGTTCAACTGCATTGAGATATTAGGCTAGTGTATAGTCATTAGAAAAGGTAGGGACATTCAAGGGTTGATTATAAAGAGTGAAATCAATCAGTTCTAGATGCATTAAGGATAAGGTTGGAACAGGCTCAAGGGAGTTCACGCTACTATCATCATGACTTCGGACCAACCAGTCGAGTTCTAGAAGACTACCTTGCATATGTGTCTTGAGACCAGGAAGAGTTAGGACATGATTATCATCATTCATGTTAGTATTTATTGGACCTGATTCAACCAACCTACTTCGAGCGTCGTCACCTACTTCAGGCTGGGCTACATACCATGGTATAACAGTAGACAATATTTCATCATTCATGATAGAGTAGTCATAATGCGTTGTTGAATAGTTGTTATCATAAATAGAGCTCCTGTCTGGGTCATCAGAGTCATAGGATGAAGTTGTTGACTCATCTTCAAGTGGTTTAGTGAAGGCATATATAGTATCAACACCCACATCTTTGGTGCTACAAGTTCCTTCATGAATTGGTTCATTGATTGCTTGCATTTGACACACTTGTGAACATGACTTTGATGGTTCTATTAATCCCTGTCATCTATTCCATTTAGCTTCTTCTGTACTGATGACTGGTTCTCTTGCTCTAGCTTCTAGTTCTTGTGTGATTCCGTACTTGATTCGTCCTATCTCATTAGGAGAACTGGTAGGTGAAGGACTTGCTTGTGTCCTTTCTTTCTTCAGCTGTCGATCATAGTCTTCTTGTCTTTTTAATCTGATTTCTTCTATTTCCTTTTGCATTCTTAGGCGTATTAGCTCTTGTGCGTCATCTATAGTATCCCCGAGTTCTTCAAGCATTTCTATCATAGATGTATCTGAGATGTGATTAGGACCCCATTCATACTCATTTGAATCAGTTTCTGAGTCATCTACTTGTTGTCTGCTAGTATATGTGACCGGAATGTTCAATGGTGCAAACAATTCTCTGATTCTGTATATTTCATCTCTCATATCCTTTGGAGCATCTACTTCACATGGTATCATAGCTGATACAACTGGAACTTGATCACCATCTATTTCCTTTCCTTGGGTGGGCAATTCTTTTTGTTCACCGCCACATTCCTCTTGAGTTTGTTGAGTGTTAATTTCTTATGTTGTTAGAGGTAGTACCTTTTTCTTCCACTTACGTTGATGGTGAGATGTGTGCTTCTGATTTGATGAATTTCTTGGATCATATCCCAGTCCATCTTTATCACTAGTTGACTTAGTTTGTAGCTAAATAGGTTTAACAATACCTTTTTGACATTTTTCGAGAGGACCAGTACCTGAATATCCCATGTATTGAAGCATCTTATAGCCTGGACCATATTGTGTTGGAGAAATCTCACAATGTCATATTTCTTTATCTGCACTGTCTTCTTTGAAGAGCAATTTAAGGACATCATCCCCTTCTATTTCACTTGCAAGAGAAGTAGAGGACTGTATAAAGGTACCATCATAAATGACTTTTGGAGTTGAAGTTTGTGGCCTCATGCCCTCTAATGGTCTTCCTGACTGTCTTGGTGATGGAGGAAGAGATTTTAGTGAGAGTATAGGCTCTATCTTGTAACCATCCATGCCAGTGTTTGTGATTCTTAGTTTCTTTTCCAAATCTTTCAGCAAAGATTCTGAACTCTTAGCTGTAGAAGCTTCTCTATTATTAGGAACAAAAGCATCAGCACCCTGTGTTAATGCATTGCAGGTATAGCTTGTATCGGCAAGAATACTAAATTCAACTCTATTATAGGGAAACTTCAGGCATTGATGATACGTAGATGGTACTGCTTTCATTTCATGAATCCATGGCCTACCCAGTAAGATGTTGTATGAAAGATGAAGATCTAGGGCTTGAAAAATGACATCTCTCTCCACAGGTCCTACTCTGATTGGTAATGATACCAGTCCCTTAGAAGTTCTTTCCTCTTCATCATAAGCCTTGATTGTTATCTTCTTTGTTGGATCAATAAATTTTTTAGAGAATCACAGCTGTGTTAATAGACCGTAAGTACAAATATTCAACCCAACGCCTCCATCTATCAAAACACGTTTAACGCGGTGTTTATGGATCATGGCTTCAATGTGCAATGGCTGGTTATGTGGGTGACTCAGTGAATTGTCATCTTCTTCAGAGAATGTGAGATAATGAGGTGAAGCTAGGTGACCTACCATAGATTGAAACCAATCTATGACCAAATCTTTAGGGACACTGGTGGTAAGTAGAGCCTTGTCTAGGACCTCTTTATGAGTAGAAGAGATCTTAAGCAGTTCTAAAATGGAGATTTGAGCATTGGTTCTCTTCAATTGTTTGACAATACTATAACCAGGGGAAGACAATGAAGCTGGTTGTTTTGATTTAGCCATGATTGTGTCTGTTTGTCTATTTGGTAGTTTTGATGTTGTTTGATCAAAAGTTGGGGGACTAGCTCCTGGGAGAGAAATCTTCCTTTGAGTGCAAGTCACAACATTAGCAGCCTGTGCTTGATTTTGGTGGTCTAGGACTATGATCACATTGCAATGTTCAGGTTGAACAGATTCAATTATGTTGATCACATTATCATTGTTAGTGTAAGTATAATTGACTCTAGGTCCTCCCTTGGATTTTGAGGAATCTCCTTGTTCATAAGTGGGTAAGGGATCTTTAAAGGCCTTATGATCAGCATTAGTTGCATGATTTCCAACAATGATCTTGCCTGCGTCAATGAGATCTTTGATTTCATGTCGAAGTTTCATGCAGTGGTTTATGTTATGTCCCTTGTTCCGATGGTAGTCACAGTACTCATTTTCTCTCCACCATTTGGGTCTAATTTCTGGGTCATAGGGTCGGGAATTATCTGGCAATGTTATTAGATTATTTGCCAATAAAGTTTTAAAAGCTGATTCATATGACTCATCTAGAGGATTAAACTCACGCTTAGGCTTTGAGACCTAAGGCTTGTCTTTAAACCACTCTCTTGTTTTCTTTGGGGGATTTTCTGTTGTAGTTTCAGCTGCCTTGAATGCTTGTGTGCCACTGGCCAAGTTAAATATTGTGGATTTTGTTTTTGCTTGGATAGTATCTACCACTCCATCACTAACAATGTTCTTGTTACTGTCTTTTCTATATTTCCAGTATTTACTCTTTTCTTTAGAGCTAGAACCTTGCGATGTTTCTTTCCAAAGTGAGATATCTCCCTTTTTGATAAGCACGTCTTCCATTCTGAGGGCATTGTCTACCATTTTGTTGAATGAAGGGTGTACTTGCATCTGGACACTGTATTTCAATTCAGGGACTAAGTTGTTGATGAAGATGTCCATTTTCTCAAGATCTCGGATGGTCCGTGAATATCTAGAGAACATCTTTCTCCATCGTTGGAGGAAAGTGAGAAAGGGTTCTCCTGTCTTTTGTTTGGTATTGTAAAGCTCTATCATGGTGACTGGGTGATGAATGTTGTATGAGTATTGTTGTAAAAATAGTTGGATTAGTTCTTCAAACATTTTTATTCCTTTGGGTAGGCTTGCGAACCATTCCATTGCTTGGCCTCCTAAACTCCTTGGAAAAAGGCGCATAAGGTATGTTTGATCATGCATAAACTCCATACAAGCGACACAAAACTCTCTGACATGATCTTGAGGATCTGAGGTACCATCATACTTGTCAAATTTTGGGATCTCAACTCGTGAAGGAAATGGAGACATGTAAAGGTTTTTGTCAAATGGGAATGGGCATATTGTGTCCAAAGAATATTGTTTTGACGTTTTATCTTTGTTTTCTATTCTTGTGACTGTAGTTTATAATGCTTGCATTTGTTTGCTCATTTTTTCCATGGTGTCTCTTCCTCTTTAGCAACGAGGGCCTCCACATTATAACCAGTAGGGAGTTTGGCACCTTGTTTTGCTAATTCTAGGAAATAGTCTTCTTTTTCACTAGCCATGATGACCTTCATCATTTTCTAGAATTCTTTATTATTCTGACATCTATGTACTTCATCTTCAAGAGGTTAAGGAAGCTCAGATTCAGTTGATGAATTGCTATCAATGGCATGATTGCTGAAGTCATCGTGAGTGTTTTGTTTATTAGCTTCTCTTTCTTGTCTTTCCCCAGACATGGTGGGAGATAGGGGCTGACCAAGGATTGGTATCTCATAAACCGGTATCTGTGACGAGGACGGTTTATTGTAAAAAGGATTTTCTTTGTAAAACAGATTGTCATTGGTTGAAAAGGGTGTCTCTTTTTCTTTGTCCTTTTTGTTGCAAGAGTTTCTAGTTTGAACGGGCATTTTGTAACCGACAGGACCGAGAGCGGGATGTGTTGCAGAAGTCAAGATCAAATTGTAGCTAGTATTTCATTTAACGTAGTAATTAAGAGAAGTAACTTAAGATCTGGTCTGGTTTCAGGAATGATCTATCCTATGTAAGACGTTATCCAAGTTGACTTAGGTTTAATGAAATGTTCATTTGAACTAGCTGAGAAATGATCGACAAAATCATGCAACGCAACTGCAGAGGTACACTATCAAGGTTGTTTTATGCTCAGAAAGATGATAACCAGTTTTGGGCTCACTGTAAAACTATTTTGGATAGGTTTTGACTGTTCTGGACTGATAGACTCAGAGACTTGTACGACTATATTTCTAGAATCGTATGACAGTATAACAGGTTCAGGATGACAACAGTTTTGTTTTGTATGAGTTGCTGCCTAGCACTGTACGATAAATGGGTAGGTTCCAGACGACAAATGATTCTGTTCAGTTCTGTCTCATACGACATAGGATATGGCTCAGGATGACAGACTACTGGGTCTCGTACAACAGAGGATTAGGGTCAGGATGACAATATAGTATACTCATACGAAACAGGATTTGGTGCAGGATGACAATTCAGTAGACTCGTACGACTATTCATAGATCAGAGACTAAAAATTCTGGGTTTTTCAATGACTAGGTATGACAACTGAATATGACCAATTCTGAGAGATGGACTGATTTTAATAAGGATAGACTAGTTTTTGACATAGACAGAGTTTATCACTGAGTTGTTTGATTTATGTTCTCCAGTTTTAGTATTCCAGTTTCAGTTTGGGAGATGAAAGCATAGAAAACACATAGTATGAATAGTAACCCCAATCACAACATGCAAAACCCTATGGAAGTTGGCTTAGAGGAGAAAACCTTTGCTTGCTGACTTAGGTACACACCCAATAGCTAATTAGAATATGACCGCTGAGTCTCACGCAATGGATTCTCAACATCGTATTAGCCGACTCCAAATGCTAATTGGGGCACGATATGGCAAGTGTCTTGGGAGAGTTACTATCTCTCTTGCACAAATATTATCAACCTTTCAGAGGTGAATCGGGTAGCTTCTCATTTTTATCGGATCTAGTAAGGGTTCTGTTTGGTGCGTCGAGGTATAAACTCAATTAAGAGGTCTCCCAACCTTGAAAACCAAGGTTTAATATACCCGAAGGTACTAAGGAGAGCTATTCTTGAGCACCGCAGTTGACTTGATTTTCATCAAATCATGTTTATTTTATAGTGGGTTGGAGTACTTGGCATTTAGCCATTCCCACTTAGGTCATTCCCCTCTCACTGACCGTAAAGGCTATAGAGTTATTAGCTCCTTGGGAGGGCAGGCCTGCTAAAGATGTACAAATCTCAAAGAAAAAAAGGCCTCAAGGGTCTAGATTTCTGATTGTCTTAGAAAGACAAGAGCATACTCTCATACCTCTCAGGATTTTCCAAAAAGACACAAAAGACAGATTTGTTCATTTACCCAGATAGCAAGTTAAGTGCCTAGAAAAATTAAGGAATACACAATGTTTGATTGATCTTTCCTTAGGCAACCTGCAAAAACAATGTATCAGTAGTCATGTTGTTTTCATTCTTTGACAAGAGTGTGTTTGGTCGATAAATTATTTGACAAACATCGTGCAAGAAACAAGTTAGGCTATGAAAATATCATGCAGACAGAAAACAACTCAGGGTTAGCGTTAGCATTAATCAAAATTTAATCCAAAAAATCCTGAAAAGTAGTTTGTTTTTAATCTGTCAGAAAAATCATACAACAATCTTCATAAAGAAAAACAACATAATAGTTTTATCGTACGAGTTAGAAACCAGCATAGAACAACAAAAGGATAGCATAAGTAGTATGTTGTACGAGTTAAGAATCATCACAGATCGACAGAGTATAAAAGAATTATTATTTCGTACGAATGCCAATCCAGATTCGTACGACAATTTAAAGGATATGATCTTGTTTAGTACGATAAATTGCAGGTGTCAATATAATGTCATACAATGCAGTGAAACCGCTCATACGATATTTTGCAGAGGCTGTATGGACGAAACCTGCAGGATAAAAAAAAAGATTTTGAGGCCAAAAAAGTAGTTTTCTGCCCCACGGTGGGCGCTAGAAATGTGTGTGTGAAAAGTGGACATGTATCTGTAAGAACAACACTTCAATCAAGTCATTACATGCATGGCTAATCATATATAATCAATGAATAATAAACCATAATAAATCAACCCATTGCCTTCTAAAAGATGTGAGTATAAGACTACTCTCAGATTATTTAGCAATACTAGTGACTAGACAACATCAAGACGAAGGATTTTATCTATATGAACATGATGTTAGCTAGATGGATGCAATATTAATCTAACAAGATTTAAGAAATATTAAGCTAAATGATTTAAATATGTATGCAATATGTGAAATAACTAATATGCAATGAACCTAAAGCAAAACTAGCATAATAACAATACATTCTCCAGGCTTTTTTTTGAATGAGAGATGAGCCTGAATTTATAGAAAATTCAGAAAGAAACCTATGGCTGAGATCAAATGATGACGAGCGGTCAAGATTTTCCAAGAGGAAGCACAATCCAGGTGAATTGATGTGATTGGATGCTTTTCTCAGTTTTAAAGGAAATTGAACTAAAATTAAGATTAAACCAGAAAAAAATTGATTTATTCTCTATTTCATTCAATTTTAATATTTAATTGTTTTAACTGCTTTCTCTGAGATTGTTTATCAATTTTTAATTTGTTTTTCAAGATTATCTCCAATTGATTCCTTTTCTCAAATTTTTAATTCTTTCTTGGTCAATTAATTCCTTTTTTTGATTTATTTCCATTTTTGAAGATTTGTGCTCAATTGATTTATTTAATTAAAATTAATTCTTCAAAATGATTTAATGGCAAATTGATTTATTTAATTAAATATGCTAGGATATTTAATAAAATAAATAGGATAATTGATTAAAATGATTTTCTTGGAATGATCAATTAATTAAATGAACATTTAATTAATATTGGTTGATTAATTTGCCATGTGACATTTAATGTTTAAAGAATTAATTGTGTGCTCAAGATTTATTTAATTGCCTTTGGTTAGGACCTTGGTGATGTTGTCGAGATTAGGGGCTCATGGTTTAGATGACCATTTTTAGGGTATTGCATTAGCAATTCACACTTCTCTGGATAATTGTCTGGAATTTTATGTAGTCAATGAGGCTCCTATTGTGATGAGCAGTGTGCTCTAGGCTATACGCCTTCCTGCAAGTGCATGCCCATCATATATTGTAATATCTATTCATATGGCCAGTGGATTGATATTGTGGGTCACAAATCCCACCATGGTTTTTCCATGTATAAATATGTGTGTTATGATTCTCATTTATGTGTTTGGCTTATTGTTTGCATTACTTCTTTTAATTTTGTTTATACTGGTATACAGGTTGGTGTATGAATGTTTTGTAAAGGCTAAAATCTACTATTCTGGTATAACACTGATTCAACTCCCTCTCAATGTTATTGGTTTCCAACAATTGGTATCAGAGCCTTGTGCCTCAGAGGAGTTTTAAGAGATTCAGGAAGATCCTGAAACTGGAATCATTGAATATGGCTTTGGAGAAGCAGCTTGAGATGGCACTTGAAGTTATGATGTTGAAATATTGAAGAATTTAAAGCTAAAAGATGAGTTGAATTCTGCTAAAGAATTTATTCTTGTCCTACAAGAGAGACTATCATCTATTCGAGCTAGGAGGAAGGAACTTTTGCAAAATTAGGATGATGAAGAAAATGTACTTAAGGAACAATGTCAGAAATTGAGTCAGGATAACATGGTTATGAAGAATGAAATGCAAGCTATGACTATGAGGATGTCTAAGGAAATTGAGGACATAAATAAAAAGGAAGAAAATCTTATTATATCCCTGAAGAACAAATTTGAAGAATGTGGTAGGTTGACTCATGAAAATGAGATATTAGGGTCTAATTTGGTACAATCCCATAGCAATGAGCAAGAGCTTGAGAGATAAATGACAATACTAAGAGATTACTTAATTGCTCCAAGTGAGTACAAATAAAAATTCAAGATCAACTCAACACAACTTGATGAGTTACTGAAGAGACAAAGGCAATTTGGAGATTCCAGTGGACTTGGACTTGAGAAAGGCCAGAGTTTCGGTACTGCTAATGAAGATAAAAACCTTAAGGCACTGGTAAGGCAATTCAATGGTAGATGTTTTGTTTGCAATAAATTTGGACACATGACTAGGCAATGTAGAAACAGATCAAATCAGAACCCCAATTTTTCTCCTCATAAATGTTTTAAATGCAATAAAATTGGTCATAAGAAAAAAGATTGCAAAATGAATGTAAAATGCTATGCTTGTGTAAATTTGGACATATGGCTAATCAGTGCATGTCAAGCAATTTCACTAATTTCAGCAAGGCAATTCAGAAGAACAATGTTACATGTTACGCATGCAATGAGGTTGGACATATTGCTAAGTTTTGTAGAAGAAGAAATCCACTGGTTGACAATGGAGGATCAAATGATAAAGGCAAAGAGAAGGTTAGTGAAATTTGACAAGATCATACTCAGAGGTGGGTTAGAAAGACTGAAGAGTAATCATTAGATGGGAATGTCCCAGTTACCTATCAGGCAGAAGAGGCTGCTCCTGCACTGACAGTGAGCTCATCCAGTAAGTAAGGCAGTTGCCTTAGGGGTAGGCAAATTTCATGGAAGATGATGCATATGCCCCTGGATGATATTCTGGAAGATGTTCCAGATATTGGAGAGGATTATCCGACATTGATATGTTCAGAATGAGATGCCACCTTCTTATAAGATAATCTATGAACCATTTTCTTGATGGATAAAAGGTTGATTAGACTTCATTGTTATTCACCTAGCATTCAGAGCGATTTCAGAGCAATTCAGAGAAACCTAGTGCGATCAAATTTCTTCTTGAGCGATCACACTGACATCTAGAAGGATTTATTAGATGTTTTCACTGGCATCGCTCTAAAGGTATTTTTCTTGAATCATCAAATCAGGATCATCTTCTGCTCCTATTTTCATAGCAAATCCAACTATAGTAGAAGTTAAGGACTGCCCCAGGCCAATTTTCAAATGGTATCCACATGTGGCTACCAAGAAAGATTCGGTTGGAGCATTTTCTCGTGTTCCGGAGGGAGTGGTATATGTGGAAGATGTTAGGACCTATATTCATTCTCATATAGAGGACTTAGGCACTTCAGAGATCAAGGGGATGTATATGAATGAACTCATGGGAGAATCTGGTAAGATCAATCCAGCATATAAACACATCGAATATCTAGGGTTCATAGATATTCTGGATATTCTGGAGTTTGAGGATGAAATAGTTAGATATGTATTGAGAAGAGTACATGGGGAATTCATATGGCTGGACAGACCCTATAAAATCACTAAGGAAGCCATCCGGGCAATTATTGGTTTGCCATCAAAAGGGAAGCATCCAATTAAGAAAGTATCAAATGAATTTGTAAGGAAGATCACCAGTGCCACATCAGACAAGATATCGATGAAGGTGAGCACCATCACCAACACCAACATCAAGTTTGGAAGCATGGTTATAGGATAAAAGGTAACTCAGTCTAACTGATTAAAGCTAGTTTCAAGTTCATGTATTTTGACCGCATATAGGATGATGAGAGAAAATATCAAGTTAGATCTTTGTGACTGGATGCTTGAGGAGTTATTGATCAATTTAGGAAAGATTAAAGGTGAGAAGAAGGGCACCTTTTGGTATGGAAATTTGTTAGTCTTCTTAATGTTAGACTTTTTGAATGATACCCCTAGTTCTAGAAGGAAGCAATGAGATTTTGACATCCTGGGAGGAAGACAGTTAAAGCTATCAATTGTTGCATTGGGAAGTCTTAAAGATGATAAGGTATGGGGTTACTTCAAAGCTTTTCAGAAATCTTTGAGGTCTGGAATAAGAATACCTAAGCATATAGTAGAGAAATACTCTACTGACATTTGTTTACTGGCTAAGAAGGATGTGACTCTCATAGAGGTAGTCAAGCCCTAGAAGATTTGGATAGAGGAAATGGGCTATGAGGTAGATGCATTAATCCTTGATTCCTATGCAAAAATTCTGATTGATGCAGAGATAGATGAAGCAGAAAAACCCCGTGGAACAACACAACAAAAGACTCTTGAGGTTGAAACTGAGTTCAACCGAAAGAAGAGGAAAAACAAGAAGGTAAGGCAAGCAAGTTTGTACAAGAAGTTTCTAAGGACATTAAGGCAATCATTGATGCTGTCCCAGAGAAAGGGAGAAAGAGGAAGGATCTCGTAGTTCACATTGAACCTTGACTGCAGATTGTGAGCCTAAAGATGACACACCATTAGCATTCAAAAGGGTTGTGAGGAAGAAACAAGAAGAACCTAAAGTGGAAGTGAAGAAACAACCGGTTAGGAAGGTTACCATCAAATTAATGGCACAGAAGAAGGCACCCAAGGCTACACCATTAGCTGCATCCAGAAGGAGGAAGAAGAGTGACATTGATTTGGCACTAGAGATTGGTAATGTAATAATTATTCTGCCTAAGACTTGTGCTGAAATTGTAGATGAAATAACTAAGGACGGGATGCTGAAAAATGTTAAGTATTATTATGATACATTTAAAGATGATGAACTGAGAGAGGTAGATGAAGCAATTATTCTATATTTAGATATCTATAAGAAAGCATTAATTGAAATAGAAAATCGAATACCGACAAAGCTATACAGCATGTTAGATGCTAGAAGGTTATCTTGCATTGACAAACATATTAAGATGTAAGAAATTTTAGCTATATGTGTTGCTATAGCTCCATATGAAATGGAGAAGATAATAGAGTCTGCTGACAGAAAGGTTTTTAATAGCAAACATATAATAACTAGCCTGATGTTAGGAAGGATGAATGAGATAATAAAGGAAACACAAAAGGGTTGGATATATTTTTTGGGATAGCATAGAGGATTCTTCACTTCACCGGAGACAAAGACATAAATTGTAGATACACCGATTGAAGGGAAAGGTAAAGGAATTATGGGTACTCCACCCTCATTTTTGAAGAATCTCAAGATAGTGGAAATTCAGCCACTGGTTAACACAAATGTACAAACAAATACAAAGACACCGATTAATGCTAAGAACATTGTACATGATACTAATATTGAGGATACTTATCCTCCGGATATTAATGTACAGGTTGAGGATACTATTCCTATAGAGGAACCAACAATTGCACAAACTGCACCAAGTGGCGAAGCCACCGGTGCAAGTGAGGAGGTAATAAAGGTTAAATCACCAGAGAAAATAGGGGAATCTAGTAGGGAACCAGTTGCTGACACATCATTATTAACAATTGACACTTCTCTAGTGGAAAAGAAAAAAATCATAGAGATGAGTCCCACATAACTACTGATGATGGCTGCTCAGAAATTGATGAAGGAAGGAACTACAGACAAGGGGATTATAGATCCATCCATCATTGTTCTACATAGATTGGTCCCGGAATGTAAGATTGAGAATGAAGCGAGCCCTTCCGGCAAGCTTAAGGTAATAACAAAACACATCTCTAAAGATTTTCAATCATTACAACAAATATGTAACAAGCAAGCACTTGAAAAATGCACTTTGGCTAAGAGAGCCACTTCTGATTAGATCATTGAGAGAGAGAAGAAAAAGATTGAGGAGAAGTTAATTCCAATTGAAAATTCTTTGAAACAAGGTACTAACATATTCAGGGTATGTTGCAATACTGAGATTCTTACAACAAAAGTAGATGAAAAGATAAAAGAGATACATGACAAAATTGCTAGTATTGCTAACTCTTTTGATGGACTATTTTCACTAACAACATCTATTGATGGACAAATTCTAACCACGGAGAACCAAATTTCTGCTCTTGAAAAGGAAAGAGACAAGATCATTCGGAGAGCCATAAGTCTCAGAGGTTTGGTGAGTCCAAGATTGGATTCACTTGGTGTACATAAGAAGGAATGCATAGATATTTTGGGAAAGCCCACACCGAAAGAAGTCACTAAGAAAGAATCTTTTGCATATTTACTCAGTGGACTTGTATCTATCTCCGACACATTCAAAACTGGCTGGGATACTTATGTAGAGTTATTAGAGAAAGCTTACCCAGAAATCTTAAAATTGGTCAAGCTCTGGTAAGACATTTTTGGAATCATTCACTGTATAGTTATTATTCTTTGACATATTTTTTTTGAGAATTGATGTCAAATGGGGAGTAGTATAGATATGAAAAAGAATGAAGGGTTGCATACATTAGGGGGAGTTATAGAGTTTTTGGAATTTTGGAGTATTGGAGCATTTTTGCATATTCATCTCAGGGGGAGCAGGGCAGGATGAAACCGACAGTTGAAACCATGACCATTTTTCACATGAGTGTTGCCATCAATTCCAAAGGGGGAGATTGTTGTCAATTGACACTCTATTGGTTGTTTTCACTATGTTGTCATTGATGGCAACATGATTTTGGGTTCTGGCTTCATATGGTGTACCGACAGGCACTTCACAGACTCTACACCAACACCGACATAGGCATCGACAGGATAGAAGATTTGTTTGGTCATCGGTAATACAAACCGACATGGTATAGTAAAGGTCATCGGTATTGGAGGCCGACACATCTTGGATATAGTATCGACAACTTGTTTGAATGCTTATTCATTTACGTTATATGACCGACACGTAAATATGATATTGTATATATCTTTATAAGCCGACATAAGGCATAAGTTTGTATAGGGTATATAGGGGAGATTGATTAGATCATTTTGTAATAAGAATAAGGATAGGCATGTGGAATGGATATGCAGATGTGATATAATGTGAAATATATCAGAGAGACTATGTATGTGAGGAATTCATTGTAAGGGTTATTTCGGTACAAAGGTTTAGGGTTTTAACCGGAATAGACATAGCTTAAATCGAAACTGTATTCTGGCATTGAAGATGCTATCTTAGCAGTTCACACTTCTTCGGATTGTTGCCTAGAATTTTGTGTAGTTAGTGAGGCTCCTATTGTGATGAGCAGTGTGCTCTAGGATGTAAGCCTTCCTACAAGTGCAGGCCCGTCATATATTGTAATATCTCTTCATATGGCCAGTGGATTGATATTGTGGGTCACAAATCCCACTATGGTTTTTCCTCTTTGAGGTTTTCCACATATAAATTTGTGTGTTATGATTCTCATTTATGTGTTTGGCTTATTGGTTGCATTACTTCTTTCAATTCTATTTATACCGGTATACCGATTGGTGTATGAATGATTTGTTAAGGCTAAAATCTACTATTCCGGTATAACATTGATTCACCCCTCTCTCAGTATTATTGGTTTTCAACATAACATAGAATGGAAAGTGGACGCTACTCATTGGAGCCCCTACTGCAATAAAATACTAGATAAAGTGAACATATAGAGAGTAGGTGGCACTCGCTCCTCCAACACATCACTAGCACACCTTTTTTGTTACCCAAAGGTTGAAAAACCTTGCAACAAAGGAATTTTATGTCTCACAATGAAGGGTACATGAGGGGTATCTATGGGGTATGATCCACACTCTGTGAACCAACAAGTATGGGATTTGAGCTTCTAATCACAAAATTTCCTATTAATTCTCCAAGGAACAAAGCTACATACAAATTCGCTAGGAAAGCCACTTAAAGCTCTTACAACCCTTATCAGGCCTTGATTTTTAAAGGCTACAAAATTTAGATTGCACCCATGTCATATGTACCCTATTGGACAAGATTTCACTCTTTACCCATTTATATAGCGATTCGAAAAAGAAAACCCACTTTGATTGTCCTCCCTTGAAGTCACCACTTCTTTGAAGAGCCAGGCCTTCTAAGAAAAATAAAAGATGGGTGTTGTTATGGTTTTCTCTTACACCTAGAATATTGGAGGCAAGGGGAGAGGATACTTAGTGCAACTATAGGTCCACCCTAGACAAAATCATAAGCATGGCAAACACAGAAGACAAGGTTCATTTTATAGCACTAATTTAAAATGATTTCTAATCTATGAAGCAAGAAAATGTAAACAACATAAAACCCTGCAAAATCATAGATTAGAAGTTTAAAAAACAACCCCTTTCCATGCTTTGGTCCAGCAACAATATTGTTAGTAGTTTCAAGAGGGGTCTTTGTCGAATAATATAAGAGCTACACCAACTTGTTAACACCAGATTTAAGTAATAGAGTGTCAATAAACAAATTGGCCCTTCAAAGAATAGTTCAAAAAATGATAAAATGTCAAAGGAGTAATAAGAACCAACAATCAGAGAGACCATCATAGTATTGATGAAATTGCTTTGAATTTTAGAGGTACATCTCCCTCTTATGATCTACCAAAAATTAGAAAATGCAACTAACAACCGTCCATCAACATGACATGAATGCGAACGAGGATTCATAAATAAAGGAGATCATTAGGACATGAAAATTTTCCCATCAATTTAACAATGTCTTGTCGATGTGATAGAATGGGCCCACAAGTTTTGTTGGATCAGTGAAGTCCACATAGGCTTCCGATGATAACAAGAAATACTCTTGTCTTGATGATGTTGCATTCCACCTGATACTACGTCTGCATCATCTCCTCAATGTTGGAATTGGATTTAATAATGGCACATGGTATTGTTCTAAGCAATATCAACAATGATTTGTTGGTCTTTGGAACTGGTTCTAACACTTGTATAAATCACCAACAAGTTCACCTTTTCCTTAGCCACAAACTTAAGAAATATAACCACACTCACTTCAATGAGTTCAATTTTTCTTATCAACGCTCAACACTTCAAATAGAACAACTCATAAATCTTTGAAACAAATTCTTCTTCAATTAAAAATAGCCCATCGAGGACTGATAGAGAAAATGAAACAACAATCTTTACTTGGAAAAAGTCAAACAAAACTGAGTTCAAGTAGAGACATCAGAGGCCAACACTCAGACTTGAAATTGAAAATGTTTGTTTCCTTAGTTCAACTTTCTTTGTCGGATCCCCCCAACAAAAATGGAACTTGAAAAAACTGCCACCAAACTTAACTTTACCTTGAACAAAAGTTCACGATGAAGTGTCAAGGCTTGGCACCAAAAATAGAACCAACTTAGACACTTCATGACACTTTCATCCTCTAATTCAATTTGGTCTATCAGAGCCCAACAAAGAAAGTGGAAAAAACTTGCTCTGCAAACTTGAATCATTTTTATACTTCAATATTTTCCTCCAAAGTTTTGGGAGCCTCATCGAAGTGCAACACAAAGAGTTGAAAAAATCATAAACACAAGAAAGCTTTCTCCTTCAATAGTTCAATTTGATAGAAATGGGACTTGTATCGACTTAAAAGTTTTTAAAGAAACAAAACACAAGTAAGTTCAATAAAGTTTTTTGGGGCATGACAAGTGTTCTTGGACTAACACAAAACTCCAACTAACTCAAAGATAGCGAAATTTCTCATGTCAACTAGAATAGGACTAAACTTAGCCAAAATTTGAGTATGGGTGAAAATTTTAGCTAATAGTGGCTTCGACTGGGGACATGGACTATAAAGTACAATGCAATAAACCCAAAATCTCATGCAAAATACCAATGTCTAGCCCATTGAGAAATGTAATCAAGAGATATCAAAATATAGGTTTTTGCTTTTTAGGGGGCGGAGGAGGACAAGCCACAAGCAAAAAATGAACACACCAAAATTGGAAAGCCAAAACCTTCCTTAACCTACAACACTATAAAAACTTATTTACAATATTCTGCATGGTAGGGAGACCCTACCCTAAGAAATAAACCCAAAAGTACTCAATCAAAGCCATTAACAACTTGGGAAAAGTAGGATCCATTGCAAGAAAGGAATGCATACCCATGGAATAATAATAAATAAAACATTGGTATGCAAACTAAATGGAAACTCAAAAAAATTAATCATGGTGCAAGGATTCATGACCAAAGAGCCACCACTCATCATACACTTTTGGAGGCAACAAGAATTCATCAATCATACTACATAGGGTGAATAGGATCTGTACAAATAAAATCATTATCCACATCATCCTACACATGCTTGTCAGAAAAGTGAATTAAGTCTCGAATGGGACACCCTTTACATAAATTGTGATGGTGACCAATATTAACTATATCCACTTCAACTGTCAAATTATTTACCATTACAATATTCTATTCTTTAGAGAGAAACTCTTGATTAGCATAAGAAAGGAAGGACAAAACTTGCATATCTTTAATTTTAAAAAAAGGGGACTTTAAAAATGATACATTATTTACCTTTCCCAATCACAAAGCGTCTCCACAACTTTCCTCAAGAATTTCCAATAATTCTTGTTGTAGACATTCTCCACTATATTCTTTGTCGATGATGACATCAGTAGAAGGGTCCAACTCAATATGAGTTCCCACTTCCAGTAGGAATTCTTCCAACAAATGATGAACTAGTTTTGATTCCAAAATTTTACACTCCTTACTTGACCCTTCTTGCATCTCCTCTTCCTTGTGATCACCCATACACTCTTCAGGATCACAATTAGCTACCTTAGGCTCAAGAGCATGACAATTTTCATCTTCAAACATGAGAGGTAAAAGAGAAACACCTTCTCCACATAAGAAGTTATCATCTAGACACCAATTTGAAATGAAAACAACATTATAATATTCTAATGTCATATCTTTGATGTTTTCTTCAAGAGAAGAGGATTATTTCTCTTTCATGAATGCCTACATGCATTCCAAGAAAGATTATGAACTTTTATCCTCAACAGGGCTCTTCTTAGGAGACAAATTTTTTGGACATTCTTTGTTCTTGCCAAAGATTGGGCCTGGAATTTTGATTGCATGAGTGATAGACACTTAACAATTTAATCATCATGCCTCAGCTTTGTCACTTGATCTTCTATGTTGACACAAGATTGTTCAGTTGCTCCGCCTTTCGATATCAGATTACTCATACATGCAGATTTATTTTCCCCATGAGCCAGTAAGATATTTTCACCATTAGTCTCTTGTTCAATATGTTGTAGAACTTGAAGAAAATAAAGATGAAATTTATGTGACTATAATTGTATGCAGTCATAGACACACTTCACAAAGTCTAGAATAATCGAATTCTTTTGAACTGTATAATAGGAGGGATCTTCTTCATCTTCATCACTATCATCATCATCAATCATAGAATTAGCATATGATTGTCTTTGTTGGAGCCAGACCATAATTCAATATTTGGAAATGGAGTCACCAACCTTCATTCCTTGGGAGGCACCTTTAAATTTTTATGGAGGGAATAAGGCGCAAATCACTACGTTCCCTAGTAGAGTCACCAAAAATTTGTTGGTAAACAGATTGGTCCTTAGAAGAAAAGTACCCAAAATGTCTCAAAATGCTTAGGAAGAAGGACTAATAAGAATTGATAGTTGAATAGATCATCATGGGATTGATGAACTTCCTTTGAATTTTAGAGGTATAGTTCCCTCTTATGACCTAACACTAAAAGGGGGTATGCTTTTAACCAGAAAACAAAAAAGACAACTTACAACCACCCATCACCATAGTACAAATGTAGATAGGGATTCAAAAATAAATGAATGGAAACTTTTGACTTAAATATCACCTTTCTCTCACACCCACAAATGATTAATCAAAGGAAAGTTTAACATTCCCCATTAAGATGTATACATACTTTAGGCTCAAAGATCTCATAGAACACATACACATAACTAATGCACAAGAAATCACTAGAGATGACTACACTGAATCAAAGACCAACTACAATAAAAATGAATATATTCAAACTCAAAGATTCCATATACATCCCTTTCCTTCCTTGATGAAGGCTAATAGCTCAAAGATTACCCTGCCCAGGTATACATAAATCATGCCAAAATATAATTATTCTCTTCCAAACACAGACCCAAGAAATGCCAAGTCTCTGATTGTGCCTCCCTCATGCGTTAAAGGGTAAGGGGGATTAGATGTCTGGCTACAATAAGCTCACTGAGGAATTCCCCCCAAACAAACCAACATATAGACTCAAACTCTATACACCTAAAAATGGTCTAAAGATGATTAATTAAATAAGCAATTACTTAAGTAATCCCCCTTCCCAATTTAATTGAATTCACTAAGTAATTTGATTAAATTCCCCCTTTCCTCTACTTATTAATAAATCTAAGGATTTATTTAATAGGTTCATTTAAATAATCCCCTTTAATTAATTAATTGCCCCCATCAAATTCATTTCTTCTAAATCCCATAATTAATTAAAACAAATCAATTTATGAGTTGTTGAGATTAATTAGCCTTTTCCTATTATTTAAATTTTTAAACTCAAATTCTCCTAACTTATAACCACCTAACCTAACCCCTTCTAAACCTAACTCATTTTGTCTAACCCCAGGTTTGCCTAAACCCATCCTAAACGTAACCCATTCCATTAACCCACATGTCCCCTTTCCTTGAAAACTTTAGCCTCTCATGAGAAAAGCTTTGTGAAACTTGTCACTAAGTGTTCCCTTTCATCAAACCTCTTCTAGAAGCCTCTTGACACTTGTCACCATAGAGATGACAGATGTCCCCTTTAATCCAACCCCTTTTCCAACCTCCTCCAATTTAACCATTGATATCTTCAAACTTAGTCTTGACCATTAATTCCTGCCACCTCACCCCTGGCCTTGGAAATCCTATAAACAGACCTCATTTTGGAGCAATAATCATCCCATATCATTTGCATTCAAGCATTGTTACTATAGTCATATAGCTCTTAGCAATATCATTTTAGCATTATTATTGTTGGGTCTCAAATCAACAGATTGGATAGGTTCTAAGGAAATGCCAACTCCAATGATCAAACCCTCCAATTGACCTGGCCAACTTATAGAGTGAACCTGTTTGGTTGTTAACTCTCTCACTTTAGGCTCTGCAGGACCTAGGCGGGTATACCTATTCACCAGTTGTTTTTAATGACCAGTGCCTTTTATAGCAGATTAAGTGTCCTGATCTGGTTTCCTCCTATCTCAGAATGGCATAAGTTCCTAGGATGGAGATATAGCAGATGAGTTCAAGATTGTTGTTGTAGAAGCTATTCGATCTATGTTTCCTACTTAGTTACTCTTATTGCTTTAAAATAACATATGATGAATATGGTGATAAGTGTAATTTGTAAATAGCTAGTGCCTTCTTCGCTGTTTGGGCTACAGAGTCATTATATTTTCTTTAGGACTTACTGTGCGAACTTGTGAGACAGTTTTTACCCACCCCTTTATGGATCTGTCGGTTATTATTTCTTATGAGATCAATTGAATGCTTATATCATAAGTTGCTTGAATGAATTTAACCCTACCTTTAAGGGACCATTCAAATAAGCACTGCGAAGAACAATTATAATTCACAAACAGAACTTTTATTTCAACCTTATAACATACAACATAAATTTCATTCAAAGAATATGAATAACCTTATCTCCTTTAGATAATATCACAAGCGACTACCAAAAACAAAATGAAATAATCCACAACACATATGCAAAGAAAAACGACTGATCATAGCATGTATTCCATCAAAATTTGTATAACAGAAAACTTACAGGCTGTCATACATCGCTGTCTTGTCCCTATAATACCTCTTATCCCAATATTACAAAAACCTCTCTCATATATATATGAGAGCAAAAGTCATTTATGAAAAGACGTTTCTTTTCAAAATACTAATTGTTAATTTTGAATATTCCTAACAAACTTAAGTAAAAAGAGATTAAGAATTCCTAAATAATGAATATAATCATCCTCTTTAAAAGTCTTGATCTTAATACTCTCTTTCTTCAATTCTTCTCCTTGTGAAAGGTATTCGAAGATCATCTGGTTGACGGTAGGGGCCATGTCTTTGCTTCGATCCAACCTTGACAGAGCCCGATCCTTGATGCTTACAAGTTCATTCCTCAAATCTTCCATAGAAATTACTCCTCCTTCTTTATAAAACAAGGGCATTCCAATAGGGCTCCCATCATCCAATTCTTTAAGATCTCCTTTTAGCATATCTTCGAATTTAACATGATCTTCTATATATGAAGTCCCTTTAGCCTTCTCCTCTGGCGTCATCATATCAACACTGTTTATCACCTCATGCAATCGTGCTTTTAACCTCTCATGCTCTCTTAATGCTTTTATGGTTCCAGTGTATACCTTCCAATAATGTTCAACATGTATAAGCATGGTGTTGAATCGGTGTTCAATGATGTCATTAACCAATTTATCCATCTTTTGCTGGATATTATTTACCTGTTTGGTAGCCTTATCTGCTTGGCATTTCCAATATAGAACATTAGAAACATCATCCAAGCTCTGTCCTATGGGATATGAGGCATATTCATTCAAAGGAGTCCCTGTCTCAAGTTGTAATATTTTCGTTTGTAACTTCTGATTTTCCTCTTTAGATCTTTCATACAAGCCCTTATAGGTAATATTTTCCCTGACCAAAAACTCTGTTTGATCCAAATTTAATTTGGCTACATCCAGGTTCAACTTTGCAGTGACCCTAGGGTCAGTCTTTCCAACCTGATGAATCATGAGGTGTCCAAAGGTTTCTTCAATATCCACAATAATTGGTCTTTTTCCTTTCGGATATAATGCCCATTGTAGGAGAGCCTTTTGATTTGGATCATATCCGGAGCCTAGGAATAATTTATCTATCTCTTGAGGCAACACTTGTTGATTCAAGTCCTGCTTCTTCAAGAATCCATCAAACAGAAGTGCTGAATTTATGTCCCAACCAGAAAAGATGATAACACCAGCCTCTTTTAATATTTTCCTCCCTTTCTCAGGGGTCATATCTTTCATGAGGGTATTGATTTCATCCTGTAGTCTTTTCATCTGTTCTTCTTCTGGTTTTCTAGCCATACTTCATTTCACATGAGCCCCTTTATACTGGTACAAGAATGAAAGGAATTCCCTTGAAGAAGCAAATCCATCATCAGCAACAAAGTCTTCATGCTCTGTCATCCTTATATCAACTACATCTCTAATGTTAAATTCACCAGTGTCCACATCCACCTCTGCTTCAAAACCAGGGGGATAATCTTCTCTAGGAGAGTCAGTAGGGATGCTACTAGCAGCTGATTTTGGTGACATGTGAGCCAATGGTTGACTATCCTTTTCAGTGTTGATAAAATGAAGGAATTGTGGGGGCACTCTATGCATAATCTCTACTTCATGTTGAAGTAGCCTTTTGGCTATCTCCAAAGGGTCTTGGAGGTTTCCAAGTAAGTCTCCATCCACCATCCCCCTCACTCTTTTCCATTTGAAGGCTTCCCAAGTCATTTCGCTTCTTTCTCTCAAAACCCTGGCCTCTTCCCTTTCAAGGTTCTTAATTAAATCATTTGGCATTTTAGCCGCATGTAGTCTGGCTTTTAGTTTTTGTGACGCCCTGGCAGCTCTTATATATCCCTCAGGATCAAAGTTCTCTCTAGGCTCACCCAGAGTCATGCCATAATAATCTAATTTATTTTGAAGTAAATGATAGCTTTTGGAACTTTTAACAATAAAATCAAAAAACACCAATAACCCTGGCACAATGGATTGTTTACCAAAATCCGTAAGATGTTTGGCACTAACAGCAGATAATTGTCTCACAATCTCTAGGCTAGCCACCCTGTTTGGTACTGTAATTGGAAGCATGTATGGCTTTCCTTCATACCCAAATATCCTGATTTCTGTATGATTAAGGTGGCAATACTAGTCACCCCAATTGTGATCAATCTGAGACTCTGGAGAGAAGTCTTTTGGCCTGAGGAATCTCTTAATTTCAGGGGACAGAGTATAATCTCTATGTTGTCCAAAGGCCGCACTAAGAGGTTTCACAAAATACTCCTGAAAGTGCCAATATTGATTGTTTATGAATCTTTGGTCCCATGCAGAAACCCACAACTGAACTGGTTTCTTCATACCATTCTTATCATAAGCTCTGATGCTAAAATCATCTGACCAGAAATTAATTTCTTGTCCACAATAAAGAATAATGTGCATCAATAAAGAATACAATGAGAAATGGACATTTACAAGGTCTCCTTTCAACTTTTCCAACCCATGATTTAGGGCTTCTGCAACATAAGTGGCATAGTCAAATGACCTAGGGTCTTTCGATTGTAAATCAGCACACAAAACCATAACCCCAATATCCATGAGAGGATGAGCCTCTAAGCCTAATACTTGGGCTGCAACATAGTATGTATACTTAAAATACAGATGGAATTGGTTGACATCAAATGGCACCTTGTCATTTTTACTGAATGGAACAAAGGACCCCCCTAATTTTGGCCGGTGAATGGGTAATCTCCATGTCCTGTAGATGTCTTCCAAGTTAAAGAATTCTCGCGACAGTTTCTGCATATCAACTTTCTCTTCTACTTCCCAGTCTAGATCAAATACCATATCAATAGTCTGTTTGTTAATCACCACCAAGGGATTCCCTCGGTAGTCACATATGGTTTTGGTTCTTGGATCATAGCAATCTACCAGAGCTTTCATTAAGTTGACATCCACAAATACATTCGGGACTACCAATTTCCCTAAGTTTTTCTTCCACAGGTTACTTATGGGCTCAAGAGCATCCCTTCTCTTGTAACTAAATAGGAACAACTCATGTCCTCTGATTTTAGTCCATATGTCTCCTAGATGTTCAAATCTATCTTCCAATCCTTCTTCTTCACTCTTGATCTTTTTAGACCTCACACTGGATGTCGGGCACTGGTCTAGCAAATCCTGAGTCAAAGCTCTACCCTCCTTTTTCTGTCGTTTGGGCTTCTCTTCAGGGTTCAATTCTTTCCCTTTTCTACTCTTTTTAGAAGAAGAAGAAGGTTCCATAATTTCAGTAAATACGAGAAATCACACTTACTTGGAGAATTGTCGAACTCTTCTGATTGTTGTTCACGAACTTCAACAAATCCCTTGCAATTTTCCGTCTTTTGGCATCAATCTGGTTCTTATGAAAATTTGATCAATTCAGTTGTAATTGCATGGGCAACTTGTGCACAGTTAATGTCTCTGCGTCTATAATGGCTATTCAAATGTTTAAACTTAATTGCAGATGTGACATTCTCCACTTGGGCTTTTAACTCTTTCGCGGGAAGTACTGTTCAACTGAAATGATCGTAAATCAAGTTTTCGATGAAACCCTTGTCTTCGGCCGAATACTCTGATCTTTCATCGAAAGCTCACTTTCCTCGATATCGCTTTATCGACGAATAGCCCATGTCAAAAAACCATTTTCTAGTCTCCTCGAAATCATCTTTTCCTCGATGAACTTTCTTTCAATGAGTCATTCGTGAGTTTCATCAAAATCATATTTCGATGGACACTGTTCTTTGGTGAAAGTCCATGCAAGCCCTTCGAAAGCCCTTTTTTCTTCGATGTCCCCTTTATCAATGAAACCCCTTTATTTTTATTCGATATAATGTTATTGATGAGATTTGCTTTTCGATGAATATTTTTTAAGTCTCTTCGGCAGTTGTATTTCCTTGACTTCACCTTTTGCTTTTTTCTTTTCAGTTTTCGATGAAACTAGAGTATCGATGAGCGGCTTCCTTCATTTATCAAAAGTGATATTCCACTGAAGACATCTTTACTTTAGTGTTTTACATGTCATGTTCTATTTTGATGAAAGAATTCATTCGGTGAAACTCCTTTTGAGATGCTCGATATGATATTTTGGCCAATAATCTTTTAGTTTTCACGCCTATGGGAAGATTTTTTTATATTTTAAATATAGTGTTCAACAGTTATCATGTTCAGTTTTAGCTTAAATGTAGCTTATTTTATAGCATAATCATAGAATCATGTAGCTTAATCTCATCATTGCTAGCTTAAATGCACCATCATTATCATTTAAATCCTCCATTTAAGTGTAGTCAAGTCACTGGAATTTGCATAACCAAATCTGAGAGCAAAATTCATACTCGCATTTACTAGGAGGTGATAGATCGCTTAGCTATGGTTTTATTTTTCTTTGCTTTAAATTCATTAACCATGCTTGTAATAATCTATTGAGTGTTTTGTGTTTGTAGGTACAGGTACACTTCACAGGCATGACATTTTGGTGCCCACCATGGGGCCGAAATTATCATTTTTGGCCTCTCAAGCTTCATCAACATTCATCTCTGCTAGGTTTGAATCAAAATGTCGTACGGACTCATTTATGGCCTAGTACGACATGCTTTATGAGCTGAAATGACAAGAGATCCTATGTCGTATGAACCTTTAGGAAAATTACAGTGTTGTACAAGCTCTCATCCTGACTCGTACGATATCAGAAAGTGGCTCGTACGATCAGGTAATGTTTGTCGTACGAAATTCTGCTTCTGTGTTCTAAGAGAAGATTGCATTTCAGGTTTCATACTTCAGTTTGATTATGACTAATGCTAACTTTGTTTTGTTTATGATATTTTTGACAACTTAACTCTTTTTTGCAAGACAATTGACAAAGATACGCTTGTCAAAGAACAAATTCAAAACGCATCAATGACTACTAATGGATCTATTTTGTAGGTTGCCTAAAAGAATTCAACAAAACTTTGTGTATTCCTTAAAGTTTTTTTTAGGCACACTTATCTTTTGCTAAAGAAATGAACAATCATGCATTTTGTGTCTTTGATGATAGGTGAGTATGCTCTCACCTTTCTTAGATGATCAAAAAGATAGACTCATCTTTTACTTTCATTAATGCATTTCTTTAGCAGGCCTGCCCTCCCGAGGAGTTAATAACTCTTAAAGCCATTACGACCGGTGTGAGGGGAACGACCTAAGTGGGAACGGCTAACGCCAAGTAATCCAACCCACTATAAAATAAATGTGATTTGATGAAAATAAAGTCAACAACAGTGCTCGAGAATAGCTCTCCTCCGTACCTTTGGGTATAGAAAACCTTGGGTTTCAAGGCTAGGAGACCAATTAATGGAGTATTATACCCCGACGCGCCGAACGGATCCCTTACTAGTGCCGATTAAATCAGAAGCTATCTAATTCACCTCTGAAAGGGTGATAATCTTTGTGCAAGAGAGATGGTAACTCTCCCAAGATACTTGCCATATTGTGCCCCCATTAGCATTTGGAGTCGGATAATACGGCGTTGAGAATCCATTGCGTGAGACTCATCGACCGTATTCTGATTAGCTATTGGGTGTGTACCTAAGCTTGCAAGCAAAGGTTTTCTCTCCTCAACCAACTTCCTTAGGGTTTAGCATGCTTGGAGTCACTTATCACATCATGTGTTTGCTGTGTATTCATCCCTAAATTGAAAAATCAGACATCTAAAACTAGAAAACATAAGCAAAACATCAAAATTCATCAATCTAAATTCGATAAAACAAACATTTTGTATCTCTGCTCTATTATCTGTCGTACGAGTCAAGTTCTCTATCATACTATCTGGTGATTTTTCATATGGTTCATAAAGTTTTGTCGTATGAGTCTCTTCTTTTTCAGAGGAAATTTCTGATTTGTCATTTGGTCTTATATCTCTTGTCGTTCGGGGCTCTATAATTTGTTTTACGAGTCTCTGTTTTTATCATTCCAGAGCTGCACTTTGCATGACTTTTTCAGGTCTGTCATTTCTGCTTGGTCAATTTGCAGTAATCATACAACTATTATCTATTATTCTATACTTAAATTGTCTTCTTGGTTTTCTTGGTCAAGTTATCATCCGTCAAAATCAGACTTTAGAACATAAACACCTTAAGATTTTCAAGTGCTCACCCTCAACAAGTTCAAGATCTAAACATCTCAAAGTGCATTATCACCCTCTTTGATAAACTGATCACTCAAACATAGTTTCTCATTAGGATCTATCATCCTTTATCATGAAACTGAAACATTTGGTCAGGATAGTCTTGTCCCACATCGTAGGATATATCATTCCTACTGGACTTGGTTTTTATCAAATCATCATCATTGCACTCCAAAACCGAAGATCGAAAAACTTGCAAAACTTTAAACACTTGAACCATCTTTTCATGTCATATCACGCTATCACATTTACCTTGACAGTTGATCCCTTATCAAAACAAATTTTGGAAAATCGAACCCCTGAAATGGAAACAAAAACATTTGTAATAGCTAAAAATCATATCAACATGACATACCAAAGCAAAACAAAAGGAGAAGACATAACAAGC
This sequence comes from Cryptomeria japonica, assembly GCF_030272615.1. Classification (NCBI taxonomy): domain Eukaryota; kingdom Viridiplantae; phylum Streptophyta; class Pinopsida; order Cupressales; family Cupressaceae; genus Cryptomeria; species Cryptomeria japonica. The sequence continues at coordinate 417,038,181 of NC_081406.1, read as the reverse complement.
CAACATATCAAAACAATCAAACAAGTCTAAAATCAAAATCCAACTATGTTAAAACCTCACAAGGATTCAAACACATCTCTAAAGAAAGGTGGCTCTTTTATGCAAGTCTTAAAGATATCCCTAAAGGATTTGGCTAAAGAAGATCAAAATCGTGCACCTATGTTAGGAAAGGATCATCTCCCTATAAGCAAATTGACTCTCCAAAGGCATCTATTCCTACACCTCCTAAAAGCTTGCAAGAATCTTCCATAGCATCCTCACCAAACAATATACCCATCAAGCTTATTTTAGAGGATCCTATTCAAAGCTCATCTCCTTCATATCCAAGCATTAATTCATTGCAAAATCCCCATAGCGCTCCCTTGCAAATTGAAGTCCTCATTCATAGAATGCTCGTTAAACATGTCCTAATAGATGGGGGAGTTGGCTTGAACATCTGTTCTTTGAGTCTTGTCTGTGCTTTGGGTTATTCAGAAGATGTAGTTGATCCTTTGAAAAAGATCAAAATCAAAGCATATGGTAAAGAACATTACTCTAAAGGAATTATGATGTTACCCATTAGCATGGGACCTTTGCAAAAAGATATATCATGCCAAGTTATAGACTTTGACCTACCATATAACATACTCTTGGGAGGACCATGGATACATGACATACGAGCTGTTCCATCAAAATGTCATTAGTGCTTAAAGTTTCCCTATAGTGGGCAGGAAATCACAATCTCCGCAGACTCAAATTCAGTGCAGTGTTGTAATAATATGAAATCAGCTCAAGAGGTCATTGTTTCACATAATAGAGAGGAAGCATATTCATGCACACAATCCAATGAACAATCATTTGCATCAATTTTGTCAAAAATGGAGAAACAAATACAACTAAAAGATGGGGGGAACGAAGAATATTTGCTATCATGGACAAACAAACAAGAGCAACTTGAAAGGGATGAAGAAGCAGATATAGGAGTCGATGTAGTTCACATGTATGCAAGACAAACGTTAGGAACTAGCCCACTTGAATCAGAATCACATTCGACTGACAAGGACTTAACCAAGGACGATCAGGAGCTTCTTGTGCGAGATCATTCTGACGAGATTACCGTTCTAGACATGGAAATACATACTAAAAGCTTTAACATCTTTATCATGACCCCTAATATCTTTGAAACTATTCAACCTGAAGATCCTTTATCCTTAAGCTACTCTGAACCTATGGACTGGGAAAAATGAAGAACATACCACCATTGATACCTTTCCTAATGACCATGCCATATCTTTATATCTTAATATAATCAAACCCATAGCAACTCTCACCAGGGATTTTGCTAATGTATCTTCAAGTCAAATGGGTGTTAAATCTCCTAGTTGCAAAAGTGAAAATAAAGAAAACAATATCAGGTATAATGCTGAAAACCATTTATTGGAAACATTAGACCGCGAAAAAGTAAAAATAAAGGATGCATCTAATGATGAAAACCTCCTTGAGGCACCGGAAGATGGGAGATTTGACACTACCTTAATTCTATCAAGAGAGGTCATTTATCTTGATGGAAACAATAGAGGCAGTTATCATTGGCACAAATGATCTACATCCAACAACTTCTCTATCAAAACATGAAGTACATAAATATTTGGAATCCTTCCAAGGATGGAAAATCAATTTTACCTGGTCATTTACAGACATTTTAGGGTTCTATCCATATCTTACAATACATCACCCAAATATCAGTCCAAGAGCAGACATCAATAATGGAACACAACATGGATCAGGAGCAGGTATTCTATTCATCACACCACAAGGTCATACAATCCCAAAAGCATACAAATTAAGCTTTCCATGCACCAACAACACAATAGAGTATGAAGCTTTTGTTACAGGTATCAAAATGGCTATAGAATGCAATATTACACAACTTCAAGTCTTTGGAGACTCTCAGCATGTCATTAATCAAATCAACGAAAAACTAATGCCTTATAAAAAGATAGTTGATGATATCAAAAAATAATTTGTAGAAATAACTTTTGAATAGATTCCAAGAAATGATAACAAAGTAGCAGATGCCATGGCAACACTTGCTTCTCTCCTTCAGACACAGGAAAATCAACAACGTTATGAATTCCTGGTGGAAGAGTTGTTTTACCCCGCATATAATTGTCTTGATTCCCAAAATATCTATCACCTTGTTGGACATAATTCCTCCGGCTATGGCCAAACTTACACATACCTGAAAGACAACACCCTACCTCCCGATTTATCAAAAAATCAAAAGAGAAACTTTATTCGCCAATCCTCCCATTTTACTCTAGTCGCGGATACCCTTTTTAAACGAGGTCTAGACTATACTCTCTTAAGATGTGTTGAACAAGAATAATTTGAGAAGGCCTTGCATGAAGTCCATAATGACATTTTTGGCACTCATTCCAGTGGTCTTACCCTTTCGAAAAAAATCATACGCTTGGGCTATTATTGGCTGACTATGGAACGAGATTCTTTTTAGATAGCTAGAACATGCAAACAATGTCAGATCCATGGGAATTTGATTCATGCACCAACACAAGAACTTCATGCTTTAGCAACATCTTGGACTTTTTGTCAATGGGGTCTTGATCTAGTAGGAAAGATAAATCCTTCTTCATCTAATGGTCACAAATTCATCCTTGTAGCTACAGAATATTTCACAAAATGGATTGAGGTAGTACCTCTCATCAATATCACAAGAAAACAAATTGCTGCATTTATCTTGAATTACATCATCTGTTGTTATGGAATACCAATGACCATTATCACTGATAATGGGTGACCATTCAAGAATCAAGATGTACAAGAGCTATGTGATAAATTCAAGATACAACACAAATTCTCCACACCCTACTATCCACAAGGGAATGGGCAAGCAAAAGCATCAAATAAAACTATTATGAAAATCCTTAAAAAGACAGTGAATGATGTTGGAAAAGATTGGCATATCCAATTGAACCCTACTCTATGGGCCTACTGTACCAGTATCCGCACACCAATAGGTGTCACACCTTTCTTTGTTGTATATGGATTAGAAGCCATACTACCAATAGAAGTAGAGATACCTTCTCTACATGTATCATTAAAAGGTCTCATCCCAAATGAAGAACATCGAGTATCTAGATTACAAGAGTTAGAACTGATCCATGAACGAAGACAAAATGCGTTTGATCATTTAAAGGTTTATCAAAAAAGAATGTGTCGGAGTTATAATCATAGGGTCAAACCATGAATCTTTCAAGTAGGAGAACTAGTACTAAAAGAAAATCCACGCAACCAGGCAGATCGAGAAAAGAAAGGAAAATTTGAACCAAATTGGTTAGGTCCGTTTGTGGTCACAATAGTATTTGGGTCAGGAGTATATCAGCTATCAACACAAGACGAAGATCAGCTCGAGGAACCAATCAATAGCATGCATCTAAAGAAGTTTTATGTTTGAAAAATTTGGAAAAATCCAAAAATAGTAAAAAAGCAGAAAAAATCCAAAAAATGAATAAGCAAAAAAAATCCAAAAACAGTGAAAAAGCAAAAAATCAAAAAATAGTGAAAAAGAAAAAAAATCCAAAAACAATGAAAAACAAAAAGAAAATCCAAAAAAAATCAAACATGAGAAAAAGTGCAATAAAAACAAATGGTGAAAACCTGGCAAACAGGCGCTATCTATCAGCTAGCTCTTCCATCTATTAGTTCATGCATCTTTTTGCTTGCATTCATTTTCCATTAGCACTATTTATATCCATCATAAAGATTTTGTACATACGCAGACATCACAACTTCTCTCTCACCAAGGTTTGCATCATTGGGTATATCATAACAAATTTGTTTCTAGGCTTGAGGCAAAATCCTGCACTTAGCTGGGGGCAAAACATTGGATCAATTTTGAGATTAATCAAACAGGTAGAACAAATGGTTAGACAACTCTTAACAAGCAAAAACTGAGACATATCCAACATTGAACATGAGATCAAATTATCAACCATCAAACTATCACAAAGTCGGTCTAAATGCATGGATGATATCTTTTGGATAATGATTTTAACATGATTGTTGAACTTTTCTATAATTGATTTTCGCTATCATGATTTTTGAGTGACTCCAGGCTGTCTTTGACTAGAGGAACAAGGAAGGAACATGATATTTTTCCTGTCTGCTGTTTGAACATTAATTATTAATATGTGCAAATTTGTCTTAAGACATGATCACTGGAGTATCATTGAAGAAATTTCCGATTTGCGTATTGAAATGGTTAATACTGCCTATTTCACGCAAGCAACACTCAGGTCATCTTGGTTCAATTATACCTTGATTCTTGTATTAACTTGCAATATCAAAATCTAGGAAAGTAGTGCTCAGGGCATCATGGTTTAATTATACCATCGATGTTTTCACTCACTTCCCACATTTTAAAAAACTCAATGATGACAAAAATGCAATAATCTAGTGACTGGTCCGCTCGTAGCTTTGCATTTTCATTTTCATTTAAGCTTGCATTTCATTCTTGCATGGGATCCCGCATGCTCCTTTTATCCAAGGTTAAATCTATCATAGGAATCATCAAGGTATCATCACAAATGTATACGCAATTAGAGTGATGACTCATATCTCTCCAGATATTGTCGACCTAGCGAAAACCTTATGCTACCCTCTCACCAGAACCAACATCAACATATCTAAATATTTCTGCAACTTGATATCAATAAACCACCAGGTTCTTTATCCAAATCAACCTTATCGATTGATTGCATCAGATCTATTTTATCATGTCTTATACATGATGTATCTTTCTTGAAACCAGACACTTTTGATCAAGTCTTATACAAGATATATCGTTCCTAAAACCAGACGCTTCTAATCATCTTTGTCTTATATAGGAGGTATCTTTCTTGAAACTAGACTAAATCTAGATCTTATCAAACTAATCGAACCTATCAAAATTTATCAAACTCTATCAATCATCATGATCAAAGAACTCACATTTTCATCAACCACAGTTGCAGACATCAAATCATTTCTAATCGGGATATCAATTTCACAAAAATTCAAAAAACTCCAAAGATCAATTATCTCAATTGATCTCCCGAGGGGGCATCATCATATCGCAATTTATCAATCAATAGCTGGGGCATCCTATCGAATCAATATCATCACTAGAATGAGATTATTCTTTGAATCAACATGTCATCACACCTCACTTCAAAGAGGGGCAAAATGTATACACCTAAAACCTAAAAATGGTCTAAAGATAATTAATTAAATAAGAAATTATTTAATTAATCCCCCTTCCCAATTTAATTGAATTCACTAAGTAATTTAATTAATTCGCCTTTTCCTCTACTTATTAATAAATATAAGGATTTATTTAAAAGGTTCATTTCAATAATCCTCTTTAATTAATTAATTCCCCCCATCAAATTCATTTCTTCTAAATCCTTTAATTAATTAAAACAAATAAATTTATGAGTTGTTGATATTAATTAGTTGGTGCAGGAGCACCTAGGCACAAGAGCATTACCAGGAGGTCCATTTGCAATAAAGGAATATTGGAAGACAATCAAGTTATTTTTGATATTGTTATAATGTTACTAAGGTCATTGAACCAACATATGTAAGGCTATAAAGCCAATTTGCAAAAGTTGTCCACTAGAGGCCTAGATTGGTCAAAAGGTCAAAATAGTATAAAAGGCCATGAGAAGGCTAGCAAGTATGTAAAAGGCATTAAATAGGTCATTTGGACATGTATTTAATGTTTTATAAAGCCACAAAGTCATTTGTGCAAAAGTGTAAAAGTTGTCAACTTGACAACAAAATGTTGTCAAACAAAGTTGCAAAAATGCAACAAAAGTTGAAATAGGGGTTGAAAGTTGGTTATGAGAGGTAGTTTTAAGGTCAAAATTGACCAAGAGTCTATAAAAAGGCATTTTATGGTCATTCCAAATGAGAAAAAATTAAAGGGAAGAAAGGAGAACATTTTGATACATTTTGGTGCATTCTACTATTGTTATTTTGATTGGTTTTCCAGTTTTTATGTTGGTTCCAGGCCTTGTACGACCATGTATGGCCTGTAATCCTTTGTATATTTATAATGGATAGTTAGATATGTTAATTACCTTTATTTTTCTTTTGGTTTTGAGTGATTATGTTTAGAAATGAAGAAGTTATGGAATTGTTGGTGAAAGTTGCTAATTGCAGATTTGATATTACTTGAGAACAGTCATGTTGCAGCGTATGGTATGAACTCATATGGGATTATTATGACCTCTAAATATATTTATTGGAAAGATATGTGAATCCTCTTTCTTTTTCCTTTGGTCTAAGACGTTTTTGTTTATATTTGTGGAAGTTATGAAGATTTTGGTGAAAAATATTTTTAAACTATCTTCAATGGAGTTGCAGGCAATGATTTGTCTTTATATAATAATTAAACCATTGGAAAATTCAATGGATTACATATTATGAAATTAAATCCATAAAGGGTTCATGTGAAATTGGTTTGGGATCATTTGGGCTAGTTTTTTGAAATATATTTGATGCCCTAGGCGGACTGGGCATGCACATGCTTTGTTTGGGGACAACAGAAATGGGTCTCAATGCAGAGGCCATAACTTTTAATATAACTATTAGATGTGGATAATTGTTGGATATGTTATTTTTAATTTAGTTATTCAGGGTCTGACTGAAGGGATTGAGGTGTTTTTATTTTGTTAGAGAGTTATAGACCTCTGTGTATAGGTCTATCCAAGGGACAACAAGTTGACAAGTTTGATACCTAGATTAAGTTTATGCTTTCTTGATTGACGGTTAGATTAAAAGTTATGGCCGTTGCATTGAGACCCATTTATGTTGTCCCCAAACAAAGCATGTGCATGCCCAGTCCGCCTAGGGAATCAAATATATTTCAAAAAACTAACCCAAATGATCCCAAACCAATTTCACATGAACCCTTTATGGATTTAATTTCATAATATGTAATCCATTGAATTTTCCAATGGTTTAATCATTATATAAAGACAAATCATTGCCTACAACTCCATTGAAGATAGTTTAAAACCAGTTTTCACCAAAATCTTCATAACTTCCACAAATATAAACAAAAAATGCCTCAGACCAAAGGGAAAAGAAAGAGGATTCACATATATTTAAAATAAATCTATTTAGAGGTCATAATCATCCCATATGAGTTCATACCATACGCTGCAATGTGACTATTCTCAGGAAATATCAAATCTGCAATTAACAACTTTCACCAAAAATTCCATGTCTTCTTCATTTCTAAACATAATCACTCCAAAACGAAAGGAAAAGAAAGTTAATTCACATATCTAACTATCCATTATACATATACAAAGGTTTCCAGGCCATACATGGTCATACAAGGCCTAGAACCAACATAAAAACTGGAAAGCCAATCAAAATAACAATAGTAGAATGCACCAAAATGTATCCAAAATGTTCTCCTTTCTTCCCTTTCTTTTTTTTCTCATTTGTAACAACCATACAATGTCTTTTTATAGACTCTTGGTCAGTTTTGACCTTACAACTACCTCTCATAACCAAATTTTAACCGCTTTTGCAACTTTTGTTGTATTTTTGCAACTTGGCTTGACAATATTTTATTGTCAAGTTGACAACTTTTACACTTTTGCACACATGACTTCATGGTTTTATAAAAACCTTCAATAAATGTCCAAATGAATATTTAACAATCTTATAAATTCTTATTATCATTTTAAGGGTCATTTCACAATTGAGCTTAACTGGTTAAAACATTGGGTTCTCACTGTGGAGACCCAAGTTCAATTCCCAATAGGGACATCTAAAATGGAATTCTAAGCTGTGACTCTTGGCCTTCCATAAAAATGGGGAAGGTCTAGGGTCATAATAATAATAATAATAATTCAAAATATTGTAGCTTCGGCCTATTACCTACCAAAAAAAAAAAAGGGTCATTTCACAATTTTTTACCATTTGACCAATTAAGACCTGAACTAGGACATTTTGACAACTTTTTACAGATGGCTCTAATTAGCCTTACATATTGATTCACCATGAGTTAAAATGAACATAAAAACTCAAATGTGATTGAATTTACTCATGAATTATATTTTATCTTCTTGTAGCCTCTTGGTGCTTAGGTACTCCTGCACCATACTCCCGACCTTGAAATGTTTCCATGTCCCATGGAAACACTTTGGTTGAGAACCTGCAAACAAAATTTTGTCTATTCGTCTTCATCATTGGATTGATGCCTCTTCTGCGCTCTCTCTATCCTTCAACTTTGACTCCTATCAATGGAGTGTATGCTGGCTGCCTCTAAGGTACATTTCTAATATGAAGTCCGCTCCTCCATGCTGCTACAAACATGAATAACCTCTGTCCCTCACCTGGGAGTCCCTTCATGCCTCTCTGCCCAGGAATTTTGGCGACACCCAATGGACCATCTTCTTTGGCCCTCTTAACAGACCTTCCTGTCTACCCATATGCAGCGAGTGAACGTGCACCTACAACCATAAAAACTCAATAACAAGAATCGAATCCAAAAGCGTTGCTCAACCCAAAATCCTGGTGTAGATTGCCTCTTTCGGCGCTCTATCTACATGCTCAGAATCTTCTGATGCTAAGCTCACTTCATGAGTCTTACCACTTGCTGCATTTTCTTGCACATAATTCACTCTTCTTTCACCCCCCTGTGATGAGGTGGGTTTCTCTGGAGATCTATAGGCAGGGTGTCCCAACTTCTGACAGTTGTAGGATTTCATGGTGGAGAAGTAGGACCCCCTTCCTGGTCCACTAGATCTACCTCTACTTGGGTTGCTAGATCCTCTTCCTCTATAGCTGCTCTTGCTATATGAATCCCCACTTTTCTCAGTAAGTTTGGATTCTCCTTGGGGTCTTTGATCTCCTCTTCTACCAAAACTTCTTCTATGGCCTCTACCATCTCTACCCCTACCTCTTCCTCTGTTATTTTGTTCTTGCTTTCTCCTACTTTTCTCTTCCACCTTAAGTGCTAGTTGATAACACTTGTGTACTGTTTGTGGACATAACAAACTCATCTCTTCCTGGATGCTCCATCTTAATCCATTCAAGTACCTTGCCACCTTTATACTCTCATCCTCTACTACCTTGGATCTCATGCACAGTTTTTGAAACTCCTCAGTGTAACTATTGACATCTAAGTCTTTTTGTCTTTTCCTATGAAGTTGGACCTCATAGTCCTCAGGAAGATAGGTTTCTCTAATTTTGGCTACCATTTCTTTCCAGGTGGCTATTGGTTGCTTACCTTCTTTCACCCTTTCCTCTTGGATGAACTTCCACCAAGTTAAGGCTGCCCCTCTCAGCCTTGATTTTGCTACTTTAACCTTTTGTGCTTCAGTTATTCCATCATATTCAAAATGGTTATCTAGGCCTTCAACCCACTTTCTAAGAGCATCTGGATCCATTCTTCCACTAAAAAGAGCCACTCCCTCTAAGGTTTTACCACTCATAGCTCTCAAAGCCTTCAAGAATGGTTCTTGCTCAATGACAGGGTCAGGTATGGGAACCTCATCTTCTATTGCCACCATTTTGCCCTGATCTCCAACCTTATCACGGACTTCTTCAGTTTTGACTTCTACTTCAGCTAATTTCATTGCTAGTTGCTCTAACCTCTCTCTGAGTTCTCTATTTTCTTCTTCATAGTCTTCGACCTTCTTGGCTAATTCAGCATTAGTCACCATGTTTTCTTCTAATGATCCTTGTCTCCTGAATCTTTCGATGGCTCTGATACCACTGTGATAGGGAGAATGCTAGAGAAGGACTCGACAAGGTGAATTAGGTCTAATGGTTCAATTGGTTTACAAGAGTCTTGTTTGTGATTGTCATGTATGTTTGTAAAATCATCTTGAGGTTTTAATGCTAAGTATCTGATGCATAGTTTCTCCAACATCCATCCTTTAATGAAGGCTTATACCCTTACTCAACTCACTCCTCCTTGATTGTATACTCTTCTAACTTCAATATACTACTTCCTAGGCATTCATACCTATTGCACCAAGACTAGGCAAACTCCTCAAAAGGTTCTATGAAGCAAGGCAAAGGTTTTGTCTTTGATCATGTATTTTCTTATAGCACTTAGGCAATTTTTGCTCTTCTACTCAACCCCGTTTGCTAGGTTGCAAACCCCATTTGATGCAGAGGCATCCTAGAAAAATAATCACAAATCTAGGATCATGCTGATCCATCTATATTTTTATCATGAGAACAATTCATTAGAGGCATATTTCATCGTACTTCAACAATCAATCAAGAAAACATAAACTTAATCTAGGTATCAAACTTGCCAACTCGCTGTCCCCTTGGATATACCTGTACATAGAGGTCTATAACTCTATAACCAGATAAAAACACCTTAATCCCTTTATTCAGACCCTAAATAACTGAATTAAAAACAACATATCCAAAAATTATCCACATCCAACGGTTATATTAAAATTTATGGCATTGAGACCCATTTCTGTTGTCCCCAAACAAAGCATGTGCATGCCCAGTCCGCCTAGGGCATCAAATATATTTTAAAAAACTAACCCAAATAATCCCAAACCAATTTAACATGAACCCTTTATATATTTAATTTCATAATATGTAATCCATTAATTTTCCAATGGCTTAATCATTATATAAAGACAAATCATTGCCTGCAACTCCATTGAAGATAGTTTAAAACCAGTTTTCACCAAAATCTTCATAACTTCCACAAATATAAACAAAAACATCTTAGAACAAAGGGAAAAGAAAGAGTATTCAAATATATTTCCAATAAATATATTTATAGGTCATAATAATCCCATATGAGTTCATACCATATGCTGCAACATGACTATTCTCAGGAAATATCAAATCTGCAATTAACAACTTTCACCAAAAATTCCATAAATTCTTCATTTATAAACATAATCACTCCAAAAAAAGAGGAAAAGAAAGGTAATTCACATATATAACTATCAATTATACATATACAAAGGTTTCTAGGCCATACATGGTTGTGCGAGGCCTGCAACCAACATAAAAACTGGAAAGCCAATCAAAATAACAATAGTAGAATGCACCAAAATGTATCAAAATGTTCTCCTTTCTTCCCTTTCTTTTTTTTTAATCTTTTGGAACAACCATAAAATTCCTATTTATATACTCTTGGTCAGTTTTGACCTTACAACTACCTCTCATAAGCAACTTTCAACCCCCTTTTCAACTTTTGTTGCATTTTTGCAACTTTGTTTGACAACATTTTGTTGTCAAGTTGACAACTTTTACACTTTTGCACAAATGACTTCATGGCTTTATAAAACATTAAATACATTTACAAATGACCTATTTAATGCCTTTTACATAATTTATAGCCTTCTCATGACCTTTTATACGATTTTGACCTTTTGACCAATCTAAACCTCTAGTGGACAACTTTTGCAAATTGGCTTTATAGCCTTACATATGTTGGTTCAATGACCTTAGTAACATTATAACAATATCAAAAATGAATTTATTGTCTTCCAATCTTCCTTTATTGTAAATGGACCTCCTGGTAATGCTCTTGTGCCTAGGTGCTCCTGCACCATACTACCGGTCTTCAAAAAAGTTTCCAAGTCTCTTGGAAATGAGGAATATGACCCGCAAGAAAAATTAGACCAAAAATGTCCATCAGTTTTTTATGTCAACATTGGCTCTTTTTTTCTCTTTGTCTCTTTGGATTATCTTGATGCCTTTGCTGATTTTGTTTGTCTTCTACTTCAATCAAAACTCCCATCAAGGGAGTTCATACTTACTACTCCTCAAGATTCTGCTCCAAACATAGGTCCACCCGCAATCCTGCACCATTAGCCTTTTCCTATTATTTGAAATTTTAAATTCAAATTATCATAACTTCTAACCACCTAACCCCTTCTAAACCTAAGTCATTCCATCTAACCCTGGGTTTGCCTAAACCCATCCTAAACCTAACCCATTCCATTTACCCACATGTCCCCTTTCCTTGAACACTTTACCCTCTCATGAGAAAAGATTTATGACACTTGTCACTAAGTGTTCCCTTTCATCCAACCTCTTCTAGAATCCTCTTGACACTTGTCACCATAGAGATGATAGATGTCCCCTTTAATCCAACCCCTTTTCCAACCTCCTCCAATTTAACCATTGATATCTTCAGACTTAATCTTGACCGTTGATTCCTGCCACCTTACTCCTGGCCTTGGAAATCCTGAAAATAGACCCCATTTTGGAGCAATAATCATCCCATCTCAGTCGCATTCAAGAATTGTTACTATAGTCATACAGCTCTTAGCAATATCATTTTAGCATTGTTATCATGTTCAATTTTAGCTTAAATCTATCTTATTTTCTAGCACAATCATAGAATCATGTAGCTTAATCTCATCATTGCTAGCTTAAATGCATCATCATTATCATTTAAATCCTCCATTTAAGTGTAGTCAAGTCAATGGAATTCGCATAACCAAATTTGAGAGCAAAATTCATACTCACATTTACTAGGAGGCGATAGATCGCTTAGCTATGGTTTTATCTTTCTTTGCTTTAAATTCATTAACCATGCTTGTAATGATCTATTGAGTGTTTTGTGTTTGCAGGTACAGGTACACTTCATAGGCACGACACAAACATTTACTTAGGACTGGCTAGAAAAAGAAGACCTAGAGAAGGTCTTATGATTACATATTTATAGTTACCTACTAGTAACGTTCTTTAGTATCTAAATAATCTATCGTGCCTGTGAAGTGTGATACCTGCAGCTGCAACATAAACACTCAATAGATCATTACAAGCATGGTTAATAAATTGAAATCAAATAAAGATGAACCATGACAAAATGACTTATCACCTCCTAAGAGAGGTGAGTATGGATTTGCTCTCAGATCTAGATAAGCAATCCCAGTGTCTTGACTACACCTAGATGGAGGATTTGAAATGATAATGATATGCAAAGCTGAGATTTATTATGCTAGATTGATACAAGAGACTAATTAAGCTAATGATATGCATGAGTAAGCTATGATGATGATGCAATTAAGCTAGAAAAGAGATTGATTACGCTACATGATTCAATAATAATGCTAGAAAATGATCAAATTAAACTAAATCTAAGATGCTATTGTCTATAACAATAATGCTCAAATGATATGCCTATAGTAAGAATGCCTAAATCGATAATGAGATGGGATCTTTTGTACTCCAAAATGAGGGATATTTATAGGATTTCCAAGGCTAGGGGTGAGGTGGTAGGAATCAACGGTCAAGATTGAGTTTGAAGATATCAAGGGTGAAATTGGAGGAGGTTGGAGAAGAGGTTGGAGGAAGGGACACTTGTCATCTTTGTGGTGACAAGTGTCAAGGAGCCTTTCTCATAAAAGAGTAAGTGTCCAAGAGAGGAGACATGTGGCCAAAGTGCCATGTGTCTCAAGGGAAGAATATCCACACCATAAGAGGTTAGGATAAGGAGTTTAGAATGTGCAAGATAGGATAGGGTTGGTTAAACCTAAGGTTAGGTGGAATGGGTTAGGTTAGAGGGATGGTTAGGTTAGGTGGTTAGAAGTTAGGAGGCATGTGGGTAATTTAAATTTTAAAAATTAAAATAATAGGAAAAGACTAATTAATTTTCAACAACTCATAAATTGATTTGTTTTAATTATTTAGGGGATTAGAAGAATTAATTGAAATGGGGGGAAGATTAATTAATTTGAATTAATTAATAAAAGGGGACTATGGAATGAACTTAATGAATAAATCTTTAGATTTATTAATAAGTAGATGAAAGGGAGAATTTAATCAAATAGCCTAATGAATTCAATTAAATTAGGAAGGGGGATTAATTAAATAATTTCTTATTTAATTAATTATCTTCAGACCATTTTTAAGTGTATACAATTTTCCCCTTTGAAGCGAGGTGTGATGATGCGTTGATTCAAAGAATAATCTCATTTTGATGATGATATTAGTTTGATAGGATTCCCTGGCTATTTATTGATAGATTGTGATATGATGATGCCCCCTCGGGAGATCAATTGAGATAATTGACCTTTGGAGTTTTTGGATCTTTGCAAAATTGATATCCCAATTAGAAATGATTTGATTTCTACAACTATGGTTGATGAAAATGCGAGTTCTACGATCACGGTGATGTAGTTCTTGATTATTGATAAAGCTTGATTGATTAGATTGATAAGATCGAGATTCAGTCTAGTTTTAGGAATGACACCTCCTATATAAGACAAGGATGATCAAAGCGTCTGGTTTCAAGAATGATATACCCTGTATAAGACATGATCAGAACATCTGGTTCTAGGAAAGATACATCCTATATAAGACATGATACAATCAATTTAGATGTGATCGATTGATAGAATTGATAAGGTTGATTGGATAAAGAATTGATAGTTTTGCTGATATCAAGTTGTAGGAAGTTTCAGATATGCTGATGTTGGTTCTGTTGAGGGTGGAATATAAGATTTTCGCTAGGTCAACAATATCTGGAAAGAGATGAGTCATCAGTCTGATTGCATATACACTCATGATGATACCTTGATGATTCCTGTGATAGATTTAACCTTGGATAGAATGAGCCTGCGAGATCCCATGCAAGAATGAAATACAAGTTAAATGCAAATGAAATGCAGAGCTATGACTGGACAAGTCACTAGGTTATTGCATTTTGTCATCATTGAGATTTTTTAAATGTGGGAAGTGAGTGCAAACATCAATGGTATAATTAAACCATGATGACCTGAGCACTACTTTCCTAGATTTTGATATGGCAAGTTAGCACAAGCATCAAGGTATAATTAAACCAAGATGACATGAGTGTTGCTTGCGTAAAACAAGCAGTACTAATCATTTTAATATGCAAATCGGAAATGTCTTCGATGATACTCCAATGATCATGTCCCGAGACAAATTTGCACATATTAATTATTAATTTACAAACAACAGACAAGAAAAATACCATGTTTCTTCCTTGTTCCTCTAGTCAAAGACATCTAGGAGTCACTCAGAAATCATGATAGCGAAAATCAAGATTGAAAAGTTGAACAATCATGCTAAAATCATTATCTAAAAGATACCATCCATTGAAAAGTGTGTGATGTGCTTAGACTGATTTTGTGATACTTTGATGGTTGACAATTTGATCTCGTGTTCGATGTTGGATGTGTCTCAATTTTCGCTTGATAAGAGTTGCCCAAATATTGTTCTACTTGTTTGATTAAGCTCAAAATGATAAAAATTTTTGCCCCTAGCTAGGTGCAGGATTTTGCCCCAAGCCTAGAAACAAATTCAGTATGATATACCTAATGATCCAAACCATGGCGAGAAGCCACCTGGGATGCCTACGTACATACAAAGGCTTTTATTATGGATATGAACAACACTGATGGAAAAGAATGCAAGTGAAAGGATGCATGAACTAATAGATGGAAGAGCTAGCGAACAGATAGTGCATGTTTGCCAGGTTCTCACCATCTGTTTTTATTGCACTTTTTCCCGTAATTGATTTTTGTTTTTGTATTTTTCTGCTTTTTCACTATTTTTGGATTTTCTGCTTTTTCACTGTTTTTGGATTTTTCTGCTTTTTCACTATTTTTGGATTTTTTGCTTTTTCACTGTTTTTGGATTTTTCTGCTTTTTCATTATTTTTGGATTTTATGCTTTTTCACTGTTTTTGGATTTTTCTACTTTTTCACTGTTTTTAGATTTTTTGCCTTTTCACTGTTTTTGGATTTTTCTGCTTTTTCACTTTTTTTGGATTTTTTGCTTTTTCAGACATAAAACTTCTTCAGATGCATGCTATTGATGGGTTCCTTGAGCTGATCCCCGTCCTATGTTGATAGCTGATATGCTCCTGACCCAAATACAACTGTGACCATAAATGGACCTAACCAGTTTGGTTCAAACATTCCTTTCTTTTCTCGATCTGACTGGTTTCATGGATTTTCTTTTAGTACTAGTTCCCCAACTTGAAAGACTCATGGTTTGACACTGTGATTATAACTTTGACACATTCTTTGCTGATATACCTTTGAATGATCAAAGGAATTTTGTCTTCATTTATGGATTAATTCTAACTCCTGTAATCGAGACACTCGTTGTTCTTCATCTAGGATAAGACCTTTTAATGATACTCGTAGAGAAGATATCTCCACTTCTATTGGTAGTATTGCTTCTGATCCATAGATAAGAGAGAAAGGTGTGGCACTTATTGGTGTGCAGATACTAGTATGGTAGGCCCATAGAGTAGGGTTCAATTGAATATGCCAATCTCTTCCAGCATCATTCACTGTCTTTTTGAGGATTTTCAGAATAGTTTTGTTTGATGCTTCTGCTTGCCCATTCTCTTGTGGATAGTAGGGTGTGGAAAATATGTGTTTGATCTTGTATTTATCACATAGTTCTTGGAAATCCTGATTCTTGAATGGTCGCCCATTATCAGTGATAATGGTCATGGGTATTCCATAGTGACAGATGATGTAATTCAAGATAAATGCAACAATTTGTTTTCCTGTGATATTGATGAGAGGTACTGCCTCAATCCATTTTGTGAAATATTGTATAGCTACAAGGATGAATTTGTGACCACTAGATGAATAATTATTTATCTTTCCTACTAGATCAAGACCCCATTGGAAGAAAGGCCAAGATGTTTCCAAAGCATGAAGTTCTTGTGCTGGTGCATGAATCGAATTCCCATGGATCTGACATTGTTTGTATGTTCTATCTATCTAAAAATAATCTTGTTCCATAGTTGGCCAATAATAGCCCAAGAGTATGAGTTTTTTCGAAAGGGTAAGACCTCTTGAATGAGTGCCACAAATGTCATTATGGACTTCATGTAAGGCCTTCTCAAATTCTTCTTGTTTGAGACATCTTTAAAGAGTACCATCTAGACCTCGTTTAAACAGGGTATCCGCGACAAGAGTATAATGAGAGGATTGGCAAATAAAGTTTCTTTTTTGATTTTTTGATAAGTCAGGAGGTAGGGTATTATCTTTCAAGTATGTGTAAGTTGGGCCATAGTGGTAGGAATCATGCCCAACAAGGTGATAGATAGTTTGGGAATCGGGACAATTATGAGCAAGGTAAAATAACTCTTCCACCAGGAATTCATAACATTGTTGATTTTCCTGTGTCTGAAGTAGAGAAGAAAGTCTAGCCATGGCATCTGCTGCTTTGTTGTCATTCCTTGGAATCTACTAAAAATTTATTTCCACAAAGTATTTCTTGATATCACCAACCATCCTTTTATAAGGCATTAACTTTTCAACCTTTGTTTGATAATCTTCATTGATTTGATTAATGACGAGCTAAGAGTCTCCAAAGACTCGAAGTTGTGTAATGTTCCATTCTATAGCCATTTTGATACTTGTAACCAAAGCTTCATATTCTATTGTATTGTTTGTTCATGGAAAGCTTAATTTGTATGCTTTTGGAATTGTATGACCTTGTGGTGTGATGAATAGAATACCTGCTCCTGATCCATGTTGTGTGTATGAACTATCAAAGTATAATTGCCATGTTTTTGTTGTGACCGTTAGGATATCAACATCGGGAAATTCAATCTACAAAGGACGATCATCTTGAAGTGGTGCCTCGGCTAGTTGGTCTGCAATGACTTGCCCCTTTATAGCTTTTCTGTCAACATACTCAATATCAAACTCAGTCAGGATCATTATCCATTTTGCTAGTCATCTTGTTAATGTTGCCTTGCTGAGTAAATACTTCAATGGATCAATTTTAGATATCAACTTGATGGAGTGAGATAGTAGATAGTGTCTTAATTTTTGAGAAGCAAAAACTATCACCAAGCATGCTTTTTCTGTTGGTGAATAGTTGAGCTTGTATCCCACTAGTGTTCTGCTAATGTAGCAGATGGCCCATTCTTTTTCTTCATTGTCCTATTGTGCAAGCAGAACTCCCAATGATACTTTAGTGGTTGATACATAGAGTAACAATGACTTTCTTGGAATTGGTGACATTAGGATAGGTGGTTGCATGAAATATGCCTTGATCTTGTTGAATGCATCCTCACATTGATGGTCCCACTTGAAATGAACATTTTTTGTGTAACAGATCAGTAAATGGTTGACATTTATCTGCCAGTTGAGAAACAAATCTTCTGATTGACTGGAGTCTGCCTTGGAGTGATTTTAGTTGACTGATATTCTTGGGAGATGCCATTTCCATGATTTCTTTGACCTTAGCTGGATCTACTTCGATATCTCTAGCTGAAACAATGTATCCCAATAGCTTGCTTGAAGTGACACCAAAGGCACATTTCTTAGGATTTATTCATAGCTTGTATAGTTCTAACCAGTCAAAGATCTTTTTGAGTATTCCTATATGGTCTTCTCTGTTGTATGATTTTTCCAAGATGTCATCCACATAATCTTCCATGAATGTATGCATCATGTCATGGAATATCGTTGTCATAGCTCTATGCTATATAGCTCCTATGTTCTTTAGTCCAAAAGGCATGATGTTCCAGCAGAAAGTACCCCATGGGCATGTGAAAGCTATCTTTTCTTGATCTTTAGGTGCTATTTTAATCTGATTGTATACAAAGAAACCATCCATTAGAGAAAACGTGGAGTGTCCACCAGTTAAATATACAATGATGTCAATGCTAGGCAAACGAAAGTCATCCTTTGGACATGCATTATTAAGATCTCTGAAGTCTGTGCATATTCTGATACTTTTATCCGGTTTACACACAAATGATGTTGGATACCCATTGAGGATAAGCTACAGGTCTGATGAATCTGACATCCAATAATTTCTTTAATTCTACTTCGACTAGAAGAGCAATATGCAGATGCATTTTCCTTAATTTCTATTTAATTGGTTTGGCTCCTAGACTAAAATTTAAGTGATGCACAATAAGCTCTGGATCCAACCCTGGCATGTCTGCATATGACTAGGAGAAATTGATTTGCCGTCATTTGAAGAATTCCATATATTATTGCATTTCTTCTTCTGACAACAAAGTTGTTGGATGTAGGATCTTTAGTTTCTCTATTGTCCCAATGTTAACTGCTCTGTTGGTTCGATCAAAATGGATGACCTTTCTTGATAGTTTGTAGGTAAAGTGTCAAATCTCCCATCTTCCTATGCCTCGAGGAGGTTTTCATCATTAGATGCGTCCTTTCTTTTTACTTTTTCCTGATCTAATGTTGCCAAGAAATGGTTTTCAGTATTAGACCTAATATATTGTTTTTGTTTATTTTCCTTTTTTGTGACTAGGAGATTTGACACCCACTTGACTGCAAGATGCGTTGCTGAAATTCCTAGTGAAAGTTTTTGTGGGTTTAATTGCATTAAGATATACGGATATGGCATGGTCATTTGGAAAGGTATCAATGGCAATATGTCCTTCATTTTCCTAATCAATAAGTTCAGGGTGGATTAGAGGTGGGGGGTCATCAGGTTGAGATGTTTTGAGAGTATCAAGGGTCATGACGGATGTATCAAAGTTTTAGATATGTATGTCTATGTGTAGAACGGTACTCTCATCAGAATGACCTCACACAATTAGCTCCTGCTCATCTTCAATTAAGTCCAAGTCAGCCGAATGTGATTCTAATTCAAGTGAACTAGTTCCTAACGTTTGCCTTGCATACGTGTGAACTATATCGACTCCTACATCTTCTTCAAAGCAATTTTCTTCAGTTGATTCTTCACAGTGATAAGAATCCCATTCCCATTCATTAGAATCTGTCTCACTTGCAACTTGTAATCTACAAATTTGTTCATATAGTATTTGATTTGTTTCTTTAGATTTTCTTGCTATATCTTTTCTTCTTTCATATTCAACCTCTTCTAGACTGAGATTGAGTTCTGTCAACCTTGCTATGAGCTCTCCTTGATTAGTATCAGGTTCATGCTTGTTTTGATTGAGATTTAAGGCTGCTTGGGAGGTGTTTTTAGTTTGTTTTTCTTGTTGATTTGAAGCTTGCTTCTTTTCCCATTTCATGTTTGCTTGTGCTTGTCGCTTAGATGATGTTTCTTCTCTTTCAATTGCTAGTTGTTCTTGTCTATTTTCATTTTCTTCTTGTTGCTGGCTAAAAGCTGTGTCTTCTGGTAGAGTAACTTGTCCATACCCTAAGCCCATTTTATCTATAGCCTGTTGAGTGTAAGGTTGGATAGTTTCTGATATACCTTCTTTTCTTTTCCCTATAGGACTTGTTCCAGTGTATCCCATTTTTCTGAGAATATTAAATCCTTTTCCATACTTTTCTGTAGGTATGTAGAAATTGTTAATCTTTTGTTGTGTTAGCCCATATTTTTATATAATATTTTGTGCTATATATGGATCCCTCTTTTCCATCATATAAACATTTACTGCTGGTGTCTTATATGCAGGGGTATAATTAAAGAAAATGGAGTTGTCCAAAAGGTTAGATGCCTCATGAGTGGCATTGCCAGTCCTTCGAGCTTGCATAGATCGAGTAGTCGAAAAGGCATTAGAAACTTCCAAGCAAACGCAGTTGCCATGGGTCACATGGCTACAGACTAGGCTTAGAGGTTTTCAAGAAAAGGCTCAAGTGTAGAACTCATGTGATAGCAGGGGAGGCATGAAACCTTTTATCCCACATTGGTTGCGGAGAGGAATTTTTTTGTATTTAAATGCAAAGTCACACATATCCATAGTGTCTAACCTTAAAGGCTTTTGACAAGGAGCTAGCTCAGCGACCTAGTGGACCCCGCGTGCACACATCCCAAGGAAACCAAAGTTTTACGACAGACTAGCGAGAATGAGGGTTAAAGATCGATCAAGTTTGGTTGATCAGATGGTGATCGCGGATGATCCAACTATTGATGCTATACCGCAATGAGAAACAGCTCACTGGATAATCCTCACGACTTGGTGACTAAGCACGTGCAGAAAAGGCGAGTTAATGATCGAGCAGGTTGAAGGTGGATCAACAACCGTCGCTATACCATAAGATGAAGTTGCATGACCTATATCCCCTACGACATAGCGACTGCCAAGGTGGAAGATGATGTGTCATCCCAGTGGATCTGCAAGCAAATCAACATGTGCCACGTGGTGGAGTGCAGAAGAAGAACCCAGGTCCAGTGGTGGATGAAGTGGCAAGACAGATGGCGTCTAGTGGCAGTCAGGTGGCATGTCATTAAAAAATGACTTATCAAACAGACCTAGGATGCAATGGATCTCTAAAAGGATTCACCAAAAGCAACAATTTCATTGACATGAAGTTCATCGGAGAAAATGTTAAATTTTGGGAAGGAACAAAAAAACTGAAACTGATGGACCGATGCAACCCGAAAATGAGAGTAAAGTGCAGGAGGACTTGTCGAGATAGATTACAATACCAGAGACACATTTCTAAAGTTATGCTGATGCCCGATGGGAAGAATGCCACAGAGGGCGAATCCATCAAGGTAACTTAGGTCATCGGGGAGAGGTGTTTTCATGTCATGCCGATACCTGATAAGGAAGTTGAGGTGGGTCTGGCTGTGCTAAGTTGGTAAAACTGGGTATTGCCCAAGGCAATCTGTGATCGAACCAAAAGTAGAAATGTGGCGGGGTGCAGGATAAAAAATCAAAATTAAATGTATAACTCAGACTACAAAGGGAAAATACTTTCTTATCGTATGGCTGAAATATTAACTCATGAATTTCATAAAAGGGAAGTATATTCTCTGCTTTATGTTGTTATTTGAAAGTGCATTAGAGATGAATTTTATGTGTATTTATCCTAAATAAAGTGCCTTGAATATATATTTTAGGGTAAGGTATTATTTTATATGAATAGATGTTGTGTTTGCAAAATATTTTTAAAGGTAAATACTTTGGTTTTACTGAATTATTTTAAACAATTATTTTCAAACTAAAATCTAAAGTGGAATAAGTTTTATTTTCAAATCAAGGAATCTGGTTGGTTTATCTTGTGTGCAGAAAATAATGAGAAGATAATGAATACTTGCCGAGGAATTTTATCAAGGCGGGGAATAAAGCACACATTATTGAAGCATCATTTAGTTTTTGTAGGGTTTTAATTTGTAAATTATTTACTAAACCAAAGGGCGTGTCCTTTGGAGTGCAACTGTCTGCAACTCCTTTCTATGTATGAAAGGGTGTGTCCTTTCATATATGTTTTTTGATTCACATTCTTATAGGGAGTCTTTCTTACATGTAAAGGGGGAAGGGTCATAAGAACAACATAATGCTGTAAGGATTGAATATCATTTTGTATTAGAGAAGTCTATAGGAAGAAGAAGTATCATTTTGTGCAAGCAATCTGCAATGAAGTATTTACAAGTGCAGCTTATGTATGCAATTATTTCCTGAAAACTAATATACAAGGTTCACTGTCTCTTTTTCCAAATATTGTGTACACTTTTGTGTTGATGACTTACCTTTGTCCTCTTGATAAATATGTTTATAGATTTTCTATGATGTGAATCACATGCCGTTGCATTAAGTGAAAGATTGAGTTCTTATTGTTTGTGCAATGCATACTAAACCTTCATAGTTGATGAGAAATTGTCTCTTGAGTTGATAAGATATTTTATCCACAAAGTGTCATATATATCCCCGGATAGAGGCACTGGTTTGTTATTGATCTTTTAAGGTTTTGATCTGTATGCATTCAAGGTCCTTGATAGAGAAATGTTCTTCCCAAATCCTATATGAACTGATCTATGCAGATTTTATTTAAGTCCTGAAAGCAATTTCATTTTTTAATATACATTCACAATCATTTCTTTTCAAAGCATTCAATTAAAGCACATAATAAAGCATAGTTGCAGAACAATAATTTGCCAGTTGTGTAAACTTGCTAAAAGGTTTAAATCCACTATAAATAACCTCTTTTGTGCTTGAGAGGAAGAGGCACACCCACCTAGGTTCAGTAGAGCCTAAAGTGCAGAGGGAGCTAGTCCTTGACTGTCCTTGTTCGTTGGCCAAGGCTGATTGGACTACTTGAGGATTTGGCAAGTCTTTTGGTTTTCCAATCTGTGGTTTTGGGCACCAACATGTTGAACTTCTTCATCCTTGTATAGCCATTGTAGTACATCTTTGTCTTATATTTCCTTTGATAAGGTCCCAACACTAACAAATGCTCCATCAAATATCAGAAAATGTTTTACAATTGGTTGTTGTTTAGAGTTTGATGGTTTTCCATAGGATTTAGGAGAAAGTGGTAATTGGGATATTGAATATTCTCTGTTCCCTTGATTAGCTGCATTTGTTTTTCCACACTTGACAAAATTGAGACAAATGATTTTCTTTGGATTGTGTGTTCGAAGATGATGCCTCCCTATTATGAGGAACAATGACTTCTTGAGCTAGTTTGAGATTACTACAATACTGAAATGGATTTGAATCTGCTGAGATAATGATTTCCTGCCCTTTGTAGGGAAACTTTAGGCACCAATGATATATGGATGGAACAACTTGTATGTCATGTATCCAGGGTCTTCCCAAGAGTATGTTGTATGATAAGTCCAAGTCTAGAACTTGGCATACTGTGTCTTTCTGTAAAGGTCCCACTCTTATGGGTAACATCACAATTCCTTTAGAGGAACACTCTTCTTCATCATATGCTTTAATGGTGATATTTTTCTGGGGATCAACTGCATCTTCTAAATAACCTAGAGCACAAACTAGACTCAAAGAACAAATGTTTAAGCCAACTCCTCCATCTACTAGGACACGTTTAACTCACGTCTTATGAATGATGACTTTGATATGCAAGGGAGAATTATGGGGATGTTGCAAGGACATGTCATCTTCTTCAGTGAATGATAAGCAATGAGGGGTTGTGAGGTATCCCACCATGGTTTGGAATTGATCTATATCCAGATCTTTAGACACTGTTGTGTCTACTAATGCTCGTTCAAGAATTTCTTTGTGTGCAGGTGAAAGCTTTAAAAGTTCTAAGATGGATATTTGTGCGGGCATTTTCTGCAATTGCTCCACTAGATTATATTGTTTTGTAGTGGATGACATGTCTGTTGTAGGACCCAGAAAAATAACTTTAGCTTTGCTTCTTTTGATAGCATGAGTAGGTTCTTGATTTTGATTTTATTTAATTACAATCACATTTACCACATTATCATACGTATGAGCATAGTTTACCTTTGCTTTACCCTTACCATTATTTTTTGTTGATGATTCACCCTTCTCATAGTTTGGAAGCAAAGTTTTAAAAGCTGTATGAGATTCGTTTGTTGTATGTCCATCCATAGTTATTTCTCCATTATCAATCAAATCTTGGATGACATGTTTCAATCGCTAACAATTATATGTATGATGTCCCTTGTTTCGATGGAATTTGCAATAATGGTTATCATTCCACCAATGGGGTTTTACTTGAGGTTCATAGTTCCTTTCTTCTGGCAAAGTAATCAATTTGTTTGCGAGAAGTGTTTGTAGTGATGACCCAAGGAGTTCACCAATGTTTGTAAATTGCCTTCGAAAGAAATTTTTGATAGTTGCTTTTTGGTGATTGTTGTTTTGCTGAGCCACTGTTGAGTGATTGGATTAATTAAAAACTAGTTGTTTTGGTTTCACATTGTTTTTATCCACTATTCCATCATTAACGATATTACAATTTCTATTCCAAAAATTTGGCTTATCATTGTTGTTGTTGTTAGTGTTGTTAAGAGGGTTAACTCCTTCTTTGTATATTTTCAACTCACCCTTCTTTATCATGGCTTCCTCCATTCTGATTCCATTATCAATCATCTTTCCAAAACTTTGATGTCCTTGCATTTTTAGATGATAAATCATTTGATCATTTAGGTTGTCGATGAATATGTCCATTTTTTCATACTCTGGCACTGTATGAGGATATCGTGAAGCTAACCATCTCCATCTCTGTAAAAAATGTCATGAAAGGTGATAGTTCTGATACTTAATATAAGTACAGATCCGATAGCCAACAAGATGAGAGGGGGGGGGTGAATCATACAAACTTAATCATCAATGAAAACATCAGATTCAACCTCGGTAACATATATCAGTCATAGAATAAAAATTGTCAAACATGCAAACTCAAAAGCATATGAACAATATAAACCTCATAACACTAGATTTAACATGGAAACCCAAATAGGGAAAAACCACTGTGGGATTTCGGACCCACTAAGAAATATACTCTTCTAGAGTATGCTCGGTTAAAAGCCAATCCTGTTAAAGATTACAAAACACATTTCTAGATGTGACCCGGTTAAGGGATTTCGCTCGGATCTGTTAGGATCTTCACTTTGTTAGAAGTGACCTTGTCAAAGGATTTCAAACACTCATTTAGAATGTCACCTTGTTAGAGGATTTACTTATAATACTGTTAAGTCCACTTAGTTAAGAGATTTCCTGTTACTTTCACAAGCTAACAGTAATACAATCTATCTGCAACTTTACATCTAAAATGCTAAAGCAGATTCTTATTTGTTCAACACAATCTAGACATAGAACTATTCTTGTCTATCTGCTGGGCATCAATACTCTATTATTCCAATAGGTCTTCAAGCTTCTGTGCTCGGTGATCACTATGTAGCATCCATGTGCATACACTTGCCCACATCCACTGTTTATCAACATTTCCTTATTTATAAACAATCATCTAACCACTTAATCTCCTTGATCACATTTCCCATGATCAATCATAGCCATCAGATCTTCAATCTTGTCCAGGTTCATTGTATCTTATGATCTGAAAAACATTTTACCCTGCCTTGGAACTTGCACAATCATCTTGGAACTTGTGTTAGGGTAATGCGGTTCAATCTGAGCTGTAGATCTTCTTGCCGACTTTCCATTGCCTTAGATTTGTTAACAAACTTCTTCCACGGCTTGCCAATCATTGATTTGCTCCAGCTCATTAGCTTCTTTCATTAAATATCACATGTAAACATTTAATGCATTCTGTTATACCTCGGTTACAACTCGATGAATACTAAACTTTACTCGGTAGACATTCTGTCTTCATTAACCGACTGCGATAACCTTAGGGTTTACCGACTAGGTTCCTTAGGGTTTACCGACTAGGTTCTTTGCCTGATAACATAGTGTAGTATTAACCTTTACATTTTACAACATGTGTATGATGTTAAAACAATCTAAAACATCAAGATCTCATCATTGTCTGACTCGGTAGAGTTGCCCATTGAATAACTTATCCCTTTATTCATCATATTCTTTCCTGTGTCTTTATCGACTTCTTTATAATCTTCATATCATATTTCTTAAGATATGGCATCATCATACTGAATTAGAAAATCAATTTCTTGACATCAATGACAAAATAATAATATCAAGATAGTAAAACATCTTTAATCAGTTATGTCCATAATCATCAACAACCTTCTCAATACCCTTATATATTGCCAACAATCTCCCCCTTTGGCATTGATGGCAAAACCAATTGATTTGACCGTTAAGAATTTGGATTACTGTGATTTTGAAATGCTGAAATGCGATCCCCCATACATCAAACTTCTCTTCTGGTTTTCTCTCAATCTTCTCAGGTCTTCTCCCCCTGGTAGTCTTCTCCTCCTTGGGTAGGTCTTCTCCCCTTGGTAGTCTTCTCCCCCTTTGACAACAATGCCAAAAAGAAAAGAACTAAAACATAGGTTGTTTTTGTAAGAAGTTATTTCCTACTGATGTGTATCAACTGAGTCTTGGCTAGAGCATTTGTTTACAATTCTTGTTCCCTGTATCATTGTCTGTATTATCCCAATAATGTTCCAGTACACTTTCAGAAAAGCATTCTTAAAGTGTATCACTTCAGCATCAGCTCCCTAAAAGATATTCAGTAGATTCATCAAAGTGATGCTTTCATCGAACTTGGTCAGTGAGTAAGAGATAGGGGTAGGACCCCTAACTTACTTCTGAGAAATTCAAAAGTGTCCTTTGGTAGTTGCTTGGTGAAGATATCAGCTATTTGTTCCTTTGTGTTAACATATTCCAACACCACTTTCTTTTCATGAGCTTCTTCTCTAAGATAATGATATTTGATAGATATGTGCTTTGTCTTAGAGTGCATAACAAGGTTCTTTGAAATATTAATGGCACTAGTATTGTCACAGAATATAGTTACTGGCTCGATAACTTTCTCATTTATACTTTCCAACAATTATTTGATCCATGCAATGTTGGTACAATTCAGTGCTGCAGCAACATATTCAGCTTCGACTGTTGACTGAGAAACACATCCTTGTTTCTTGCTAAGTCAACTCACTAGTCTTTCTCCTAAGAAGAAAGCTCCTCCACTTGTGCTTTCCTATCATCAATGTTGCCTGCCCAATCAGCATCAGTATAGACTTTCAAATCAAAATCATTTCCTTTCTGATATACTAAGCCATAATCTTCATTGCCTTTCAAGTATCTGAAAATTCTTTTGATTGCTATCATGTGTATTTCCTTAGGATCTGTAGAGAATCTTGCAACAATACCTACTGCATGTGCTATATCAGGCCTGCTGTGAACAACATATTGTAATTTTCCAATCATGGATCGGTAGAGTGTCTCATCAACAGATGTAGATTCATCATTCTTTGATAGTTTGCAGTTTGTAATCATAGGAGTACTTAATATCTTTGAATCCTCCATTCTGACTTTCTTCAAGATTTCCTTTATGTATTTGGATTGAGTAATGAAAATTTCATTTTTCATTTGTAGTATCTATAAGCCTATAAAATACTTTATCTCACTGATTAATGACATCTCAAATTCTTTGCTCATTTCATTACCAAAGTTCTTGCATAAAGAGTCATTTCCACAAAATATAATATCATCAACAAATATGGCTGAGATTAGTATTCCATTTTCATCATTCGTCATGTACATGTTGCTATTCTCACTTGTCCTTATAAAACCAATCTTAATAAAATAAGAGTGCAGTCTTTCATACCATGCTCTAGGTGCTTGTTTCAGACCATATAAAGCTTTGTTCAATTTACATACCTGATCTTTATTATTGTCTTCAACAAATCCTTCAGGTTGTTCAATGAAAACTTCTTCTTCTAATATTCCATTCAGAAATGCAGATTTGACATCCATTTTATATACCTTGAGGTTTTTGAAAGTAGCATATGCCAGTAATGTTCTAACTCCTTCAAGTCTGGCAACAGGTGCAAAAGTCTCACCATAATAGATTCCTTCTTCTTGGGCATAACCTTTGCAAACCAATCTTGCTTTGTTCTAAATGACCTCTCCTTTCTCATTTAGCTTGTTTCTGAAGATCCACTTTGTACCGATTACATTTTTGTCCTTAGGTCTTGGGACTAGTGTCCATGTGTCATTCTTCTTGATTTGATCAATCTCTTTAGTCATAGCATTTATCCAATCTTCACTATTGAATGCCTCTTTTACTATTCTTGGTTCAAATTCAGATATCAAACATGTGTTCTGTCTCAATTTGTTCCTTGTCATCACTGGATCATCCTTATCTCCTATAATCTAACTTGGTGCATGATGTCTTCTGACATATTTGGCTAATACAGGCTCAGTAGGCTCTGTATGATCCTCTTCATCACTCGGTAACTGGATAACTTCCTCATTTCCTTCAACAGTTATCTCGGTAGGACTTTTTGGTTGCACATAGACAAATTCATCATAGTCTTCTGGTTCTTTGGAATTCCTGTCATCAGTTCTTTCTGCAAATTCATCAATTTTCACATTTGCACTTTCTACTATTTTGTTAGATGATTTGATCAGACATTTAAATGCTTTTCTTATAGAAGAATATCCTAGAAATGTTCCTTCTTCACTTTTCTGATCAAACTTGCCATTTCTATCATCTTTATGAACATAGCATTTGCTTCCAAAGATCTTAAAATAACCTACGTTAGGTTTCTTGCCATACCAGATTTCATAAGGTGTCTTCAAAGTACCTTTCTTCAATTGAACTCGGTTCAAGGTGTAAATAGCTATGCTTATTGCTTCTCTCCAAAATGTTTGGGGAACCTTCTTCTCAATCATCAGTGTTCTAGCACAATCCACAATAGATTTGTTTCTTCTTTTAGCTATTCCATTTTGCTGTGGAGTCCTCGGTGCAGAGACCTGTCTTTTAATACCATGATCATTGCAAAATAGGTTGAACTCATCAGATGTAAACTCTCCTCCTCTATCTGATCTAAGACATTTTAGTTGTCTTCCTGTTTCATTTTCAACTCTAGCCTTGTACCACTTAAACATTTGAAAAGCTTCTGATTTTTCTTTTAAAAACATTACTGACATCATCCTTGAATAATCATCCACAAATAATATGAAATACTTATCACTATAATAACTTTGAACTTTCATAGGACCACAAAGATCAGTGTGTACAAGATCTAAAATTCCCTTAGAAGTGTAGGACTTACTTGTAAAGTTGGATCTTGTCATCTTGCCCATTTGTCATCCTTGGCACATAACATTCTCAAGTTTTTCAAGACTCAGTAGACCTCTTACTCTGTGCTTCTTACTTATCTTGATCAGATTATCAAAATTAACATGACAAAACCTTTTATGCCATAACCAGGTGTTATCAATCTTTGCATGCAAGCACTTGTTGTGAGTAGAGTCAAGGTGAAATGTATTACCTTTTGTTTGTGTCCCGGTAGCAGCTAACTTTACATTTTTGTCATGAACTTTGACAATTCCTTTCTGAAATTCTATTCGGTAACCTGTGTTGTTTAGCTATGCTACACTCAACAAATTATATTTCAAACCTTCAACCCAATAAACATCATTGCATCTTGCTTTATCAAGAAGTGTTATGGATCCTTTACCTCTTACCGGACATGGTGCATCATTACCAAATCTAACATAGCCTCCATCATAATCTTCTAACATAACAAACTTGTGTTTATCTCCTGTCATATGATGTGAGCATCCACTATCTATAATCCAAGAATCATTAGTGTTTATGTGAGATATTAGGGATTTTTCTTCATACCTATCTCCATCTGATCCATCCTTGATAGCCACATAAATAGCTTCCTCTGTATCAGTCTCATCTAATTTATCATCTTCAGATTCCTCATCAGCAATTAAGCAGGTCTTTCTATCTCTTCTTCTGAAGTCTCGGTGACCTCTATAATGATTATCTTTCTGTCTGTCATCTCGGTAATCTCTCTTTTCAGTGAAATCTTTGTCAAGATAGTTAGAAGCCATATGTCCAATCTTATCACAATTGAAACATTTCAAGGGTAGTTTTCCCTTATACTTACCTTTGCCTCTTGGTAACCTTTTGGCTAATAGTGCTTCAAACTCTTCTTGCTTTTTGATTTCTTCATACAGTTTGTGTACCTCCTCCATGTTCTTCTGAAATATTTCACTTGCTCCACTATGATCTCCTCCAGAGGACTTATACTTTCTTTCATTGTAATCATTAGATTCATTCAGATGAAAAGAACTAAATGCAGATTCAACTTTATTTACCAATGACCCACTGTTATCAAAATTACTTAACTCAAATGCATGTAGCTTACCAATAGTAGCATCCAAGGAAACTGGCATATTAGGTATAGACCTCAATTCATTGATTGCAGAGACTCGGATTGCATAGGCAGGTAGAAGGGTTCTTAACAACTTACTTGTCACATCCTTTTCTTCAATAGTTCCTCCCACTCCCTTGATTTGATTTACGATCTCCTTTAGTCTTGTACTGTACTGGGTTATGTTCTCACCTTCATTCATCCTCATAGATTCAAGTTGTCCTCTTAGACTATCAACTTTTTCTCTTTGAACATGTTCATCTCCTCCATATATAGATATGAGCTTAGTCCACATAGCCTTCACATCATTGTAGCCTTCTAGATCATTAAACTCAGAATCGGTCAATGTAGATGTTATTTCAATCATTGCTTGAATGTGTTCTTGCTTTGCCTTTATCTCTTCCATAGTCAATGGATAGGTGCTCGGTGTAACAAAATCATTCTCCAGATAGTATATAGCATATTCTCCAACTCCTGATAGATGTAGCTTCATCCTTTTCTGCCATGTAGAGAAACTTGACTTATTCAGCTTAGGTGCATCCCTCTTATACATCTTTGGATCTTTAACTCAAGTGCCTTTAAACTTTCCTTTCGAAGTCCAAGGCTCTGATACCAATTGATAGTTCTGATACTTAATATAAGTATAGATCCAATAGCCAACAAGATGAGAAGGGGGGGGTGAATAATACAAACTTAATCATCAATGAAAACATCAGATTCAACCTCGGTAACATATATCAATCATAGAATAAAAACTGTCAAACATGCAAACTCAAAAGCATATGAACAATATAAACCTCATAACACTAGATTTAACGTGGAAACCCAAATAGGGAAAAACCATTGTGGGATTTCGGACCCACTAAGAAATATACTCTTCTAGAGTATGCTCAGTTAAAAGCCAATCCTGTTAAAGATTACAAAACACATTGCTAGATGTGACCCGGTTAAGGGATTTCCCTCAGATCTGTTAGGATCTTCACTTTGTTAGAAGTGACCTTGTCAAAGGATTTCAAACACTCATTTAGAATGTTACCTTGTTAGAGGATTTACTTATAAGACTGTTAAGTCCACTCGGTTAAGAGATTTCCTGTTACTTTCACAAGCTAATAGTAATACAATCTATCTGCAACTTTACATCTAAAATGCTAAAGAAAATTCTTATTTGTTCAACACAATCTAGACATAGAACTATTCTTGTCTATCTACTGGGCATCAATACTCTGTTATTCCAATAGGTCTTCAAGCTTCTGTGCTCGGTGATCACTATGTAGCATCCATGTGCATACACTTGCCCGCATCCACTGTTTATCAACAGTTCCTTATTTATAAAAATCATCTAACTGCTTAATCTCCTTGATCACATTTCCCATGATCAATCATAGCCATCAGATCTTCAATCTTGTCGAGGTTCATTGTATCTTATGATCTAAAAAATGTTTTACCTTGCCTCAGAACTTGCACAATCATCTTGGAATTTGTGTTAGGGTAATGCGGTTCAATATGAGCTATAGATCTTCTTGCCGACTTTCCATTGCCTTAGATTTGTTAACAAACTTCTTCCACAGCTTGCCAATCATTGATCCACTCCAGCTCATCAACTTCTTTCATTAAATATCACATGTAAACATTTAATTCATTCTGTTATAGCGGTTACAACTCGGTGAATACTAATCTTTACGCAGTAGACATTCTGTCTTCATTAACCGACTGCGATAACCTTAGGGTTTACCGACTAGGTTCCTTAGGGTTTACCGACTAGGTTCTTTGCCTGATAACATAGTGTAGTATTAACCTTTACATTTTACAACATGTGTATGATGTTAAAACAATCTAAAACATCAAGATCTCATCATTGTCTGACTCGGTAGAGTTGCCCATTGAATAACTTATCCCTTTATTCATCATATTCTTTCCTGTGTCTTTACCGACTTCTTTATAATCTTCATATCATATTTCTTAAGATATGGCAACATCATACTGAATTAGAAAATCAATTTCTTGACATCAATGACAAAATAATAATATCAAGATAGTAAAACATCTTTAATCAGTTATGTCCATAATCATCAACAACCTTCTCAATATCCTTGTTATATTGCCAACAATAGGTTTTGCACTCTTTTGA
This sequence comes from Cryptomeria japonica, assembly GCF_030272615.1. Taxonomy (NCBI): domain Eukaryota; kingdom Viridiplantae; phylum Streptophyta; class Pinopsida; order Cupressales; family Cupressaceae; genus Cryptomeria; species Cryptomeria japonica. The sequence goes on along the minus strand of NC_081406.1, from coordinate 417,005,558 downwards.
TTGGCATTACATAGGTCTAGCATTGTTACTTCATGTTGTATGTTGTAAGAGTATTGTGAAACAAACTTATCCACCAATTCTGAGAATGATCTGATTCTAGGTATAAGTTTGCAGAACCATTCCATAGCTAGTCCAGTTAAGCTTTTCAAAAATAATCTCATCAAGTAGGTATCCTCATGTGCAAACTCCATACTCATTGTGCAAAATTCTCGTATATGATCTTGAGGGTTAGTGCTTCCGTCATATTTTTTGTATCTAGGAGTTTCACAACCTATAGGAAATGGTATCATGTTTAGATTTCTATCAAATGGATAAGGACAAATTTCTTGAAGTGAGCATCTTCTAACATTTCCTCTCTACATATCTTAAATTTGTGTTTGTAGTGTTTGTATTTGTTGTGTGAGAGTTGTGATAGGATTATCAACATGATTTGTTCTTGCATAACCATGATTTTGCATTCTAGGAGGATCTTGATCTCTTCTTGTATCATCTCTACCCCTTCTTGTGTCCTCATTGGATTGAACGTTATTTAGAATTTCTACGTCATCTCTTTTGGGAATGTAAGTTTCCTCATTGGTTCTGGTGTTACTAGGAATTGACGTGTCATTAATTTTGAGACCAAAAATATCCTTATATTGTTCGTTATTAGGGGGAGGGTTATTTCTCTTTTGTGTCAATTTGTTTATATCAAAATCTTGGGGGAGTGTAGCACCAGATTTTGCTAACATTAGGAAATATTTTTCTTTGTCTCCCTCCAATATTTTTTCCATAAATTTATTGAATTGAGGATCTTTTTTGATGTCTCTAACATATTTTGTTATTTCCTCTTCAACTTTTATTTCATCTTCGTGTTCCATGGTTCTATGATCTTCAATTATTTCCAATGTTTCGATTTCCGTCTCTGTGATCTTTTGTCTTTGAGCCTTGGTTAAAATGAGCATACACATGTGTTAGATATTGTACTAGGATTCAATTGTCCAAAATTTGTTTTGATAAGTGATCAACTATCAATGTAAATGTGATAGAGTGATATGACATGAAAAGATGATTCAAGTGTTTAAAAGTTTTCAAGTTTTTTGATCTTCAGTTTTGGAGTGCAATGATGATGATTTTGATAAAACCAAGTCCAATAGGAACAATATATCCTATGATGTGGGACAAGGTTGTCCTAACCAAACATTGTAGTTTCATTATAGAGGATGATAGATCCTGATGAGAAACTATGTTTTGAGTGATCAATTTATCAAAGAGGGTGATGATGCACTTTGAGATGTTTAGATCTTGAACTTATTGAAGGTGAATACTTGAAAATCTTGAGGTGTCTATTTCTAGAGTCTGATTTGATAGATGATAACTTGACCAAGTGAACCAAGGAGACAATCTAAGCACATAATGACAGATAACAGGTGTTTATGCTCACTGTAAATTGGCCAAGTAAATATGATAGATCTGAAAAAGACATGCAAGAAGACAGTTATGGACAGACAGAGACATAAATTCGTACGACAGATTATACGGCCCCAAATGACAATTTAGACAGGCTCATATGACAAACAAAAAATTTCGCATGACCAAAGACATAAACTCGTACGAGCTTTCTCACAGAACCAGACGACAAATGATAACACAAAATTCTGTGCTAAGATAACTCGTACGACAATTCTCACTAGGCCAGATGATGAAGGTTGACATAAAAGTTTCTGCTAAACCGGCTTGTATGACAATTCTCACTGGACCGAATGATAAACTAGATGCCTCATACGCCAGAGGACAGAACAGAGACAAAAACTTTGTTTGGACAGATTTTTGATTAATGAAGTTTGACGTTTTGCTTCTGTTTTCCAACTTTTTAGATGTTTGATTTTTTTGTTTTAGGGACGAAGACACAACAAACACTTGATATGTTAAGTGACCTCAAGCACAATACACTTACTAAGGAAGTTGGTTGAGAAAGAAAACCTTTGCTTGCAAACGTAGGTACACACCCAATAGCTAATCAGAATACGACCACTGAGTCTCACACAATGGATTCTCAATGTCATATTATCCGACTCCAAATGCTAATGGGGGCACAATATGGAAAGTGTCTTGGGAGAGTTACTATCTCTCTTTCACAAAGATTATCCCCCTTTTAGAGGTGAGTCAGGTAGCTTCTAATTTTAATTAGAACTAGTAAGGGATCCGTTTAGCGCGTTGAGGTATAAACTCAATTAAGAGGTCTCCCAGCCTTGAAAACCAAGGTTTGATATACCCGAGCACTCCCATTGACTTGATTTTCATCAAATCACATTTATTTTATAGTGGGTTGGAGTACTTGACATTATCCGTTCCCACTTGGGTCATTCCCCTCTCACTGGCCTTAATCATTTTGGCCTTATAGGCTCCTCGGGAGGGTAGGCCCGCTAAAGATATGCACTATTGAAAGCAAAGGATGAGTCTGGCTTTTTGATCACCCAAGAAAGGTGAGAGCATACTCACCTATCATCAAAACACATAATACATGTTTGTTCATTTCCTTTAGCAAAATAAGTGTGCCTAGAAAATTTAAAGAAGACATAAAGTTTGGTTGAGTCCTCCTAGGCAACCTGCAAAATAGATACGTTAGTAGTCGTGATGTTTGGATGAAATGAAGCTTTTACAAGCATAATCTTTGACAATTGTCCTACAAAAACTAGTTAGGCTGCCAAAAAACTCACAAATAGACCAGGGATAGCATTAGTAATAATCAAATTGAAGCATGAAAACCCTAAAATGCAATCTATTTTGAAAACACGGAAACAAAATTTCGTACGACAATTCTCACCTAATCGTACTAAAATTCTCACCTACTCATACGAGGACACAAAGAAACTCATACGAGGCAGAAAGGGAACTCATACAAAATTCTGAATCAGACCCGACCAGAAACCTACTAAATTGGAAATATGATGATGCTAAGTGTGTGTGTGAAAAAGTGAACCTGTAGCTGCAAGCACAACACTTCAATTAAGTCATTATATGCATGGTTAGTAATCAATAAGCAATAAGAAATAAAACATAGCAAAGCAACTAATTGCCTTCTAAAAGATGCGAGTATAAGATTGCTCTCAGATTTTTATAAGCAATACTAGTGACTAGACTACACCAAGATGAAGGATTTAATCTATATGATATTAAGCTATATGGATGCAAGATGGATGAGTAATTCAAGCAAATTCAAGCAACAATGCATGCAAGCAATAATGAATGTAAAATGGATGCAAGTAAAAAAGGCATAATGATTTCAATGACTCCAGAGCGAAATTAGCGCAATAATAATTTCAAAGCATGTTCTCAAAAATCTCTGGGGTGAATTGGAATGAGAGCTGAAGATTGAATTTATAGAGAATTACAAAAAGCTCAATTTAGGATTAATTGAAAATAATTGAGAAATCAGGTTGAGTTAACCTTGAGATAGATTCCAATTATAAGTTTAATTGAAATGCATTCAAATTAGAAGTCCAAGTTGCATTGGAAAATAATAATAAATTAATTCCATGCACATCTGATAAAAATAGATAATTCTTCAGTTTAATCAAGAAAAGAGTTTTCTTAATGCAACTGAACTTCTTTTTTTGAAAAGTTTTGAGTTCCAATTTTAGAGAATAATTCAACAATTCAATTAAATTGTTTTTCTGATTTCAAGTTCTAAATTTAGAAAAAGAAATAATATCTCAAGTTTGATTTCTCTCTCTCTTCAATTCATTTTTGTTTTGACTTTTGTTTTGTTTCAATTCAACTCTTTGTAATAAATTAATCCTTTCGCATGATTGAATGGCAAATTTATTAATTAATTAAATATGCAAAGATATTTAATAAATTAAAATGGGATAATTGATCAAAATGATTATTCTTGAAATAATTCAATTAATTAAATAAATATTTAATTAATATTGAGTGGTTGATTTGCCATGTGATTTTTGATAATTAAGGAATTAATAATGTGCTCAAGATTGATTTAATTGCCTTTGGTTAGGACCTTGGTGATGTTGTCGAAATTAGGGGCCCATGGTTTAGATGACCAATTTTAGGGTATTACATTTTCCCCTCTTTGAATTAATGTGCGAGCAGCGCTTTGATTCAAAGAATGTGTGGTGTCCAGGAGATGCCAGTTCTGAACTTGATTGATCACAAACTAGATAAAAAGCGAGGTGTTAGCTTGATTCAAAGCGACAAAGCTAAATGAGGTCTGATTAAAGTGACACCGATCCCGAACTTGATTGAACTAAGGAACGATAGAAAACAAAGATACCGAACTTGAACTTGATTGATCAAGAAGCGGATCTTACTGATCTAGAACTTGATTGATCTTAGATACAATGAATAATGATAAAAATTGATCTTGAACTTGATTGATCAAGACACAATGAATGAAGAATAAACCGTCCAGCTTGATCAAGAAATGAATACTGAACACCCGCTTAGATTTAGAATGACCAAAGAAATTCTTTAAACTTTTGATTGAGTTTAAACGAATAATCAGTTTGATTTGAAGTGATGAAACTGATTAATGTTAAGAGATTAATTCAGATGAAAGACAAATATCAGCTTGATTTGAAGTGATGAAACTGATATGCCCCTAGCGATTGATTGATTCAGATGGTCGAGAGATTTCAACTTGATGTGAAGTGATGAAGTTGAGATGCCCCTTAACGGCAAGGATTTTAATTAGAAAGATTTTGCTCAACTTTTGATGAAGATTTGAAAAAAATTCTCGACTGTAAAGTCATAAGGTCATGAGTATGCCCCCTCAGGAGCAAAATCGAAAGATAGCGAGGGTAGTTGATTATAGGCAATTGTTTGGCGAAAATAAATAATTTAAGCACAAATTGATTTTGAGGATTTTTCTAAAGATTTGGCAATGATTGATGAGAAATTGAGCTTAGAGTTGATAGGTAGAATTGAAATGTGGATGTGTAGAATTGAAATTGAATTAAGATTCAGCGTTGAAATTGAGCGCAACTTGAAGAAAGAATGAGCATTAATGAAAAAAAGTGCTAAGTGGTCAAAATTGTGAAATGGACTAGCAAGACGATCTTGAAGTTTGATTTCGATCCCGAAAATGGAATCAGAGTAGGCACATTAGCCAAGGGTACAATTTTCGTGTCCATCAGAGCAAGTTGAAAAATTAGGTTTTAGGCTATATATAGGACAAAAGTGTCATTTTCAATTCATTTTAACCCTCCAAGTTTGAAAATTCAAAAAACCTTCTGCAAAGAAAAATGGTGGTCCCTACTTGTCAGCATTGATTCGAGCGGCAGAGACGACATAATCGACCCCGAAACTACGAGCTAGTGGTAAGTGATCAATCTTTAGCCTCTGTATGTTTCCAAATTTGAATTTTTTTGTGTATTTTTCACGTTTTTGACGAGTTTGAAGTCGGGTTTCTCGGTTTATCATGCGAGACAGGATCCTGTCTCGTACGAGAAACTGGCAAATCGTGTTTTATCGTGTCAACCCATTAGAATTGTCGTACGAGAGCAACCCTTTTGTCATACGATAGGCCGGTTAAAAGACCATTTTGTCATGCGGTGTATAAAAATTTGTCGTTTGAGGCTATTTTCTCGTACGATAGCCATTTCTGACTCGTACGAGATTCTGTTTAACTGTGTTTTGTCATTCGGAAAATAGTGACAATTTTTTAAAGTGTAAACATGAAATTTTGGTTTTGTATTTAACTTATTTGGATTTGCGTGATGTTTAACTTCTCTTGTAGGCTAATTTGGAATGTTTTCTGATGTTCGTTGTTGGGTTTTGCAGGTTTCTTTACCTCCTGTGCTCTTTAGATTTGTATATCCACCCACGATGGCTTTAGTTCGGGATTTGTCTAAGGTGGAGTAGGCTCATGTTGATTTATGTGGCTTGGCTCATTTGATGAGGTTACCTGATATCCGTGTGAACCACGGGATGCTCACAGCGTTGGTAGAACAATTTCATTTGAAGCATAATACCTTTCATTTGCCGGTTGGGGAGTTGACCATCACTCCTAAGGATGTGTATAGGATTCTTTGTATCCCTTTCGTTAGGGATAAGGTGGACTATGATACCGCATTGTTACCTGGACTGCAGGCACTGAGGAATGTATTCAGGGATCCAGATATCTTGACTCATTCTATGAGTTGGGATATATTGATGAGCAGGTACAGTGAGGAGTATCCATTGGCATGTGTCTTATCAGGGTTTATTGGGTGCTTTTTGATGCCAGACCGAGGGCAGCAGCGTTTCTAGAGTGAATGGGGCCAGATGCTTGAGCGATTGATAGAGTCCCCTCAGAGACTTGGCTAGGGTTCTTGCTTACTGGCCCAAATGTATCGAGAGATGCATGAGATTGTTTATAGAGAGGGGCAGAGCATGGCTGCTGGGGTGTACATTTTATAGGTGTGGGCTTGGGAGCACCTTCCCATGTGTCGACCGATAGTGACAGACAGCAGGGAGCTAGGACAGCCGATCATTTATAGATATGCTGGATATATCATGCAGCCCCATCTGGGCCAGATAGACTACTGGAGACGGTAGCTCGATGACTTGATAGCTATCGTATGGCAAGCATCTAGAGGGTTAGAGCCATGGGATGACTGGCGGGCAGTGCGCAGAGATCTATTTCTCACACGCCCACTGATTGGGAGATCGCAGACTGTTGTGAAGCGATTCGTCGTTTCATGAGTGATGAGGCAGTATGGCCAGCTTCAAGGGATCTCATAGGAGTTTACAACATATGCTAGGTATGCGGACGAGGAGAGGCAGGGTTGGGCACCTAGGCTATCTTATGCCTTGGCTATGAAGGAGCTGACAGGTTTACCTCGCCTGAGGTGGGATTACCTGGAGGATATAGCAGATGCGGGGGTATTGCCCCAGTATAGGGATTATTTGTAGCAGCATCCATTCCCTCGATTTACGGATCCTGGAGAGCATGCTCCTCATATCGAGGATGTGGAGGATGATGCCCCCACACCGGCAAAGGGATAGGCACAGGGATAGGCATAGAGACAGGGTCAGAGACCAGATGCTCCACGATAGACTGGTGGTGATCCTGGTGCCAGCAGCAGTGGAGTGCGAGCTAACATTGGATAGCAGAGGGGTGAGGGTGGATCCCTTGAGAGAGTAGGTGTGAGGTTGGGTGGGGGAGAGGAGGAGCGGGCAGCTCTGAGGAAGGTCTGTCAGTGGCGAGAGGAGCAGGGCGGAGCCACAGGTGGAGATGGTGGTGGAGATGGTGGCAAAGATGGTGGCGGAGAGCCTGCGAGAGAGCAGGGGGTTGACACGGGTCGGTCGATGAGAGCACGTCTTGCAAAGCTATAGTCAGAGTTGTTAGTGGCGCAGACTTAGCTAGCGGAGCAAGACCGACAGCTAGCCGAGGTGAGGACTGAGCGTGATTGCCAGATTGTGGCTTTGAGAGCAGAGTCGAGAGCAGAGATAGAGTCTCTACGACAAGAGGTCCTTCTCCAGAGTAGTAGGGCATCTTATTATGTAGCCGCGTAAAGTGCTGTAGTTCCTGTTGCACAGCAGGTGCCACCTTATTCGCAGTATATGGCCAGATTGGAGGGAGCGTGAGTACCATGACAGGATCCCGGGCATCAGTCTCCTCCTCCTCCACCAAGCGATGAGGGAGAGGGTGCCAGCTAGATGATTCTTTTTGTATCTCAGAATTATTTTTGTAAACACACCCATTTGTTTTTTTGTAGCCTATACGATTCTTGCTCCGATGGGAGTTTGTACATGTCATTGGACATCATTTTGTACTCTTAGACTTGAGATGATATATATATATATATATATATATATATATATATATATATATATATATATATATATACGAGATCCGATTTGACTTCATTGTACTTGTGTCAATTCGATTATGAGATGTTTCTATATGCTTTATTCTATATGTATGCATTTCTTTTTCTGCATGAATGTATGTATTACAAATGATAATGAATGTCTATGTTTTTGTTTCTTTTCATATGCAAATAAATGAATGAAAATGAGCAGTGCAAATTTTTTTTTTTTTTTTCTATGTAATAAGATGAATACAAATGATTAATAATAAAATGAATGAATCTATATGAAATGTTATGTATGCAGCTAAACATCTCAAAACACAAGTACTCGATCGGAGAAATAATGATAAATAGGCCACTTAGCATAAGAAATGATGATGCTTTCAGCTTGCATTCTGAAGATAAAGAGATTATTATTATCACACCAGAATCACCCTAGATTCACTAAAATGTAGAATGAAATGCAAAATGATATGCAAAATGCAACCTAAACCTAGTCACTGGATTTAAAATACTTAAGATTCATCACTGAGCATAATGAACACAACAGTCAAGGTAGAGTTCCTTTATTTTTCAATGTGCAATACTAAATATCTTGTCCGCAATGACCCTTTTTTTGTTCATATCCTTGGACAGATTTTGCAGGGACCCGAATTGCATCATAAAGAAATTCCCTCAAAATAGACAAAGAAATGACATGGACCTCCTTGTAGCATACTATTAAGCGGAGTCGAGGTATGTGAGGCGATTTCACCTTAATGTGAAGGCTCTTATCATAGACACCTAGCTAATTTATATGTTTCCAGATCATCGGGATCATTCCTACAACCAGAAAACAAAGAAAATATTATGCCCCCAATCTTTGCACCTCTTAGTCAATACAGACTTCCTCGAGTTACTCAGGGGGATAATAATTGAAAACCAATATAAAAGACAACATACAGAGAAAATTTTCATTCATAGCTCAAACTTTTTAGTAATTGTTCTTTGTTATGTTGTTTTGCTTGTGAACTTAGTGATAAAAACTCTGTAGTAGTCAGGAGACAGGTGACTGACTCGGAGTGGCTGACCAGGTTTCACTGACAGAATAATGAATTGGTTGACACTGCTTAGGATATGTAATGTGCTCTGTCGAGTAACCTAAGACTAGGACATTGATTTGTTTCAAGTCATGAGGGTTCCAATGAACCAGGATGTCACAAAAGTGACTGAAAATATGTACAAGCGAAAGCAAAAGATACTTGAAAGCGGGAAATGCCAACGTTGCGTTGATAGATGGAGCGCTTGAGTACAAGAGGCACCTGTTTACCAGGTTTTCACCTGCTTGGCAGAGATTCATTTTTTTTTTATTTTTTTTTTCAGGACTTTTTATGATTTTTATGATTTCTTCAGGACATTTTCTGATTTTTATGATTTCTTTAGGACATTTTCTGATTTTTATGATTTCTTCAGGACATTTTCCATTGTACAGTTTGCTGGAGCAGAAAATGCTAAGTAAAGAATCTTTTCAGGTGGATGGTGTTAATCGGTTCTCGGAGCTATTCTCCTTCCGATGTTGAGAGTTGATAGGCACCAAAGCCGAAGACAATAGTAACGATATAGGGACCCAACCAATTGGGTTCAAACTTCCCTTTGTTGTCTCGAAACTATTGATTTTTTGGATTTTCTCTCAGAACTAGGTCACCAACTTGAAATTCTCTTTGTCAAACTTTCTTGTTATACCCTCTGGACATTCTCTTTTAATACACTCTGAGATGATTAAATGCCACTTGTCAACACTCATCCAGCAATTCAAGTTCTTGCAATCTAGATATTCTATGATCTTCATCAGTAACAAGACCTTGCAATGAAACTTTTAGAGATGGTATTTCTACTTCAATAGGTAATACTGCTTCGGACCCATACACCAAAGAGAAAGGTGTAGCCCCAGTAGGTGTTCTGATACTTGTTCTGTAAGCCCATAGTGCCTGATTGAGCTGTAGATGCCAATCTTTCCCAAATTTGTTCACTATTCTGTGCAAGATAGTCAGTAGGTTTTTGTTAGACACTTCGGCTTGTCCATTACCTTGAGGGTAATATACTAATGACCAGTGTTGCTTTATTTTGAATTTCTCACAAAGTTCATCCAGGTCTTTATTCTTGAACTATCCTCCATTATCAGTCGCGATGGATGAAGGTATCCCATACCTGCAAATTATATAGTTTACGATGAATAAGGCGACTTTTTTACCAGTTGCTTTGATGAGCGGAATCGCCTCTACCCACTTGGTGAAATACTCAGTGGCCGTTATGATGAATTTATGTCTGTTGGATGAAGCAGGATATATCTGACCAATGAGATCAAAGGCCCATTGCTGAAAAGGCCAATGTGTAATGAATGGTATGAGATCCCTCACCGGGGCATGTATGAGATTTCCATGAAGCTGACATTTCTCACAAGTCTTAGCAAATTTTATGGCATCTTTTTCCATATCTGGCTAGTAGTAGCCAGCCCGTAATAGTTTCTGAGCTAAAGTAAAACCATTCGAATGAGATCCACAAATACCTTCATGGACTTCCGATAATGCACGTTTTGATTCTTCAGTTTCTAGACATCTAAGCAAAGTACCATCCAAACCTTGTCTAAATAAATCATTAGCTATGATAACATATCGCGAAGCGTTTCAAGTTAGGTTTCTTTTCTCATTACGAGTAAGGTTTTCAGGGATAATCTGGTCACAAAGATAGGAATAGATGTGGCTATATCGGGATGAATCGTGTCCAATAATAGAACAGACTATTTGGGTCTCAGGAGAATCATAAGCAGGGTAATATAACTCTTCCACTAGGAAATCAAAGCGAAAATTGGACTCTTGTAGCTCAGGTATAGATGCCAAGGTAGCCATAGCATTGGCTACTCTATTTGCTGATCTAGGAATTTGTTGCAATGATACAAAAGCAAAATACTTCTTGAAATCATCTACCATCCTCTTGTAAGGCATCAATTTCTCATCTCGAGTCTGATATGTATCATTGATTTGATTGATGACCAGCTGAGAATCTCCATAAATATTTAATTCAGCAACCTTCCATTCAATGGCTAGTTTTATTCCATTTACCAATGCTTCATATTCTGCAATGTTGTTTGTGCAAGGGAATAGAATCTTATAAGATTTGAGAATTGAGTACTTCTGAGGAGTAATGAATAGTATGCTAGCACCTGAACCATTTTGAGTAAAGGACCCATCAAAGAACATCTTCCAGGGTTATTGAGTCAGATGCATTATTGATTCATCTAGGAACTCAATGTGTAGTGGTTGAGTATCCTCAAGTGGAGCTTCAGCAAGTTGATCAGCAATTACCTGTCCTTTTATGGCTTTGCGTTCCACATATTCAATGTCAAACTCTATAAGGATCATTACCCACTTTGCCAATCGTCCGATGAGTGTTGCTTTATTAAGAAGATACTTGAGTGGATCAATTTTGGCCACCAACTTGACTGAATGTGCGAGCATATAGTGCCTTAGTTTTTGTGATGCGAAGACTAATGCCAAGTATGCTTTTTCTATTATACTGTAGCTCATTTCGTAAGACACCAATGTCCTACTGATGTAATAAATAGCTCTTTCCTTTTTGTTGTCATCCTGTTGCACCAGAAGTGCCCCCAATGATGAATCAGTTGCTGATATGTATAAGATTAATGGTTTACCTTGAATAGGTGGCATCAATATCGGTGGATTTGACAGATACTCTTTGATTTGCTGAAGGTGTTGTTCACATTCTTGATCCCAATTGTATAATACGCCTTTCCTTAGTACCTTTGTAAAAGGTTGAGCTTTGTCTGCTAGTTGAGAAATAAATCTTCTAATGGATTGGAGACATCCCTGTAGACTTCTCATTTGACTGATGTTCTTTGGAGGCGACATTTCCATTATAGCCTGGACCTTTTCAGGATCAACCTCGATGCCCTTCTTTGAAATGATGTAGCCAAGTAGTTTACCAGATGTCACTCTGAATGCACACTTCTTTGGATTTAATCGGAGCTTGAACTTTTCCATTCTGTCAAGTATAGGACCTAACTTCTTAATATGCGTTGATCTTTTCATAGTCTTCACTAAGGTGTCATCAACATAATCTTCCATATTCTTATGCATCATGTCATGAAAGAGAGTTGTAACTGCTCTTTGGTAGGTCGCTCCTGCATTCTTTAACCCAAATGGCATAACGTTCCAGCAAAAGGTTCCCCATGCACAGGTGAAAGTTGTCTTTTCTTGATCTCCAGGAGCAATTTTAATCTGATTGTAGCCAGAGAATCCGTCCATTAGTGAGTACATCTCATACCCAGCTATCATGTCGACTATCATATCAATATTTGGCAATGGAAAGTCATCTTTTGGACATGCTTTATTGAGATCTCTAAAATCTGTACAAACTTTGATAGATTTATCTACCTTTGACACATGTACTATGTTGGAAATCCATTTAGCATAATCTATCGCTCTGATAAATCCAGCTTTGAGTAGTTTCTCTAGTTCAACTTTGACCAATAGTGCAACATGCGGGTGCATCTTACGAAGTTTTTGTTTAACTGGTTTTACTCCTGGTGTGATTGAGAGATGGTGCATAATGAGATCAGGATCTAAGCCTGGCATATCAAAGTATGTCCATGCAAAATTTATTTTCTTCTCTAGGAATAGTTGAGTGAAATCCTTCAATTCCTCTGCTGATAGTGATTGAGCTACATGAATAATTTGTGGTGTGTCTTGATTCCCGATATTCACTGGCTGAGTTGGCTCGATCAATATGGAAGACCGCTCTTGAAAATGACTGGGCAGTATACCAAGTATCTCACCTTTAGGTGCCTCAGAGAGGTTTTCACCTTTGGGTATGTCCTTTATTTTCTCTTTTTTAGATTCTGACATTGCCACAATGTGGTTTTCGCCATCAGATCTTTTATTTTTATCTTTCTTGTTTTTGCGACTAAGATACTTGATATCCTCTTCAGTCATATTTTCACTCCATTCACTGGTGGAAGAGTTAATAGGTTCGACTGCATTGAGATAATAGGATAATGTATAGTCATTGGCAAAAATAGGTATATCCATGGGTTGATTCTATAAAGTACAGTCAATCAATTCGGGATGTATTAGGGATAAATTCTGGATAGGTTCAAGAGAATTCACGGTATTGTTATCACAACTACGGATCAAAAAGTTGAGTTCTAGAATGATACCTTGCCTAAGTGTCTCAAGACCAAGAAGAGTCAGATCATGATTATTAAAGTTCACATTAATATTTAATTGATCTTATCCAATAGGCATACTTATAACATCATTGACTAAGTCGGACTGGACGTCATGTCGTGGTTTAACAACAAGAAGACTAGTGGGCAATTTTTCATTGTTTGTATCAGATGATTTAGAATTTGAGGATGAGTGGGTATCATCATCAACAGGACTGTCATTAGAGTCATCAGAATCATTAGAGTTATCTGATGAAGTTTCCAAGTCTCTTTCAGGTGATTTAGTAAGCATATGTATGGTATCAATACTAACATCTTTAATGCTACAAATTCTTTCATATTGTAGTTCATTTGTCATTTGTATCTAACACACTTGTTGACATGGTCTCATTGTTTCTGCGGCTTTCTGTCGTCTACTCCATTCAGCTTCTTCTGGACTGACAACTGGTTCTTGTCCTGCAGCTTCTAACTCTTCCTGTGTAGTGCTATAACTGATTTTTTCTGTTTCAAGATAAGGACACATAGATGAGAAGCTTTCTGGTATTGTTCCTTCTTTCAATGCTTGTTCATAATTTGCTTGCCTCTTTTGTCTAATTTCTTGTATTTCCTTCTCTAGTTTTAGGCGCATCAACTCTTGAGTATCATCTATGATACCACTAAATTCTTCAGGAGTTTCTATAGCGGATGTGTCTGAAAGATAGTCAGGACCCCATTCATACTCATTTGAATCAGTCTCTGAATCATCTACCTGTTGCCTGCCAGTATATGTGACTGGAATTTTTAATGGTGCAAACAATTCTCTGATTCTTACAAATTCATCTCTTATATCTTCAGGAACCTCAACTTCTTGTATTATCGTTGCTGATATCGTTGAAGCTTGAGCACTGACTATTTCTTCTTTCTTGACTGTTGATTCCTCTCTCTCTTTTCTACGCTCTTCTTTCATCTATTTAGCATTTGCTTCATGTAATATTAAAGGCGATATCTTTTTCAAGCCTTTAGACTTAGAAACATGTTTTTGTTCTGATGTCTTTTTAGGATTGTATCCTAGTCCAGCTTTATCATGTGTGGATTTGGTTTGTAGCTAAATTGGTTTAGTAATACCTTCTTTTTGTTTGCCCAAAGGACCAGTACCTGAGTACCCCATGCGCTAAATCATTTTGTAACCATGACCATACTGGTTTGAAGAAATCTCACAATGTCGTACCTCCTCATTTGGACTATCTTCCTTATAGAGCCAGTTAAGCACATCATCCTCTTCTATTTCATCTGCCAAGGAGGTAGAAGACTGTATAAAGAGACCATCATATATAATATTCAGAGCTGGAGTTTGGGTTCTCATAGCCTCTGATGGCTTGCCTAACTGTTTTGGCGATGGAGGAAGAGAAACTAATGATAATACTGGTTCTATCTTGTAGCTATCCATGCCGGTATCTGTAATCTTCAATCTCTTTTTTAAGTCTTTGATCAATGTTTCTGGATCTTCATTTGGAGAGGCTGCCCTATTATGAGGCACAAGAGTATCTATACCTTTTGTCAATGTACTACAGATGCCAGAATATTGACTTCAGCTCCATTATAAGGAAACTTTAAGCATTGGTGATATGTTGAGGGTATTGCCTTCATTTCATGAATCCATGGCCTGCCCAACAATATATTGTATGACAATGGAATATCGAGAACCTAGAAAAGGACATCTCTCTCTACCGGTCCCACTCTGATTGGTAATGATACCAAACCTTTGGAGGTCCTCTCTTCTTCATCATAGGCTTTAATTGTTATTTTCTTGCCTGGGTCAATGACATTTTCAAAGAATCCTAGTTGTGTAAGCAGATGATAAGTACAGATATTCAACCTTGCGCCTCCATCTATCAAAACATGTTTAACTCTGTGTTTGTGGATCATGGTTTCAATATGCAATGGCTGGTTATGTGGATGATTTAATGAGTTGTCATCTTCCTCAGAGAAGGTCAAATAGTGAGGTGAAGTCAGATGACCCACCATAGACTGAAACCGATCAATGTCTAAATCTTTTGGAACGTTGGTAGTGAGCAATGCTTGGTGTAAAATTTCCTTGTGAGCAGATGAGAGCTGTAGCAATTCAAAAATTGAAATTTGAGCATTTGTCTTTTTCAACTATTCAACCACATTGTATCCAGAGGATGATGATGAGGAGGTTAATCTTTTAAATTTGTCCAAGGTTGATTCCTTTTGTTTTTTTGGCACAGCTGTCGGATTTGATGTTTCTTGAGCTGGTTTTGAAGAGCTAGCTCCTTGGAGGGTGACTTTCTTTTGAGATCTGGTCAGAGCTTTTTGCATATTGTGATTCATTTGGTTTATCTTGAACTATAATCACATTGCAATATTCTGAGTGTGAAGGTTCAATCATGTTGATAATGTTGTCCTGGCTGGCATAAGCATAATTTACCTTGGCACCTCCTTTGGTCTTTGAGGAATCACTTTGTTCATAAGTAGGCAAAGGGTCTTTAAATGCTTTATGATCAACATTGGTTGGGTGATTCCCAGCAACAACTTTACCAGCATCTATGAGATCCTGAATCTCATGTTTTAGCTTTATGCAATTGTTTATGTTATGACCCTTATTCCGATGGAAGTCACAGTATTCATTTTCTCTCCACCATCTTGGTTTGACATCTGGATCATATGGTCTGGAGTTATCTGGTAGTGTTATCAAGTTGTTTTCCAATAGAGTTTTGAAAGCCAACTCATATGATTCTTCAAGAGGAGTAAAATCACGCTTAGGTCTGGAAAGCCAAGGCTTTTCTTTGAACCATTCCTTTGTTTTCTTTGGCTGATTTTCTGCTGTAATTTTAGCGGCTTTAAGTGCTTGTGTAGCACTGGCCAGATTCAATATTGTTGATTTTGAGTTGGTTTTGACAGTGTCTACTACTCCATCATTAACAACATTCTTGTTGTTGTCTTTGGCAAATTTCCAATACTTGTTCTTCTCTTTAGAACTGGATCATGTTTGTGTTTCTTTACAAGGTGTGATATCTCCCTATTTTATGAGCACATCTTCCATTCGAATGGCATTATCTACCATTTTGTTAAATGATGGGTGTACTTGCATTTGTATGCTATATTTCATTTTGGGGACCAAGTTATTGACAAATATATCCATTTTCTCAGAGTCCGGGATAGGTCGTGGGTACCTAGAGAACATCCTTCTCTAGCGTTGGAAAAAAGCAAGAAGAGGTTCCCCTGTTTTCTGTTGAGTATTACAAAGATCGGTCATAGTCACAGGATGTCAAATTTTGTATGAGTATTGTTGTAAGAATAGTTGAATTAGTTCTTCAAATGTTTTAATTCCTTTGGGTAGACTTGAGAACCATTCCATTGCTTGACCCCCTAAACTCCTTGGGAAGAGACGCATAAGGTACATTTGATCGTGCATGAATTCCATACAAGCAGCACTAAATTCCCTGATGTGATCTTGACGATCTGAGATACCATCATATTTATCAAATTTTGGGATTTCCACTCATGAAGGGAATGGAGGCATGTGTAAATTCTTGTCAAATGGGAAGGGACATATTGCTTCCAGAGAATATTGGTTCTGGGAATTGTCCTTATTCTTCAGGTCCGTGAGCTCTGTTCACAAAGCTATTAACTGTTTGTGTACCATGAGTATAGGTGAGTCTTTCCTCTTAGTAACAAGTGTCTGAACATCATATCCAACAGGAAGTTTAGCACCTTGATTTGCTAGTTCTAAGAAATAGTCTTCCTTTTCTCGGAGCATGATAGCTTTCATCATTTTTCTAAAGTCTTTGTCTTTCTGACAGTCAAGGATATCTTTTTCTGGAGGTTTAGTAGCTTCGTCAGTCTCACTTGATGATGAGGAGTCATTATGATTTTCAGGGATATTATGGTCATTTTTGTTTCCCTCATTGTATTCTATCTCATGTATAGTGGGAGATTTCGGTTCATCAAAAAGCGGTCCGCCTGATGACGATGGTATGTTAGTGAGGGGATCCTTCACGTAGAATGGATTATCTTGATAAGTGAAGGTTTGCTCTTTGGCCTTTGTCTTATGAGAACTTCTGGTTTGAATAGGCATTTTTATGGATTAGTGTGACCTAGAGTTGTTTTGTGATGTAGAGGTCAAGATCAATTTCAGAGCTAGTTTGTTCTATTTAGTGTATTGTTTTGGGAGAAACAACTGAGATTTTGTTTGATTTCAGGAATGATCTATCCTATCTAAGACATTTTCCTGGGTTGATTCTAAAATTGTAACTAAGATTCAGTCTGATTCAGGAACAATATATCCTATGTAAGACGTTATCTAAGTGACTTGAGTTTGATAGGTAGTTTTGATTGAACTAGCTGAAGGGTGATCGACCAAATCGTGCAACAAAAAATGGCAGAGGTACACTATCTTGATCTATTTTATGCTCAGGAAAATGATTACCAGTATTATGTTCACTGTAGACTGTGTTTTTGGCAATTTTGAATGTTCTGTCTGACAAAACCAGAGACTCGTACGACTGGGTTTTTGAACCGGATGACAATTTATTAGCTACAGGACGACAAAATTTTTGGTTCGTACGAGTTGCTATCTTATACCGTACGACTAATGGGCATGTGTAGGATGACAACAGACTGAGGTCAATTCTGTCTCGTATGAGACAGAATACAGTGCAGGATGATGAATGATTTAGACTCGTACGACAGAGAATCCGATATAGAATGACAATTTAGTAGATTTGTACGACACAAGACTGGTGCAGCACGACAAATTATCAGACTCGTACGACTGTTCATAGGGCAGAGACTAAAAATTCTAAGTTTTTTGACTGCTGAGCATGACCAACTGAGTATGACAAATTCTAAGATGGACTGATTTTTTACTAGGATTGACTATTTTCTGACACAGACAGAGTTTTGAATTAGGATGGACTAGTTTCTGACATGGACAGAGTTTTGACTCACTGAGTTGTTTCTGGTCTTCACTGATTTTTGGTATTTCAGTTTTTTTTGTTTCAGGGATGAAAAACACAGAAAACAAGTAGTATTTATAGTGACTCCAATCACAGCATGCAAACCTTAAGGAATTTGGTGAGGAAAGAAAACCTTTGCTTGTAGACTCGGGTACACACCCAATAGCTAATCAGAATATGGCCGTTGAGTCTCACGCAATGGATTCTCAACGTCGTATTATCTGACTCCAAATGCTAATGGGGGCATGAAATGACAAGTATCTTGGGAGAGTTACTATCTCTCTTGCACAAAGATTATCCCCCTTTCGGAGATGAATCGGGTAGCTTCTAATTTTAAATTGGATTTAGTCAAGGATCCGTTCAGCGCGTCGAGGTATAAACCTAATTAAGAGGTCTCCCAGCCTTGAAAACCAAGGTTTAATATACCCGAAGGTACAGAGGAGAGCTATTCCCGAGCACTGTTGTTGACTTGATTTTCATCAAATCATGTTTATTTTATAGTGGGTTGGAGTACTTGGCATCTAGCCGTTCCCACTTAGGTCATTCCCCTCACATCGGCCGTAACGACTTTAAGAGTTTTTCAACCCCTCGGGAGGGCAGGCCTACTAAAGATGTACAAATCTCAAACAAAGAAAAAGCTTCAAGGGTCAGGATTTCTGATTGTCTAGAAAAAGACAAGAGCATACTCTCCTACCTCTCAGAATTTTCTAAAAAGCACAAAAGACAGATTTGTTCTTTAACCAGATAGCAAGTTAGGTTCCTAAAAAATGAATTTAAAGAATACATGATATTTAGTTGATTCTCCTTAGGCAACTTGCAAAGATAATGAATCAGTAGTCATATTGTCTTTGTGCGACAAGCAATATTCTTCAACAAGCATTCTGCAAAAACTAGTTAGGCTGTGAAAAACTCTGAGATAGACAGATAAACAGTCAAGGTCAGTCGTCATAAATGAAAAATATGAAATTTTGCCTCTTTTACCAGAAAATACAGAATCGTACGATAGAGTCTTGACTCGTACGAGGCAGGAAATAGTACAGTACAAGACCAAATTGCTGATGATGTTGGATCGTATGGAAGATGATTACTACTCGTATGACAGAGTGTATGCTCGTACGACTTGCGTGTCTACTCGTACGATAATATGTTTGTAATTCATGCGATACTTGAAATTTGTTGTTTCAGCCTGTAAGAATTGTCATACGAGATGTACGGACGAAAAACCAAAAAATCTGAAACCTGGAGAATAAGAAAAAATAAAGCAGTCAGTCTTGGAGGCTGAAAAAAAATGTAGTCTTCGGGCCCCACGGTGGGCGCCAGAAATGTGTGTGTGAAAAAGTGAACCTGTAGCTGCAAGCACAACACTTCAATTAAGTCATTATATGCATGGTTAGTAATCAATAAGTAATAAGAAATAAACCATAGCAAAGCGACTAATTGCCTTCTAAAAGATGCGAGTATAAGATTGCTCTCAGATTTTTATAAGCAATACCAGTGACTAGACTACACCAAGACAAAGGATTTAATCTATATGATATTAAGCTATATGGATGCAAGATGGATGAGTAATTCAAGCAAATTCAAGCAACAATGCATGCAAGCAATAATGAATGTAAAATGGATGCAAGTAAAAAAGGCACAATGATTTCAATGACTCCAGAGCGAAATTAGTGCGATAATAATTTCCAAGTGTGTTCTAAAAAATCTCTGGGGTGAATTGGAATGAGAGCTGAAGACTGAATTTATAGAGAATTACAAAAAGCTCAATTTAGGATTAATTGAAAATAATTGAGAAATCAGGTTGAGTTAAAATTGAGATAGATTCCAATTATAAGTTTAATTGAAATGCATTCAAATTAGAAGTCCAAGTTGCATTGGAAAATAATAATAAATTAATTCCATGCACATCTGATAAAAATAGATAATTCTTCAGTTTAATCAAGAAAAGAGTTTTCTTAATGCAACTGAACTTCTTTTTCTGAAAAGCTTTGAGTTCCAATTTTAGAGAATAATTCAACAATTCAATTAAATTGTTTTTCTGATTTCAAGTTCTAAATTTAGAAAAAGAAATAATATCTCAAGTTTGATTTCTCTCTCTCTTCAATTCTTTTTTGTTTTGACTTTTGTTTTGTTTCAATTCAACTCTTTGTAATAAATTAATCCTTTCGCATGTTTGAATGGCAAATTTATTAATTAATTAAATATGCAAAGATATTTAATAAATTAAAATGGGATAATTGATCAAAATGATTATTCTTGAAATAATTCAATTAATTAAATAAATATTTAATTAATATTGAGTGGTTGATTTGCCATGTGATTTTTGATAATTAAGGAATTAATAATGTGCTCAAGATTGATTTAATTGCCTTTGGTTAGGACCTTGGTGATGTTGTCGAGATTAGGGGCCCATGGTTTAGATGACCAATTTTAGGGTATTACACTAAGAGGCAAAAAAAAAAAAGATTTCTGGCCCCATAGTGGGCACCAAAATGTCGTGCCTGTGAAGTGTGATACCTGTAGCTACAACAAAAACACTCAATAGATCACTATAATCATGGTTAGCAAATTTAAATCAAATAAAGATGAACCATGACAAAGCGAGCTATTGCCTCCTAAGAGATGCGAGTATGGATTTTCTCTTAGATCTGGATAAGCAATTCCAATGACTTGACTACACCTAGATGGAGGATTTGAAATGATAATGATATGAAAAAATGATATTGATTATGATAGATTGATCCAAGAGACTAATTAAGCTAATGATATGCATGATTAAGCTATGATGATGATGCAATTAAGCTAGAAAAGAGATTGATTAAGCTACATGACTCAACAATTATGTTTGAAAATGATCAAATTAAACTAAATCTAAGTTACAATTGCCTATAACAATAATGCTCAAATGATATGCCTATAGTAACAATGCGTAAATTGATAATGAGATGGGATCCTTTGTGCTCCAAAATGGGGGATATTTATAGGATTTCCAAGGCCAGGGGTGAGGTGGCAGGAATCAACGGTCAAGATTGAGTCTGAAGATATCAAGGGTGAAATTGGAGGAGGTTGGAGGAAGGGAAATTGTCATCTCTATGGTGACAAGTGTCAAGAAGCCTTGCTCACAAAAGGGCAAGTGTCGAAGAGAGGAGACATGTGGCCAAAGTGCCATGTGTCTCAAGGGAAGAATATCCACACCATAGGAGGTTAGGATAAGGAGGTTAGAATGTGCAAGATAGGATATGGTTGGTTAAACCCAAGGATAGGTAGAATGGGTTAGGTTAGAGGGATGATTAGGTTAGGTGGTTAGAAGTTAGGAGGCATGTGGGTAATTTGAATTTTAAAAATTCAAATAGTAGGAAAAGACTAATTAATTTTCAACAGCTCATAAATTGATTTGTTTTAGTTAATTAGGGGATTAGAAGAATTAATTGAAATGGGGGGAAGATTAATTAATTTGAATTAATTAATCAAAGGGGACTATGGAATGAACTTAATGAATAAATCCTTAGATTTATTAATAAGTAGATGAAAGGGAGAATTTAATCAAATTGCCTAAAGAGTTCAATTAAATTAGGAAGAGGGTAATTCAAATCAAAGGGGACTATGGAATGAACTTAATGAATAAATCCTTAGATTTTTTAATAAGTAGATGAAAGGGAGAATTTAATCAAATTGCCTAAAGAATTCAATTAAATTAGGAAGGGGGATTAATTAAATAATTGTTTATTTAATTAATTATCTTCAGACAATTTTTAGGTGTATATATAATCAATTCCATAAAAGATTCCATTAGGGAATTGTTACTTCTCTTATAGCTAAATAGACCTAGACAAATGGCAGCCAATAATAGGGCAATTACATTTAAGGTTTGGGAATTACCATGAGTAAATATGTTATCAGTCAGTGGGCTCTAGAGATAGTTTTCAAAATGTGCAATCTTCACCGATGTAAATGTTCTGTAGCTCAATTCCTACAATCATTGTCATGTTTACCATTATTAATGGATCATTAGCTATATGAGACTTTTTCATGTTGCTCTTCTATACATCCATCAAAATATCTGCTTCAGAAACGCCTTTGGTGATATGGCTCCTCATTAATCCCTTTCGCATGATATTTCTGATAATTAGGCATTGAAAAGGTACCCATTGATATTAATTCCACCTGCCACTGAGTCTAGCTTGTAGCCTTATAATTTTTATCTTGAAGCTTTATGCATCACCAATGAGACAAAAAGATAGTCCCATCGATACATATAACTCCCTTCAATGCATCATATTCTGTTACTTTAACTTCAAATGGGGTTTGCTACCTTACAATCAACTGCTAAGGTGGAGGATCCACCACACCTCCACTTTCTGTATCCTTCCATGATAGATTGTTAGGACATGAAAATTGTCCCATCGATGTAATAATGTCTTGTCGATGTAATGGCTTGGGCCTACAAGCTTTGTTGGATCAGTGAATTCCACATGGGATTCCAATGATAAAAAGAAATGCTCTTGTCTTGATGATGTGGTACTCCATCTAATACCACATCTGCATCATCTTTTCCATGCTGGCATCAAATGTCATAGTGGCATTGATGGAAGCAAGGAACACTAAGAGGGGAGGGGGGGGTGAATCAGTGTTCCACCGGTAAACAAATTTTTTGACTTTTTCTAAAACCACTGGAAGCATATACAAGAAAGTAAATTGTAGAAACATAAGATAACCACCCATAAAATCATAACACCAAGATTCTTACGTGGAAACCCAAATGGGAAAAAACATGGCAGGATTTAAACCCACAATATTATTCCACCATGGCCAGTAGAAAAATAATATTACAAAAGGGGAATGCACATGCATTCAAGCACACTTCCCAGAGCTCACCATTCAATTACAATAAGGGCCCCCAGAAGGTGCACTGCCTTATAGATCATTTACAATGATGAATTACAATTATTGAACTCCAAAATGGCATCAATCAATGCCTGGATGAGTTATGGCTAAGTGCAAGACTTTGACTATATCTGCTTTGCAACCCTGCTCTTTTTTTGTCCCAGTCAACTACCAGATCAAGAATGCACACGTGAAACTATGCCAAATAGGTTTATCAATCATTTCTCTCTCACAACATACTCTCTCATACATAAAAAAGATCTTGTACATCGGTCTTATATATCCGCAACCACAAAAAAAACATTTATCAAGTCGACCATGCAATGTAACATGTAATAGTGAGTCGGGTTGAACTGGATCATTAAAACACACGCGGATCACTCAAATAATGATAAAATAATTTCTATAAGTTGACTCTATCATCCCATGCACGAATCTGACCACTGCAATCACCGAAAAGCTTTCAGACAAAAAGTGCTCTTCTTAGCTTGAATTATTGGAGCCAAATTACCATTTACCAGACCACTTCTCCAAAAACTATAGCTACTGGATATGATTCAAATGAAGAGTTTCCATCAATGACAACCCTAAACCATTAATCAAGCATTGATATCCACTGGATGAGTGTCAATTGCGAATAATCTCCCCGTTTGGCATTGATGGCAACACTCGTGAAAAATGACTATGTTGAAACAACCTGGATACCAGATCAAAATTTCTAAAGCTCCTCCTTAGATCAAAAGCTCAAAAACTTGTCATTCACTGTGCTTTTTTTACTTCTACTCTCCCCCTTTAACATCAATGCCAAAGGAGGGGTGCTGTCTAAAAACTTATATACAAGGATATCTACGGGACACTTTATACATGCTTGAAGATGTCAACAAAAATGGTCTTAAAAAATCCTAAGTCGGTATCCCACCCAATCTTCAAGTTGTCCAAAATTGTGATGAATGCACTGAAAATGTAAGCATATATTTCCACTTCCTTCAGGTTTGTCGAAACTGGTTGTGCCATAGCCTTCATACAATCTACCTTATTACTCAACATGGTGTCCATCCGAGGGGCAATTAGGTTTCGGAGTTCACCAAATCTCCTCAAAATTCTATCTTTTTCTAGGTTAAGGCTCAAGATTTTATCATTTAGAGCCATTACTTGCCCTTTAATGTTGCTGGTTTATTAGAATCACATGACTAAGATATTCCAACTATCTTGTCTTGAAAAATATTAATTTTTTTTATCTATATCAATTGTGAATTTGGGCAAAATAAGACAAGATTTATGTATCTTACTACCTTTAGTCAATGCCTCTGAGATAGTTTGCAGACCTTTGTTTAATATCACTCTGTCATCCTCTATCATCTTCCAGAATGTCTGCATACGAACCTCCTTAAATCTATCTAATACACGCCACTGGCCATTTGGAGGAATTGATTATGTGTTGCATTGATGTTTTGTCATTGATGTCAACACTAGATGTTTGGGATGCTTTACTAGCACCCTTCTGGTCCTGGTAGGATGTTTGGTTTCTGGTTAGATTTGATCCAGTATGATCCGATATGCTCCAACATGTTTGGGTTATGGAATTTTCTTATTCATGTTCATGTCCAGTCAGTTGGTTTTATTCTGGGGATCAGATGCTATCTTGTATGCTTGGAAGCTTGGTTTGTTGTTCCAGTGAGGGTTTCACCGACAGAGATTTGATAAAGATCTTTTATGATATGCATAAGTGGTGTTGGTGCGGCTTCTGGTGAAGATTAAGGATGCTGATGGTGATCGTGTTCAAGACTTAGTTGATTGGGATTATTCCTCTAGAATGTATGGACCTATATTGGGTCCCGGTGTATCTAGGTTATGGACAGACTTAATGTAACATGTGGACTGGACCTCTAGATGTTTTTATGGGATGTCTTATGGGTTGGATATTATTTGTTTGGTCTTAGGCCAACATGTTTTGTAATTATGTAATTATTTTATTATTTGGTGGTTGAACTAATTGTTTATGGTTGAGGGTTTGTATATATATGATGGAAGATCTCATTGTAGATCATTAGAGAATGGGATATGGATATGTAAGGAGCGAATAATGTAACAATCATTCAAGCAAAGGATTTGGTCGATCATTTGTGATCGAGTTGGGTTTATGTAAGAGGATTTAGTCCTCCGGTATTGAGCTTAACCAGAATTGTATTCAGGCATAGGAGATGCTATCTTTGTAGTTCATTCATTTCTCTGGATTGTAGTATGGATTTCTATGTAGTCAGTGAGACTCCTTTTGTGATGAGCAGTGCGCTCTAGGCTGTTGGCATTCATGTTGGTGTAGGAGAACCTACCTATGAAGGCATGAACCAAGAAAAAGATGATTTTCTATTAGCTATAAGGAATGTAATAAGACCCTATGGGTCCTTTTTGTAATTCAATGTCCTAGGAGTGTGACAAGGTTGTCCATGTTTGGATCAAATTGTCATCTAGGGTCTAGTAGAGAAAATTGAGTCAATAAGGGTCATAGTGGTCTAAATTGGGGGATAAAGTGACCACAAGTCCATTTGAGTCATTTTTAATGTTTTAGAATCATATGCAATCATTTTGGGGGACTATGATAGTCTAGAGTCTAAGTTGGTTGAATTATGCAAAAGTTGTCATATTGTCAATATGTTGTCATGACAATTTTGCACTTTTTTGTGTCATGATTCTCCAATAGTCAATCAATTTGAAAAATAGTTGGAGGAGGTTGTGTTCATTTGGGAAACACCTTTAAAGGCCCCAAACACTGAAGGAATATGTTTTTTGATTTGGAAAGAAATTGAAGTATCAAGAACTGTTGGAAACTCAGAAAAATCATCTAATTTCTGTTGATTGCATACTAAAGGTGGATTGACAAGAATGCTCATGGAATAGTTCCTATAACTAGATTGTTTTACCTTTTTTTTTTTTTTCCTTTTAGTGTGAAGTTTTGAAGAAATCACTACCCCATTCTGCTAGCAAATCTCTACCGGTTAGCATAAAACCCTTAAACCCCTAGGGTTTGACTGCAATAATGGGTTTTGGCCTATCAATCCTTAACTGAACACCCTGCCATTATAGGAGATGATAGGAAACTGTATCATAAGTTAGTTCCAAAAGACATTAAGAGGATACAATAGGGCAAAGAGGATGGAGAGCTAACCCTAGGTTTGACATCTTTATGTGACAAACTGGTTTGATGAGTGCAGTGCATGAGAATTGAGTGGTAGAGCACTAGTAAAGGGTTTGAATGTGGTAGAAGAGTACTCTAGAGGTTTACATAACATTTCATGGTCAGTGATGGTCACCCATTAGAAGAACCAAACCAGTTTGTGAAAGATGTTCAGTCAAATAGGTCTAAAAGCTCTATTAGGTCTATTAGTGCAGCACTGGTTGGAATATCTGCAAGTTGGACTAGTACCAAAAACTAAGATAATATTGAGAACTCTCAAAAGGGTATCTAAAAATATAATTTGTTTTCATAGATCCTCGAGGTGTCAAAAGTTATCACCTGATTCCTTCAAATGGAGACCTAATTGCAACCGGTTCAGTTTGTGGGTGAGTGAGTCAAAATTGATGTTCCAGTAGATCTAAACCATGAAATCTTGTTTCCTTTGTGTTAAGGTGTTGTGAGAACACCCCTCCAATGATTGTTGTATTGAATTGGTCAAGTGGGCCATTCAAACCCTAAAGCCTAGTAGTAGCCCACTCATGTATGCAAGGGTGTGGGTAGTCACACAAGAACTTGAGAAGTGTTAGATGTTTGTAAGTGGACATAGTGAAGCCTTTGGGTTTTACAAGGTGTTGTTTGGTGTCATTGAACCATTTCTTGACTTGGTGTTGTGTAAGGATTTTTGGAATTAGGGATTACCGATTGAGTTTGTATGCCTTAGAGATTGGTTGGTTCAAGGTTACCTCCTTCTGGTCTGTTGCCTCCTCATCACCTGCAAGTGTAGGCCCCTCAATTTTAATTCACATACTTACTAAAAAAAGCATTATCTAACTGTGGGTAGGCTTCCACAATCGATTTTCCCTTTATTGGGTTTTCCACGTATAAATCTTGGTGTCATGTGGATGGTATTCATTCTTTGATTATTGCTTATGCTTTATTGGTTTATTTGCTATTTTGATATTTGGTTTATGCATTCTGGTATTAAAGTTTAAATTACTTAAGGTTCTGGTAATCTAATGACAATTGATTCACCACCCCCCCTAGTTGTCTTTCGGTTATTTGAATTGTCTAACACTTGCTTGGTGGTAGATTTATCCAATGATTCAAAATTGGTATTTACATTATTAATCAACTGCAATAATTTATCAGAGGGGTTAGAATTGGGATCTAGTTGCAAGTCTGGTACCAACTTTTGCAAAACATTAATAAACATTTGAATAAGCTTTTTATCTTCACTTTCAGATTTAACCAGGTCTTGATTGACTTGGGCCTGAACTGCAACTGCAACCATCAACTTTTTAGCTAGAGACATCTGCCCAATATCCGAAGGGCCATCAAGATTAATTGAAATTTTAGGTAGGAACTTTTTCCCTTTGTCTTTTGGAGTGTCAATTACTAGAGTATCAACAATTTCATTTCCTTTATCCACCTCTTTTCCCTTATCCTATACCATTGTCTTCTCCGGTTCATCTTTCTTTGCATCATCCCCTTTATCATGTGCACTGATGTCACGACTTGGTGCAGTATCATCCCTTGGAACCTTAGGAACTTCTCCAATATTCCATTCCACTAGAGGATTCTCACTGATCTTGGCATCAATAGTTACATTTGGCTGATCTACCGGATGTGGCTCAGTTTGATTTTCATCTTTCTGATCATCTAGGACACCTGCCTGTACTTCCGGATGAGAAGTGTCTTCCTTTTGAGCGACATCATTATATAAGGGATTGTTCTTTATGATCCTTTTCCATATTTCTTCAATTTTTTTCCTTACTTCTTCAATCCTACCAATCATTAGCCTCTTTACCCTATTTCTGCTCCTGAATTCCTTCTTATTAGCTTGATCAATGAGTCCATGTGCTTTTTCTTGAGAGATACAAGTGCATACATTTATTGGTTCATGCTCTTTCATCTCTTTATCTACTTTGCTGGCAGTCAACCTCCTAGCATCAAGAATGTTATACAGATCCTTTGGGATGCTATGTTCCAATTCAATCAAGGATTTGCTGAAGTTGTGTAAATGTAAAACAACAACTTCCTCAACTTTCCTTTGATCATCCTCAACAAGATTTTCATAATATGCTCCAATGTTTTTTTGATTACCATCAACAATTATTTCATCAATCAATTGCTTTGTTGTCAATGGGGGAACAAAGGTATATTTACCTTGCAGATTACTGGATTCAATGTCTTCATCAAGCTCGGTCCTAATATTTTTTCCTCTCTTAGGTCTTTTGGTTAGCGTAGATTCAGATTTAGCCTTCTTTCTCTGCTGAGCTCCATCGGACTGAGGTTTCCTTTCTATTCTGACAAATTTTTCTTTTACTACTTCTTCATATATCTCAGTGTTAGATCCAAGTGGCGACACAACAACATAAGTCCTCTTTGGTTTCTCCTTCTTCTTCAAAATTCTTTGTTGGATGAGCTTTGACCTGTAGAAGACTTCACTGGAGTAGGGGCAGACTTGGTCTCCTTAGGCTTTGCCTTCGAAGGAATTGGTTCAGCCTTAGGATTCTTTGAATCCTTCTTAGCTTCTATTTGAGCTTGCTTCTCCCTTGCTTGCTTGACTACTTCTCTAGTGAATCTCATCTTCACAACCACTTCTTCAACCATTTTGGATAATTTTCATTTTCTTGCTAGCTAGGTGAACTTCTTATGTAGCTCCATATCTTCCTCCTTGAAGGTACCAAATCTGGGCTCTTTGGGGTCCACCAGTTTACTTAAGAGATGTTGAGCATAAACCTCAAGTGTTTGGCCATCAACCTGATAACCCATTGACAAAATCCAAATTGTTCTAGGCTTTATAGCCTCCATGTGGCATTGGTCCTTGTTGACCATGAAATAGATAGAGTTTTCATATTTTTCCACAATCCCCTTAGGGATCCTTTCCCTTTCCTTCATATTTTCTTATAAGGTCTTGAAGAAGCTCCACAAGGTGGCTGTCTGGTTCTCCTTGTTGCCCAATCTCTGCAAAACTTGCATGATTTGGGTGGCTACCGACATGCCAAATTCCCATTGAACTCTACGTGTTCTGGGAATTTGATTCATAAAGTATAGTGCTAGATAGATAATCAGTGAACCAAATTTAAATACATGCTTCTTGTCAAATTTAATCTTCTTCAGATTGCTGAGAAGCTCTTCAAGAAGGACTGAACATAGATCATATTGCATGACCTATTTCACCATTTGATACGCTGCATAAATTATTGTACTAGAGATAGAACTCGGTCTGCTGGACTAGTAAACTTTATATCCAATGATCATAGTGTCATGCCCAAAATTAAGGGCAAAAACCAGATGATTTTTTTTTTTTTTTGTATCAACTAATTAACAAAAAGTTCGCTAACTCGACATGCACTAATATGTTTTGCCATATCTATATTCGAGCTAACTCTGATACTAAACCAAGTAACGAAATTAATTAAAATTTATTTGCGGAATACTAAATGATTTAATTTATTTTCTCATCAAACATAGTCAATAGTTTAATTAAATCAAACTCATTAAAAATAGTAGATGAAGATAAAATTAATCTCCAATAAGACTATATTGTCTAAAATTCATTTTAAATCAATAATTAAAATAATCGATTAAACTGTCAATTAATTTAGATAATTAATTTACGTGGGCAAAATTAATTACGACTAGCTATTAATCGATTTTAGAAAGCTAATTAAAATTATTTTTCTAGCATCCATTCTAACCTCAAAATGAAAGGTGCTTAAATTAATCCTTTTAAATCCAAACTTAAAAGTAAATACTCTAATTAAATTAACTAAGGCACAATTAAGTATCTACCACACTAAATAAATTTTAAAATATAAGGTTAGGCTTTATTCTTTAAATTTTCCCCAACTTCCTATTTGTATATCATATATGGGTATTTACATATAAATACATACCCACATATATATATATATATATATATATATATATATATATATATATACATATATACATACATATATATATATATACATACATACATATATATATATATACATATATATATATACATATATATATACATACATATATATATATATATATGTATATATATATATATATGTATATATATATATATATATGTAGCGTCCTAAAATTGCGACACTTGCAATTTCGACTGCATTTGGGTCTTCACGATGGCAATGCAACACGGAACCTGAATGGAGACCCCGAAACTTGTTCATGACACCAAAAACTACATTTCTCAGCACCCTGGCCTGATCCTCCTTGCACCCTGCTGTCCCTGGAGGTGGGACCATGGCGCCCAGTGCCCTGGTCCTTCTGGACTAGGGCGCCCAGCGCCCTGGTCCCTGGCCCTATTTTGGGCCCGGTCTCTTATGGGGCTTCGGGTCTTTAAGTTTGCAAATTGGAAAATAATCTTCCTAGGTCAGGCTAAGGTCAGGAAAATCAGTCTATCAGCCCTAATTGACAAGTATATAAACTACATTTCCTCTCCCATTTTGGTAGATGGAAAGGAGGCGAAAGCAATATTCAAACATTCAAGCATTCAAGCATTCCTTCAAGCAATTGATCATTCTAAGTCTCCATTCAAGGCTAAGTGTTGCATTCAAGACAAGGATTCAACCATTGAAGAGGAGATCACTTACAACACATTACATACAACATATATTACACCTTCGCATGTAAGAATACAAACATTCTTACAACAAGGTTGTAGGTACGCGGCTGTAATTGAAGATCTGAAATCCTTGTGCAGAGACGAACAGATCCACCTTCGTTTCGCGGATTTTTCGGAGGACCGTGTGCACGCTGGGTGCCATCGTCCTGTCAACTTTCACTCAAATTTGCAGAACAACACCGTCTCCACATTTTACTGCTAATTCCAAGTCCGCAGCTTCATCCCATATCCCTATCTCTATTTATAAGCGAATATTTCCTATTTTATATGCGTTCTTAGTTCAATCTTTCTATCTACATTTCTTTACAAAAGAGGGTATCCTTGATGTCTTAACCCTTGAAACTCATTTAGAATCCAATCTTGCATTGCGTGGGATTGGATCTTGTGGGTTTCAACCCCTCTTTTGAATGCAAAGTCTCCCCTAAGTGAAAACCATCAACCCTAGTGACCTCCCTTCTCTCTCCTTGGAGTTGAGGAGAGGAGAACAACTAGGGTTCGATTTTTCCGCTTTACATTTTGGTGAACCCGACGTGAACATCCTCATTCTGATTATTCATGGTTAGATCTGAAAATTTTGCTTTCCTAATTATATTTCCATGTTTGATCTTTTGCAAATTTTAGAGGTTGATTGCATAAAAACCCTAAAATTTTCTTTTAAGTAATTAAACTTGTGAAATGTTTAATTGTTAATGCTTGTTTCAGATTTGCCCTTCTATTGCAAATTACCAATTCATATTTGTGCTTTAATTCTGAAAATTAAGTGGTTAAGTGTCAAAACCCTAGTTTTTAAAACCTTCTTGATTCAACCTTTGACTGATAATTTCACTGATCGAAACACTTCCAAATCGGCTGTAACTTTGGATTCTGCAATAAAATCACAATATCTTTCATCCCTGAAAATTTGGAAAAAAGTTGCGAGGACCGTGTGCACCCCGAGCGCCATCATCCCCGACATTTTTTCCGAAATTTCAGGAGCTAGATCTTACTGTATTTTTCTGCTAAAATCCAGAATTTTGGCTGATTTTATCAATTCTAACACTTTCAAAATTAAAGTCAAAGTTGGTCTAGCGATTGCTTGGATTGAGGTTTCTAATCATTCAAAAATTGTTGAAATTGAAATTCATATCAAAATTGTGTTTCTTGCTGTCCTAAATCTGAAAAGTGTGTTAGCATTCATTCAAAATTTCAGTGCTTTATTCAAATTTTTGCAATTTGTGACTTTTGAAATTAAGTGTTTAATTGCAACAACTTTGATTTCCACTTTCAAATTCGAATTTTCCATGAAATCGAGTCAACTTTTAAATTTCAAAACTTGCATT
This sequence comes from Cryptomeria japonica, assembly GCF_030272615.1. Taxonomy (NCBI): domain Eukaryota; kingdom Viridiplantae; phylum Streptophyta; class Pinopsida; order Cupressales; family Cupressaceae; genus Cryptomeria; species Cryptomeria japonica. The sequence goes on along the minus strand of NC_081406.1, from coordinate 416,973,566 downwards.
GCTTTTAGTATTCCCTCTAAAATCATAAAATTCAAAATTTCAGTTTCCCCCTCCTTTTCAAAATTCAAATTTTACATTTTTCAACAATCTTGGTAGGGTTCAATTTCGAGATTGCAACTTTAATTTGGCCTATCTACAGATCGTAAAATCACTCAATTTTTTCAGATTAGCTTTAAAATCATCATAACTTCAATCCCTGAAAATTTCGAAAAAAGTTGCGAGGACCGTGTGCACTCCGTTCGCCATGGTCCCGGACATTTTTTTCGAAATTTCGGGAGATTGTCCTGATTGCATTTAACAGCTTAAATCTAGGAGATTGGCTGGTTTTATTGAAATTTGCTACCTCTAAAATTCAAAATCTTCTCTTTTTCTTTGGTACATGAGTTTTACAACAATAAGCCCTACTTACACTATTCCCGTTAGATGAAGCCTTAGAATTAAGTCTTTCCAAGGTGTAATTACCGAGGAGATGGAACCTAATTTGAATGGCCTTTTTAACGAGGACATGGGTAATTCTTCTAATCCTCTTAATGATGAAGAAGCTCTCCATGAGGTTTCTGTAGAACAACTTTCAAAATTGGATAACCAATTTGATGATTTTCGACAATGGATGTCTCAAGAATATCCTGATAGTGAAGCTCTTTCCTTAATTGAGGGTCTAAAACGTATGGTTCAAAGTGATAAGAATGGAATCCATATTTTGCGTGGTATTGCACACATTGTGGATTCAAATGTGATGCCTATGAAGAGTTGTGCCGAAACCTTAGGTTATACACAACCTCCTACTCAAGTCAATCATTCTATTCCTTTGACAACTCCTATTGCTAGTATACCTACTTTTACATCAAACATAATGACTACTTCAACACAAGACATTCCACCTATGATCACCAGTCATGGGGGCAATCCCTCTTCTTCAATCAACCCTCTGCCTTCACTCAATCCAACTTCTTCATTCATTCCTTCAATGAGTGTTCCTATTACATCTCCACAAATGAACATGACGCAAGGGGGCAATTCATTTAACCATTCCATTCCTCCTTGTAGTGTTCCTCCTGTCCAATCATCTCCTATGACTAACTATCATAGTGTCCCACCACCTTACTCTCTACCTTCTTTCAATAACATAACACCTCCATCACAATCTAACACGTCTAATATGAACTCTTCGACTGAAGCAACCATTAACAATCTTGCACAAACTGTCTCTTCCTTACAGCAACAAATTGCCTCTATGAATCAATCTAAGTTTAGTGTGCCCACATTTGATGTTGCGAGCCCACTTTCTCTTGACATTGTTCGAGCTATCCCCCCTAAACATGTTGAAATTCCGCATTTGGAGCTTTATAATGGTAAGGGTGATCCTCTAACACATGTTAAGACCTTTCAAACAATATGTACTGATTTTGCTTATGACCAAAGGTTGCTTGCAAAACTGTTCACTAGAACATTAAGAGATAAAGCCCTACAATGGTATTGCTCGTTGCCTTCTTATTCTATTACTTCTTTCGAACAACTTGCAAATGCTTTTATTCAACAATTTCAAAACAATATAAGTCCTAAAGTTACTTTGATTGATTTAATGCATTGTAAACAAGGTGTTAAAGAAAAAGTGACTGATTTCATTGGTAGATATAAGCATTTGTATGCTCAAATTTCCTTTCCAGTGCCTGATAATGATATTCAAAGAATCTTTATTTCTAATTTACAAAAAGATATTAGAGAAAAACTCCTGTTTTCTTAGTTTACTTCTTTCCAACAGTTGTGCACGACTCTTCACAATTATCAACTGACTGTGAGTCAAATGGAACAAGCAAATCCTATGACTCCGAGTGATAAGGGTGATAGTAGTCAACAACCATTTGGGAAGTTTAAACCAAACAGAGAGTCCATTAAATTCAATGAAAACATCATCAACAACAATGTGAATGCGGCATCAGGTGTGCCTCCTATTTCTAAATTTTTCAAGAAAGAAAGAAAGTTTACTCCTTTGAATGAATCATTGCATAGTATTATGAATAAGTTATTGGAACAAAATGTGCTTACTCTTCCTCCTATAAGGCAAATAGATCCTGCAAAGATTAATTCACCCTATTTTGATAACAAATCTTTTTGTCAATTTCATCGTCATCCTAGGCATGATACTGAAAAATGTTTTGCTTTAAAGGGGAAAATTCAAGATTTGATTGATAATAATACTATCTCTGTTTCTGGTGTGAATGATAAAGGCAACACATCTGTAGCTCCTCCTAACCAAAATCTTAAGATTTTTACTGATCCATTGCCTTCTCATACCTCTAATGCGATTGATACTACTGATTCCTCTGTCTCACCTGATGATCTTGTGTCTATGACTCCGAATGTGATTAACTTTGTGGAGCAGCAGAAAATCCCTAAAGAACCTTCCATCACATTTGATTCCAGTGAAACTATCAAGGCACCTGATGGTCCTTTATATATAGTTGCAAAAGTCAAGAATACACCTTGCCGTGGAGTGCTTATTGATCCTTCTTGTATGGTTAATATCATTATTGAAAAATTTCTTTTTACTTTGCAATTGAATCAAGTGATCTATGATGAAACAAATGTGGTTGTGAAACTATTTGATGCATTTTCTTCTCCTGCAATTGGTTCTATTACATTACCTATTGAGGTCCATAACAAATCCCTTGATGTGGACTTTCCAATTATTCCATCATCCGAACAATTCCATGTGAAGCTAGGCTATCCTTGGCTATCTTCCATGAAAGCTATTGCTTCTCCTATTCACAAGTGTTTGAAATTTCCCCATAATGGTGAAGTTGTTACTGTCAATCATAGTCTCTTTAAACCAGCTGAAAGAACTTCTAGCATTCCTATTGATTACTTTTGGCCTAAACAATTCCAATCTCTTCCTCCGTGAAGTGATCATCTTTTCAAATCTTATCAAAAGTGGAAAAAAGATATGATCCTATCTCTAAGTGAACCTAGAACACCCAAACTTGACATTCCTATCATTCTTGAGAAGGAAGTTCTTCCTTTGAAAGATAAAATAATGTCTTTCCTCAAGAAGATTCCCAACCCATCCCTATGGATGTAACTATGTCTATATCTAATAAACTTCCTAAAAGTAGACCTATCCCTCCTCATCATGATGGGCTTGGTCTCCTTCCTAAACCAAATATTCCTCCCTTATATGGAGTAGTTCCTCCTCCTTCCTCTTCTCCTATTGTTCAACCTAAACACCCAAGTGATAAGGATGAGAACATTCCTCCTCCTCATTCTTCTCAACTTCCTACTAAGACTAGACGAAATCATTCTGCACATGAACACCGACGAAAGCGTCGTCTTAGAGCTCAGGCAACTGCTTCTCAAACTTTGCAATCCCCAAAAACACCTTCAGCCAGTATTATTCCATTTTCTCCTCAGCCAAAAATTGAGCCAAAATCTCCTAAACATAAGATGCATGATGGTCTTGATCCTGTGCGAGTTAAAGATCCTATTTTTATAAATCTTGATGATGATATAGACGAAAATGTTATTCATGATGAAAATGTTACTTCTGTTCATTCTGATAGTGAATATGAATATGTTGATTTATCTAACGAATTTTCTAAAGCACTTATCCTAGCTCCTAGACAAGAACAACGTGGCTCGGAACATGAACATAGCCCTTGTTTGGATCTTGTGATAGCTCTATTTGCTGTGTTGGATGTTCCTCCTCTAGCGTGTTTCCTACCTTCCCAAAATACTGATCAGCAAGATCGGGGGGTAGATGACGTGCTAGACTAGTTTCATTAGCATAGTAGACTCTCTCCTCCTCTCTTGATCTCTTTTGTTACTTCTTCTATGTGTTATTCTCATTCTTCTATTTGTTGTCCTTAGTGTTGTCTACTTGAGGACGATGCAAAGCATTGAGATCTCTTTTGGTCTCTCTCATGTTGACTCAAAAGACACATGTGTTCCCTTCTTCTAGGTGACCTTCCTTGATTGGGGAATGAAGAACAATTATGTATACATACATATGATATACATACAACATACTGACCTCGAGGAAAGCGAAGTCACCTTGTGCCTTGTGTCTATTATCCTTGGGCTTATCTCACACTTGGGGGCTAAATCCTTGTGATAACGTGCTCCTTTTTCATTTCTTATATGTATCACTACCTTAAAGCAATCACCCCCGGTGAGGCATGTGTGATCGCTTTAATGTAGGGGGGCATACATCCCATCTATATCTTTTCAAGATACTTGAAAATTTCTTGACAAACTTAGCTTTGCCTCAAAAATTTTTGATATCTTTCTTGCATGACTCATAGTGAGGGAACCTTACTACTGACAGTCATGGTTCTCCCTCGTGATCTTCCCTTTTACTTTGTCAATCAAAGTCGTAAGATCCTTAGTCCACTGGGGGCTTGGTGTATCTTGCCTCCTTGACGTGGTGAAAGTCTTTCAATGTTGTTTCCTTGTACTTTACCGGAAGTATTGGCGTACGCTTATACTCCCGCTAAAGTGGGGGCTAAATGTAGCGTCCTAAAATTGCGACACTTGCAATTTCGACTACATTTGGGTCTTCACGATGGCGATGCAACACGGAACCTGAATGGAGACCCCGAAACTTGTTCATGACACCAAAAACTGCATTTCTCAGCACCCTGCTGTCCCTGGAGGTGGGACCATGGCACCTAGTGCCTTGGTCCTTCTAGACGAGGGCGCCCAGCACCCTGGTCCCCCAGGACCATGGCGCCCAACGCCCTGGTCCCTGGCCCTATTTTGGGCCCGGTCTCTTATGGGGCTTCGGGTCTTTAAGTTTGCAAATTGGAAAATAATCTTCCTAGGTCGGCCTAAGGTTGGGAAAATCAGTCTATCAGCCCTAATTGACAAGTATATAAACTACATTTCCTCTCCCATTTTGGTAGATGGAAAGGAGGCGAAAGCAATATTCAAACATTCAAGCATTCAAGCATTCCTTCAAGCAATTGATCATTCTAAGTCTCCATTCAAGGCTAAGTGTTGCATTCAAGACAAGGATTCAACCATTGAAGAGGAGATCACTTACAACACATTACATACAACATACATTACACCTTCGCATGTAAGAATACAAACATTCTTACAACAAGGTTGCAAGTACGCGGCTGTAATTGAAGATCTGAAATCCTTGTGCAGAGACGAACAGATCCACCTTCATTTCGCGGATTTTTCGGAGGATCGTGTGCATGCCGGGCGCCATCGTCCCGTCAACTTTCGGTCAAATTTGCAGAACAGCACCGTCTCGACATTTTACTGCTAATTCCAGGTCCGCAGCTTCATCCCATATCCCTATCTCTGTTTATAAGCGAATATTTCCTATTTTATATGCGTTCTTAGTTCAATCTTTCTATCTACATTTCTTTACAAAAGAGGGTATCCTTGATGTCTTAACCCTTGAAACTCATTTAGAATCCAATCTTGCATTGCGTGGGATTGGATCTTGTGGGTTTCAACCCCTCTTTTGAATGTAAAGTCTCCCCTAAGTGAAAACCATCAACCCTAGTGACCTCCCTTCTCTCTCCTTGGAGTTGAGGAGAGGAGAACAACTAGGGTTCGATTTTTCCGCTTTACAATATATATATATATATATATATATATATATAACCTTCTTAAAAGATTTGCCAACTTAATAGCAAATAAGCCCTACAACCCTAATTAGGGATTTTCAATTGTAAAATGGCCCTAATCTAAATGAGTTACCATTTTATTTTATTTATTTATTACCCTAGCCCTACCCGAGATAGGGTTTTATATATATATATATATATATATATATATATATATATATATATATATATATATATATATATATATATATATATATATATATATATATATATATTGGCTTAACACTTTTATGCAGGGCCGAATTGGGGGAGATCCAGCAGTGCAGAGGTAGAGAAATGGGAGGCGGGGGTTATTTGAAGGCGGCACGGTCATGGCCGCCCACTGTGCAGTGCACAGTGTGCGGCTCCGCCGTCCACTGTGCATTGCACAGTGCATGACTTTCCTCGCCGATCATTGTGCGATGCATAGTGCTCGGCCCCTTCCCCCTATATTTTTTTTTCATTTTGTTTTATTTATTTTTTTTTATTTTTTATTTTTTTTAAAATAAAATACATTTATATATATATATATATATAATTTTTTTTTTATATGAATCTAAGAATATATTTTTTTATTTTTTTTGTGGGCAAATATATATTATACATATATATATATAAATATATACAGGTAACTTGCATGTATATAATTTATATATATTTATATAAATATATATATATTCTATAATAAGAAATTATGTAAGAAAAGAACCATAGCATTTTGATTCTAGGAATGTATTCGAACAGAATACTGAAATAAGATATAGTTTTCTTGTTAATTTATTTCCTTTCACAAAAAGCCTTAGATGTAAAGTTACAATAGATGGGTTAATAACATTTTTGGTTCATTTACAGCAAGAGTATAGTATTTTTATTTTTTTGACTGTTTATTGCAGATGTTTTGTTTCAATCTTCAGCTATATAATTGACTAGATTTAATTATTCTACCCACAACTAATAAATCTAGATTTTATTTAAATAAAACTATAATAGACTAAGATCTTCATTTCCTGTAATAATTAAATTGACCGTTTTTGCAAAAATCTACAACAACTATTTAAGTGACAGATTTGGGTACTTTATAGTTAAAACATAGATGTACTTTCTACAATAAAATAAATAACAGAATTAACTAATTCCTAAAACAACAACTAAATTAAATAAAAAAATTATTAACTTAAACTATAGGGATGGTTTGATAAATTTAGATTTTTATATTCTGCAATTGAAATTAAACCATAGATAAAATCAAATCACAGATTTACTAAAAATACTTTTACATTTCCATGTATATTCCTAATGCATTTATATTTCAGCCTTTGCATGCATGCAAAACTAATTCTATTTCTTTTCAATTAAATAAAAGAATAAATTTAACTCATTTCCTTTCAAGAAGTATTGAATACTCTACAAGCCTTATCCTCTACTCTAGGACTAGAACTTAGAAATAAACCATTTATCTTTTTTGCAAAATAGCATATTATTTTCTGCATAACAATAACATATCCCCAAGTCTTTATTTCAAATTTACAATTAGCCTCTCATTTCAACAAATGAGGGTATATTTCTCCTTTTTTAAAAAAAAACTAATAATTACAAATGCAAATAAAATTCTGCAACAATAACTCCTGCAACTTTCCACTTGACCTATTCTTTCCTCCCGACAATCCTGCATATAAAATCACGACTATGACCATGGAGAGCTCACCTCCCAGCCTAGGCTAACTGGTAGCCACCCCCGAGCTCGAAGAACCAAGCCCTAGATGGGAAACAAACATGCATACACATAGATGACAGAATACACATAGATTTCAAACACACTCCCATCTCGGCTACACTGCACCACACTTTGGTGATGACCTTTTTAAGGGTGGTAGTGGACCAATACCTTGAGGAGAACTACAAGTATGGAAAACATGTAGCCACCTCATGGCACAACAAATACATCAAGAATTTCAACCCCTTATTCCTTATGCCCCCCAAGGCATTCTAGCCTTATATCCCTCCTTATGACCCCCATTGCACAAACAGGCCATGCAGCAAGGGTCACACAAAAATCCCTTGTGATCGCTCTCAAAACGAGAGTCTCTCACTCGAGGGTTGTCACTGCTACCACCCACAAGATCCTCCTCTCTCCCAAGAGTAAGAGGTCTTGAAAAACTCCCAAAAACACATACAAAACATAATACAAAATACCAAATGAAATTCCCAAAAAGGAAATACAAGAAAACAAATTTCTTACACCAGCATACCTTCAAAACACATGCAAAAAGAAGTCATTTAAAGAAGAATGTAACCAACCTTAATCTGCCCAAAGGTAGGATAGTATTTGAGGAAGAGCTGCCCAATTCCATGGATCTTCTCCTTCTACCCTTAGCCAAATTTTTACTATTCCAATCTATTCTATTTTTTTTTTTCAAATTTCCCTTGTCTCCAAAAATGGAGAGTGGGTGATTACCCTCAAATTTTCAAATTCTTGCTTAAGAAGCTCATTCTCTCAGTTCTCACAAGTTTCTAAAAACTAAAGAGGAAGGTAAGACAGAATGGGAAAGAGAACTCTCATTTGAAAAGGAAAGTTTACAACTAGGTTCAATCTTCTAATTTCAATTTTCGTACAACTCAGAAAAGTCAAATTTTAGAGTGTCTAAAAGGTCACTTAGGAGTAGAAACTTGCCTAAAATTACACCTAACCCTTAGGTATACCTTATGGGCTTTAGGAAACCCTATTAAACTACCCCTAGGTGTTCATTTAACCCATTTTAAACCCCTTTGAAGTTTATTTTCGGGTCAAACCTATGTTGACCACCCCAAAGATTCTTTACCCAAGGTATTTATGACATCACGTTATATTAATTGAAAAAGCTATAGTTGAACACTTTCCCACCAAGAGACAAAATAAAAATATAAACTTAAATCCACACGTGTCAAGTGACACAAAGAAAACACTTTTAAAATTTAATACATGAAATCGTCTCTTGTGGATTTTACACAATCCATTAAATAACACTTAACACACATGCAACATATACTGTTATGAATAAAATACAACACAAACGGGGTGTTGTCTCTCCAAATAGACAACCCCTGGCTTATGAACATACATAAGTCTAGGTTTGGTTCTTCGTAAATTTCCATGGTCACATGGATAACTTCCTACGCATCTCAATTTACACATTAGTACTTTCAAATATCCACATATAATATAATTCAAAGGAATAATAATACACATCATCACTTGCATACCATTTACATATGAACAGATTAAATACATCTTTTGTCCAAGCAATTTCACATAAGCAATTCATCCTAATTCACATAAACTTAAACATACATCTTAATTCTATTATCATAGTGAAGTCCTGCAAATTCAATAATGACATTTATCACCGCAATTTCATCTTATTCAAAAATCATGTAGTGTTCTATCTCATAAAGCATATAAATAAATCATCAATATATAACAATGTTATCCAAATCCTAAAATCATATAAGTTCTAAGTTTCAAAATGCATCAAAATAAAGTATCCATAATTGTCTCAATATAAAAATCATTGAAATGTCAGACTGAGTTGAGGTGAGGCCTCACACATAGATGCAAATATCACATCATGTTCCAAAATATCATCAATTTTCATAGATCTATTATCAAATTGAGGACCAATTACTTTTGTAACAGTTGTGTTGGATACCTTCCTTAGGTTAGGTTTTCCACCAGTTTGATCAAGCATGTGATTGCATGAATGGTCAGCTTGGTTATCTTGTATGGTTTGTCCAGCCAAATGAACTCATTGTGCACATGAATTAGAATGTATCTTACGCACTCATCTTCATCAAACAATAGGAAGTGAACAAGTTGCATGAAACCCTTCCTCTGCAACTGAGCACATTCTGGCTTGGGGTTTCCATCTTTGTCTCAGGTATGTCTGTTATAAAGTGCTAGGAATTCCTCATTTTTAGTTTATTCAACAACACAGTGAATATAAGCTCTCACATCATTAATATGTAGAACTCTATATGGTACATATGAGAAAGCACTATTTGGCTCATCCTCAACTGACTTAAATGGATGTTTCTTGAATTGCAACCTTTCTCTTTCAGAAACCTCAACTACCAAAGGCATATTAATAGAAGAAGATTCTATTTCAAGAAATTTAGGGTTGAAAATATGCTTATGTAAATACCTCTTGTTCTTGATTGATGCACAATAACCTTTGTCAGATAGCCTCAATATTTTGATAGCCTTGGAAACTGGTTCGCCTTTCTCTGCTGCTTCAAATCTTCACTTGCAATGTGATAAATGATTCACATTTGCCCTTTTTAACCTGGCAAACCCTAATTTTAATTTGACATAAATGCACCATTAAGGTTCAACCGGATTCCTTGTTCAGCATAATCCATTCAATCGGATTCCAAGATTGGCATGAAGAATTGCGGATTATCATCTCCAAGCATCTGCAATCAACCTTGATCGATCACAGATCTCTCCAGGGGTTTTTGTAAGATTGGCAATGAAAATATCACCCCCTAAGGCCAAATGCCTTAGTTACCAGATGAGGGCTCTATACCAGATTCAGGTATAGATCCACCATCTGCATTGGATTCATCTTTTCTGACCCACATCTTCTCATGATTGTCTATGATCTCTTCTACCTTTGCTTTGCCTTTGTTTACCAGATCATTATTCTTTCTTCTGCGGTACTTTGTAATATAACCAATCTTGTTTCATGCATGACAAACAACACTTCTCTACATAGGTCTGAAATTCATCTAATTTGGTCTCATCCTACAATGGTTCGAGATATGTCCAAACATCCCACAAGCATAACATCTCTTGTTCTAAAAATTGTTCATTATTGCTCTGCACATATTTGACTTGTGACCAAAATTATTACATATGAAACACTGATTGATAAAGGTAGGACCATTGTTCATATTGTTCATTCCACTATTCACCCTACTTCTGCATTGATTTTCCATATGGCCAAATTTATTGCAAGTAAAACATCTACCATTGAATTTGTAGGCATTAGGCTATCTTACCAGAGGATTTTTCTCTTCTTATGATTAGGTTTTGCATTGCCTTGTCCAGATCAGGAGGATTCTCCCTTCTCAAATCCAAGTTCTCTCATGTATTTTTGATGATTAGGTTTTGCATTGCCTTGTCCAGATCAGGAGGATTCTCCCTTCTCAAATCCAAGTCCTCTCATGTATTTTCGATGTCTTTGACTTTCTAGCATCTCATCAAGCCTTGTTGAGATAGCATTGAATTTGTCTTTATTTTTATTTGTAGCAGCAAGTTCATCTTTTAGGGAAACAATTTGTCTTTCAAGTTCTTGACCATCATTCCTTGATTGTGTCAACTCAAGCTTCAACTGATCATTCTCATAGGTAAGCTTAAAGCATTCATCTACCCTGTCCTTCAATGATTGAGTCAAGATTTATTCATTCTTCTCCTGGTCTTCAATCTACTTAGTCAACGTCATCACAATGGATTGCATTTCATTATTCAATACATCATTCTCTCTAGCAAGCTTATCACATTCATCTACTTTGTCTTGATTTTCCATGCTTTGTTCTTCTTTCTCCTTCAACTTGTCCATCAGCTCTTTCCTCTTTTCTCTTGAAGTGTTGACCTGATATTCCTAATCATATGAAGTCTTCAACTGCATTCAGGTTTCTCTTTAGGGAACTTATTTCATTTCTTGCTGCATCAAGATCCTCAAGTGCCACACAAAGTTGTCTCTCCAAACCAAAATCCATTGATTCAATCTCTCGCACCTTCCTCAAGCAGTTAGGCTTCCTCAAAGGAACTAGGCTTTGATACCAATTGTTGGAAGAAAGGAGCACTGAGAGGGGGTGGGGGGGGGGGGGGGGAATCAATGTTCCACTGGTAAACATTTTTTATGACTTATTCTGAAATGACCAGAAGCATATGCAAGAAAGTAAAGTGCAAAAACACAAGATAATCAGCCACAAAATCATAACACCAAGATTTTTAAGTGGAAATGCAAATGGGAAAAACCACGATGGTATTTGAACCCACAATATTATTCCACTATGGCCAGTAGAAAAACAATATTACAAATGGGGAATGCACATGCATTCAAGCATACTTCCTAGAGGTAATTACTCAATTGCAATAAGGGCTACAACCCCATAATGCATACTTCCTTATAGATCATTTACAATGATGAATTATAATTATTGAACTCCAAAATAGCATCAATCAATGCCTGGGTGAGTTCTGATTAAGTTCAAGACTCTGACTATATTTGCTCTATAACCTTGCTTTGTTTTCTATCTTAGTCTTCTACCAGATCAAGAATGCACGCGTGAAACTGCACCAAATAGGTTTGTTGATCATTTCTCGCTCACAAAACACTCTCTCATACATAAAAAATATCTTCTACAACGGTCTTATATATTTGCAACCACAAACAAAACATTTATCAAGTTGGTCATACAATGTAATGTGTAACAGTGAGTCGGATTGAACTGGATCATTGAAACACATGTGGATCACCCAAATGATGATAAAATGATTTCTATAAGTTGACTCTATCATCCCATGCATTAATCTAACCACCACAATCACTAGAAAGCTTCCAGACAAAAACTGCTCTTTTTAGCCTGAATTACCAGATCCCGATTACTGGTTATCAAACCACTTCTCCAAAAACTATAGCTATCGGATATGATTCTAATGAGGAGTTTCCATCAATGACAACCCTAAACCATTAATCAAGCATTGATATCCACCAGATGAGTTTCAATTACCAATAGGCACAAGGTACTATTTTAATCAATATCAACAATGTTTTGTTGGTCTCTAGAGTTGGTTCTAACACTTGCATAAATCATCGACAAGATCACCTTTGCCTTAGCCACAAATTAAAGAAATATAACCATGCCCACTTGGACGAGTACAATTTTTCTTTTTAGTGCCTGATGCTTTGAATGGAACAACTCATAAAGCTTCAAAACAACTTCTTGTTCAATTCAAAATAACATGTTGGGGACTGATAGAGAAAATGGAACATCAAGGTTTACTTGAGCAAATTTGAACTAAACTCAATTCAGGAAGAGACATTGAAGGCTGAAACTCAAACTTGAATTTGAAAATGTTTGTTTCCTTAGTTCAACTTGGTTTGTCAGATCCCACCAACAATAATGGAGCTTGAACAAACTACCACCAAACTTAACTTTACCTTCCACAAAAGTTCATGAAGTGTTGGGGCTTGACACCAAAAATACAACCAACTTAGACACTTCAAGACACTTTCCTCCTCTTGTTCAATTTGGTCTATCAGAGACCGATAGAGAAAGTGGAGAAAAATTTCTTTGCAAATAAATCAATTTTTCACTTCAAGGTTTTCCTCCAAAGTTTTGGGAGCCTCATTGGAGAGTGACCCTAAGAGTTGAACAAACCACAAAAACATGAAATATTTCTCCTTCAACAGTTCAATTTGATAGAAATGAAACTTGTACTGACTTAAAGTTGTCAAAGAAATAAAGCACAGGTAAGTTCAATAAATGTTCTCGTGGCACAATGGGTGTTCTTGAACTAACACAAAACTTTGACTAACTCAAAGATAGCAAGATTTCTCATGTCAACTAGAATAGGACTAACTCATCTAAAATTTGAGTATGGGTAAAAAATTTAGCTAATAGTGGCTATGACTGTGGACATAGACTCTAAAGGACAATACAAGGAATCCAAAGTCTTATGTGAAAGACCAGTGTCTAGTCCATTGGGAAATAGAGTCAAGAGGCATCAAAATACAGGGTGCTGCTTTGTAGGGGCAAGGGGGACAAGGCACAAGCTAAAAATGAACACAATATAAAATGGAAAGCCAAAACCACCTAAACCTATAGCATGACAAAAGCTTATTTACAATATTATACATGGTAGGGAGACCCTACCCCAAGATGTAAACCCAAAAGTACTCAAGCAAAGCCATTAATAGGTTGGGAAAAGTAGGATCCACTATGAGAAAGGAATGCATACTCGTGGAATAAATGTAAACACAAGATAAATATGCAAAATAAATGGAAACTCACAAAAATAAATGAATTATGGTGCAAGGACTCAAGACCAAAGAGCCACCACTCTTTGTACACTTCTGGAGGTACCAAGAATGCATCACAATCATACTGCATAGGGTGAATAGGATCTACAAAAATAACATTATTATCCATATCATCTTGCACATGCTTGTTAGAAGAGTGAATTATGTCCTGAATGGGACACTTTTTATACAAACTACGATGGTGAGCATTATTAGCTTTATCCACTTCAATTGTCAAATTGTTCACCATTACAATATTCTCTTCTTCATAGGGCAACTCTTGATTAAATTTAAAAAGGAAAGATAAAACTTACATATCTTCAATTTTAGAAAGAGGAGACTTCAAAATTGAAACATCATTTACCTTTCCTAGGCACAACATGTCTCCACAACTTTCCTCAAGACTTTCAAAATGTTTTTGTTGCAAATAATCTGCACTATCTACTTCCTCCATGATGACATCAACAAAAGGGTTCAACTCAATATGGGTTACGACTTCCAACAAGCATTCTTTGAAAAAATGATGAACTAGTTCTGATTCCAAAATGTTGCACTCCTTACTTGACCCTTCTTGTAGCTCCTATTCCTTGTGCTCACCGGTACACTCTTCATGATCGCAATCAGCTACCTCAAGCTCAAGAGTATGACAATTTTGATCTTGAAACATGAGACGTTATAGAGAAACACCTTCTCCACATAAGAAATCATCATCCAAACACCAATTTGGAAATGCACCACACTGCCCATTAATATCACTACTTTGTATGTCAATAGCATAACTTTGTAAGTCAATAGTGCCACTTTATCTCAAAAGCACTAGTCTACCTTATCACATGCACCAAATTGCATATCAAAAGAACTTTAGTACATCAGAAGTGACATTCTATTCCCAAAGACCTGCAAACACATCAAAATATCAAAAAATAGATCAAATCGAAGATGTAGAGTCCCAAGGGGTATGTCAAAAATGTAGACTATAAAAATTCAATCTAAGATTGCCCTAGGATAACCACCAAATCCTTTTAATCTAAGCAAATATCTAATCTACCCTATGAAGAATATGATAAGGGAGATAGAATCATAAACTTATAATAAACAAGCATGCTATGATAAAAACAACAAAGATATCTCAATTAACTCCAATGTAAGAAAAATAGCATCATCCACTACATATGATCATAGAAATCATAGAAATAATTTAAAAAAAGTTTTCCCTTAGAAATCTACAAGCACAAAACAAGATAAAATAAGAGGTTAAGTATGGTTGTTAACCCAAAAATGAAGGCAAGGATTCAAATTTATAGATTTGGAGGGAAATTGATCAATGGTTGAGTTCAAATTGAACATAGAAGGGATTGAATAACTCTATAGCATAGGATAAAATTTTCCAAAGATAGGGAGAGAGTGGAAAATAAAGTGAAAGGAATTAGAGGACAACTAGGGTATCTGTCAAAAAGTGGAGAGAGTGGGAAAATAGGGTGATTAAATAATACAATTATTTAATTTCATGAGGAAGTGGAGGGTAGAAGTAAACATATATTCAGCTTTCTACCAGACTAATGGGTGAAAGGATAAATGGAGGGAAAAATGAGTTCATTTATTTGAGCATAGAGGAATAGTTAAATAATTGAATAAAAATTATTTAATTATAAAGGGAATTTATAAGAAAATGATATGGTTAATTAATTGATTAAAAATTAATTAATTATAGGATAAATGAAAATTAATTAAATAATATAAAATTACTTAATTAATATGGAGAGGGGGGATGGTTAGTAGGTTGATTAAATAAAAAATATTGAATTATGGACGAAGATCGACGATTAAAAGAATGTTAATTTTTGGTGTCTACACAAATATTATTAGTTGCATGTAGTGAAAAGTTGCAAGATAGGGTAAATTTTGTTTTGTTCGTCATGGGCATGAGCCATTAGTGAAAACATGTTTTGGTAGGCAGGTTTGCGCTAGGAATGGTCCTAGTTTTCTTCCCAAGTCACTCAAATGTTTAGTGCCATATCATAAGTGCCCTAAGTCCAAAAAATTATTAAACTTTGATGGGTCATATCTCAGAATCCAGGGCACATACAAATGATCCATTTAAACCCATAGGATCACATGAGGCCTCTCTATAATAACATAACTCCAGTTTTGAAGAATCAAAGCCATTTTTTTAAGGCATTAATTTTTTTGTTGATGTAAATATCATTAGTTGAATGCAATGAAAAGTTGCAAGATAGGGTAATTTCCATATTTTTCATCATGGGCACGAACAGTTAGTGCGAACACGTCTAGGTAGGAATTTTATTGCTAGGAATGGTCCTATTTTTCTTCCCAAGCCACTCGAAGGTTCAAGGCCATATCATAGTGTGGCTATCTCTTAAGTGCCCTAAGTTCAAAAGATGTAGAACTTTTATGGGCCTTTCTCATAATTTGGGGTTCGTGTGAGGCCTCTCTACAATAACCTATTTCAGATTCTGAAGACTCAAATCCATTTTCTTAAGGAAATAATTTTTTCGTTGATGCAAATGTCATCACTTGCATTCTATGAATTGTTGCAAGATAGGGTAAATTTTGTTATGTTCATCGTGGGCATGATCTGTCAATATTATAGGAATGGTCATGTTTTTCTTTCCAGGTCACTTGAACGTTCAAGCCCATACTATAGCAACTCTATCTCTTAAGTGTCCTAATATTAAAATATTGTCAAAATTTGATGGGTTATTTCTTAGAATCTGGAGCACATATAAACCATCTATTTGAACCCACAAGGTCACATGAGGCCCCTCTACAATAACCTATCTCATATTCTGAGTAATCAAAGCCATTTTCCTAGGGAAACACTTTTTCTATTGATGCAAATATTGTTAGATGCATGCAATGAAAAGTTACAAGATAGGGTAAATTCTATTCTATTCATCATGGGGCACAAACCATCAACACAACCATATACTTGAATGTTTAGGGCTATACTATAATGCTACTATCTCTTAAGTGCCCTAAGTTCAAAAATTGTCAAACTTTGACAGCCCATTTATCAGAATTTGGGGTACATATGAATAATCCATTTGAACCCATAGGGTCATGTGAAGTGCTTATACAATAACCTATCTCATATTTTTAAGATTTGAAGCCATTATCTTAGGGTTTCAATTTTTCTGTTGATACAAATATTGTTAATTGCATGCAATGAAAAGTTACAAGATAGGGTAAATTTCATTTTGTTCATTGTGGTCATGAACCATTAGCACAAACACATCTAAGTAGGTAGGTTTATGCTAGGAATGGTCTTATTTTACTTTCTAAGTCACTCAAATGTTTAGGGCCATACCTTAGTGGCCCTATGTCTTAAGTGCCCTAAGTTCAAAAAAATGTCAAACTTTGATGAGCCATTTCTCAAAATCTAGGGCACATACAAATAATCTATTTGAACCCACAAGGTCATGTGAGGCCCCTCTACCATAAATTATCTCAGATTTTGAAGACAAGAAGCCATTTTCTTAGGGCAACAATCTTTTCTATTGATGTAAATATTGTCAGTTGTATGCAATGAAAAGTTGTAAGATAGGATAAATTTTGTTTTGTTCTTCATAGGCATGGACCGTTAGCGTGACCTCTTCTGAGTAGTAAGTTTATGCTAAAAATCGTCTTATTTTTTTTTTCCTAATTTGCTCAAATGTTTAGGGCGATACCGTAGCGATAGTATCACTTAAGTTCCCTAAGTTCAAAAAAATGTCAAACCTTGACAAGTCATTTCTCAAATCCGAGGCACATACGAACAATCCATTTGAACCCATAGGGTCATGCGAAGCCCCTCTACAATAACCTATCTCAGATTTTCAAGTCTCAATTCCATTTTCTTAGGGAAATAATTTTTTTGTTGATGCAAATATTATCGGTTGCATGCAATAAAAAGTTGCAAGGTAGGGTAATTTCATTTTGTTCATCATGGGCATGAATCGTCAATGTGAACATGTCTAGGTGAGAACATCTATGCTACACATGGATGTGGTTCACACCCCAACTCTCAAAAACTAACTGGATTAAGATTTTGATGTTGCAACTCTCCTTTTCATCATGATTTGCATACATAAGTAGGTCATACACATAATATTTGTTAGTCTACACATATTTTTCATCATGATCATCTAGTTTACATACATAAGTAGGTCATACACAAAATATTTGTTAGTCTATGCATATTTTTTATCATGATCATCAAAATTTGCATGCATAAGTAGGTCATATGCATAATATTTGTTAGTATATGCATCTTTGTCGTCATCATGATAACTTACATACATAAGTAGGCCATCTTTGTATATGCATCTTTGTCATCATCATCATCATCATCATCATCATCATCATCATCATCATCATCATCATCATCATCATCATCATCATCAATACATTTATAATCAATCGGTGGTTTATATACAATATTTGGCTTCTAAATAGGTACAAATCATCTCTTTGGCCTCTAAATAGGTACAAATCAGCTCATGGTTGTTTATATACAAAATTTGGCCTCTAAATAGGTACAAATCAACTCATGGTCATTTATGTTTACAAAAAAGTTGAATGTACAATGATTGGTAGAAAGAATAGATGATATGTCAATCACCCAAGGATAGATACAAAATTTCCAAAATCATTCTACCTTTTCGTAGAATCAATCTTCACTGTAATGCTCCAACAAACTGAATACTTGCAGTTGGCCCAAATTAATCTATTGAATATTATGGATCATCTCTAAC
Organism: Cryptomeria japonica; assembly: GCF_030272615.1. Taxonomy (NCBI): domain Eukaryota; kingdom Viridiplantae; phylum Streptophyta; class Pinopsida; order Cupressales; family Cupressaceae; genus Cryptomeria; species Cryptomeria japonica. Next base: position 416,955,128 of record NC_081406.1, on the reverse strand, counting down.
CCTTGTTGTGTCAAGTACTGCCTTATGGTCAGATTCATGAACTTTTTTATAAATTCTTATTATGTGGTCTACCACAATATTTAATCAACTATATATTTTTTGTAAAAGAAAGGTTAGAGTAATGAATAATATTCCCGTGTGTGTCAAAATCCTCAAACAACCAAAAATATGATTTCTTGATAGGGTACCTTATAAGTCATGTTCCTGTGACAACAACAGACCTTATTGGGTACTCAATACCCTCTCCATAAATGATTGTGATTGTCAATTTATTTTTTGCTTCAATGCAATGACACATAAAGTAATATGTGTCTTCTTCATTGTTTTCATGAGCAATAACTGCATACATATGACCTACATTTTATTGAATGATAAATTTAAATAAAAAACAATGTAAAATGTAATAAAATGATTTCAAATTTTGAGTTCAACTAAGTAATAAATCACAATACCTAGTTTCACTAGGTCAAATACATGGTTAAAGTCCACCGAAACTTTGATCTGGTTCAATTGTAGTGCTTTGGGAAGTTGACATGTGTTGATGGGAACTAAAATTCTACAAGACTATTCATCAACCTACTCTTCTGATTCACACTCTTCCCACAAAAAATACATACATGACAAGCAAAAGTATACAATCTCTCATATAAATAATTGGTGATGTTTCATTTGAACTTCTAAATGAGTGCAATTCACTCAATCTTGTAATGGTGTAATTTTTTTTTTAGAAACAATATACTTAACTTCGTTACCTGGTCCCATTGTTGAGCTACACCATTCCACAATTCTTACTATATCCATCAACTTAATGCCACCGTTGTCCTCTAGTTCTTCTCTAGCAAGGACCCTTTTTACACATGCTTTTGCATTATCATTCTCTTCCTTTCCATGTCTAGGCTCAATGAAATTCCAAGAATCTTGCACACTACTCATCACATGCATACTACTCAACCAATAAAACATCCTTGCATTCTTGAATTGTGATGTGCAATTATCTAACCATATGATGTGTTGGTTGTATCTAATATTCCTCTCCCTTAAATTCTCATAGTAAAGTTAAAAGAATCCTTGCACAAACTCTAACAAATGACTACAATTATCACTTATGTAGAAGTTATAAATCTCTTAATATCTTTCTATCCTCCTTTGTGCTATCATGTGCATGCATGAATGCTATGTGTACAAAAATAATAACTTGTTTAGAGTGGTAATATTAGTATTATAATTCATTTTGAGTTTGTAGTGTATAATTCTTATAACAATCTATAAATAAGACAATGGCATCAAGAGAAAATGCATCCTTACATAACTTGAACTTATCATCCAACCATTGAGCTCTATGCATATGTATTATGTAGTCATAAATTAGTTTTTCTTGAAAAATACTCATAAATTTAGCTACTAGCATATCTTTATTCACTAACTCACATCTCTTCAACTCTTTTTCATATTTAACCTCATATGTGACTGACTTGAATCTTCCAAAAGAGAGTAGTTTCTTTCCAATTTCATATGTGGTCTCTAAATGTACACATATTTGCACAAGTTGCAAACCACCTAATGCAACACATGAGCCTTTCAAACACATCATCTTATAAAGTGCAACCATCATCTCTTTTACATAATATGATTGAAAGAAAATCTCTTGATAACTTTGGAGGTACTTGTATACCACATTCCTACAAAACATATATGATGATAAATATCATATTTAATGAAAAATTCAACATACATTCTACAACATGTACTACACACATGATTTATCTTAACATAAAAAGGTTTTTCCATTTCAAAAAATGTTTGACTAATTCTTATTTGAGGATAGATTTGAAGGAATTTCTCATAAATTGTGTTTGAGTCATATCCAAAAAGTTTTTTGGATGGGCTCACGATTTAAAGATCCAATTCACTTTCTAACAACATCTGTTTGATTGGACAAAACTCTTGTATTTCCATGCCATTTTTTTTTTAATTAATTCTTTTAGTGCATCAACAACAACCTTTTCTTTTCATGGAAGTCTACCCAAGAATGCACAAAGAGAGTTATTGTTAAGATCCTTTCTTTTTTCATGCCTCCCTAGGGCATGGTGTAGTGCTATTCTACATATCCTTAATGATTTAATTGTTTTGCTTATTAAAATAGATGTTTTAGTTTGCTTGCTATTTATGGTTGATAGAAGAACATGTTGACTGAAATTGGCATCTTTAGAGCATTATGTCAAACCAATTGCTTGGTATGCATAAAAAATATTTCTTAATATTATTTTCAAATGATATTAAGCCAATAATTTTCATTTTGTTTCTAAAATTCAGATTTTTTATCTTTTCAACAATTGATTGGCATCTTCCGGTTTGATTTAAGCTCTCAAAATAGTTTTTCCATATTATATTAGCCATTCTTCTACAAGTGCATTTGAGAATTTTATCAAGCATTGGCTTCAAAATATTTTCATCAACATCAGTTAGATACTTTGATTTTGTATGAATAATTCTAGGATGTGCTAATATTGGTGTGTTCTTGGTTTGCATTTAGTACATTTGATTGATCATTAATTGGCACTTATTCTTGGTTTGCATTAGGTTCATTTGGTATATGTAGTTGAGTTAGTATAGATGATATACCTTTTCCTCCCATTTTTCTCATTTCATAGTCTACTCATGCACTCCCTTTGTCTTTCCTTTGCTAACTCTTGTGATTTGCTTGTTCATGTTGAACACTACTATATGTTGAGAGGGGGGGGAATCATCATACCATAAAAAATTATTAGGATAAACTGCTTAAACCATGACATGCATCCAAACCAATATGCATGAAAGTAAACAATAGAAACAACAAATGTATCCACACAAGAAAACCAAGATATTCATGTGGAAAACCCAAATTAGGAAAATACATGGTGAGAATCAAACTCACAATATATATTAGTCTGTTTACAATATTTTAGGCCATAGTCCAAAGAGCGTACTGCTTCAAACTTGTAGGCTAAGTCACACTGCCTTAGAGGAGGATAAAAATGAAAGACTTGCACAACTGAAGATCACTTCTTTAGGGAAAGACACAAAATAAGTGTTCAGATGCAATATAAAAAAAGATCAAACTATATAGGAAACTTGGCTTCAGCTAGCATGTCGGTAGTAGTTCACTAACTAAAGATCATATATCACAATAACACTTTCGTATCTCTACTTCACTCAAATTCAAACCACAAATCAACTCATTGTCCCATATACTTCTTCACACACCATTCTATATGTAATCACAACCCAACTAAACCTCTTATTATATACTATCTATATCAAAAATAATCTCCATGAGGTTGGCCCAAAGGAAAGTCTAACTTGTACATAATATTTACCCAAAATAATTTCTTATGGAAGGTAAATAGAACATGTGAGGGATCACACCAAGTCAACACACCTTCCAAATATCACCAAAAAGACTTTACATGCAACCACTCAAACCAAAATACATAAGACAGTACAAATAATTTGAATAACCTAATATATCTTAATCTAGACCCAAAAAAGAATAATTGGTCAACCACAAAAGAAGCAATACACATAGGAATAATGACAATTGATCCACAATATCCTTAAAGCAATATCAAGACGAGGAAAGTAATACATTCCTCCGCACACTTCTAAAACAATACTAGAACTAGTCATAAATAATAATGTCACCTATGAATAACCATCCAATTACCTGGAAATATGAAATCAAGCTACTAGAAACATTCTATAGTAATCAACATAGCCATTTGAAACTTATCCAGTGCAAACACACATTCCAAACTATGATATTATTCATCAGAGCAATCATTATAGAAAACAACACTACTTTTAGACCAAACAAGGAACGTTACTCCTCCAAAATAACTCATGTCATCATCCTAGCCCATCTAGAAGGACAAAAATTAATCTATAAATAACTCTATAGCATATAACTAATTAGATAGACATTTGTATTGGAAACCAGATTCAATCAAATACCAGGAATACAAAACATAATAAGATACCAGACAAAATACTACACTATACATTACTTCAGTACGATGAACAATCAACACTGATATCATAGTAAATCCGGACCAAACTAATAGCCAGATAGACCACCAACCACTAGACCATCAACAATAGGTTTGACACCAATGGAAACAAAGACACATATGTGCAACAATTGCTTCCCATTCTTAATATCAATTTTCCCAAATGACATCATATCTATTAGTAAATATTATACAAATTAAGAAAATAAATCATGTCATGAAAATGATGAAAATCATTGAATTTGACAATCAAAAGTATTAAACAAACAAAAAAACATTGAAAAGAAACTCATTTCAATCATTTGAATTCATATAAAACAAAAGATTCTCTTACTATTTGAGAATGTCATGGGTAAACAGAAATAGTTGCAGTGGGACCTTCACCAATATTTTTTTGTACTTTTCTGGCTATTGTCAATCCACTTTAAATCAACATAATGTGTATGGGTTACTTTTCCCCAATTTGTTTGCGTTTTTGGCCCCTAAAATTCCTAGGTTTCTAAATGGGTTTTCAATGTCTATAATGTTAAAAATCATACTTTTTTTTAATGATAAAACCATGTACCAATTTTTGACACCATAGACCCAGAAAAGACACGTGCACCTTTTTAGGGACAGTAACGCAAATGGGTTAAGAAAACTTAACCCATTCATTCTTTGGGTCCTAAACTTTGGCTTACACCTAAGTGTTATGAAACAAATAGGGGAGGAAAGGTGGGGGAGAGAGATGGGAAGAGAGATTGAGAGATAGGGGAAGAGAGGTGGGGAAAGGGAGAGGAGGGGAAGAGAGGTAGAGAGAGAGGTTGAGAAAGACAAAGAGTGAGAGGTGGGGGAAGGGAGATAAATTTTGAGAGAGATAAAGAAAAGAAGAGAGGTGGGGGAAGGGAGAGGAGGGGGAGAGATATCAAGAGAGGGTGATAAGGAGGGGAAGAGAGGTGGGGAAGGGAGAGGAGGGGAGAGTGGTAGAGAGAAAGAGTGAGAGAAGTTGAGAAAGAGAGTAGGGAGCTATAGAGAAGGAGAGGGAGGGGGGAGGGAGAGGGAAATAGGGGAGAGAGGGAGAGAGGAGGAAGAGAGAGAGAGGAGGGGGAAAGATGTTGAGGTAGAGATAAAGAGATAAAGAGGAAGATAGAGAGAGAATGATAGAATAAGGTGAGAGAGAGGAGGGAGAGGGATATGGGAGAGAGGGGGAAAGGGAGATGGAGAAAGAAAGAGATGGAGAGAGAGAGGGAATCCAAGGGGTTAGGATTCCAAGAAAATTTGACCTTTGTATAAGATTTATGAATAACTCTTTCAATGAAAGGTTGTAGGAGTAAAAGTTTCATTAATCACACATTGTTGATGGAGGATAAAGAAATTAATTCTTGAATCTCCTTCTACATACCATTATTAAATGAATTTCTAAACTTCACCACTTCACAAACTCATTTCATTTATCTCTTTTCACCCTAACCCATTGCATCCACTTGACAAATGTGAGATAAACATTTATATCTACATCTCACCCACTAAATCCCACATACTTCCTATAATTGGATCCTCTCATGGACTTGTGTATAATTCTATTTCTCCTCTCATTTATAATCCTCTCTTGCTTCTTTGAAATTGGCTGTTGTAATGTTTCTTTGAAATATTTTGCACACTTAGTTTTTTAAAATATCATATTTATTTCTTTGTCATTTCAATCAACCATCTCCGTTCTCCATATCTTCTTGTGCAATAGTTCTTAAATATGAGAGCACATAAATGTTGAATGCATAATCTTGGTAGATAGGAGGGAAATGAAGTGGGATTTATTTTGAATGAATTTGTTTTGTTTTGCTTGGGATTTTGTTGCATTTGTGTTCATTAGGAATAACTTCATTGGCATGATGTTGGATTGAAACTTGAATCCTTGGCTTATGGTTGGGATTTAAGGGTTCAGGATTTTGTTTTCCATATCCCTCATCATCAGTTATACTATCATTTATTTTATTAAAATTCATTGAATAAGAACACCTTTCCAAGGTCCAATTAATAGAAGGCAATAACATCATTTCTTAACATATTTACTTGATCAAACACAACATTCATATTTCAACAAAATCATATAGATCTCTTACAAAGCTAAAAGCATTCATTTTTCCAAATTGAAGAAGGATATGAAAGGAGGGTTTCCACTTTCATATGCATAGCTTTTAATGTGCAATCCATCATCCTTACCCTGCATTCAACACTTGCACTATACTAATCTAATCTCTCACGAGACCTTCTAATATTATCCTTGCAAAAAGACATCCATCTAATTTACTTGTTTATATAGGGTCATGAGTTTAATTGGGAACTTAGGCTCTCAACCAAAGATTTGTTTATATCAAACATTATTTTTATTCACACTAAATCATATTCATAAGTAAGCACTCAAGGATTCTAATTGATATAAACTACACCACCAAGTAGCATCCTTATATATATATATATATATATATATATATATATATATATATATATATATATATAGAGAGAGAGAGAGAGAGAGAGAGAGAGAGAGAGAGAGAGAGAGAGAGAGAGAGAGAGAGAGAGAGAGAGAGAGAGAGAGAGAGAGAGAGAGCAATATATACCAAATCAAGTTCATCCTATAATCATCATGATGCATGCCAAATAGAATTCATACATGTTCCTAAGAATGCAAGCACTTCATTTCATTAATCATAGAAATTTTTTATCATTTAAACCTAATAAATCTAATAAGAATGATCATATCACAACACATTATCTTATACATGTTGTCACATGGAAGTGCACCCGATGCAAGCTTGAAATTCCTGCAATCCTGTACTTGGAAAAGGGATAGAAGGATATGCATAAAATGAAACTATTGCTAAAAAGGTGATCCACTAATGACTGAAATGATTTTAAATGCTTACAAACTCACAAAAATGCTCAAATAATGAAGCTATTTTTGAAACACAACTTGAATACACATGCTTGCAAAAAACAATTTTCATGAAAGGTTAGTTTTTTGATGTTGACAAAAGGAGCAATGATATTCTCACAATTATGATAGAAAAGAAAAAAACTCACACAATCAGAAACCTGCACTATAACATGTACCTTTTACACTAAGCATCTGAAGAAACTGAGATAAAATAAAGGATTCAATAGAAGAATCACAATTTTTAAATCAATATGCTTACAAACACAACACTTAGACAAAAGGTATCAAGGAGGAACTTAACTTCAATATTGAAAATAAGGAATTTTCTGCATTACAAATCTGGAAAAACTCATATGAAATGAGTCATAGGAGCATGAATATATGATGCTACACAAGTACCAGAAACTCCAGAACTAGAGAAATAAGTGACAAAAAGTCCCTTATACAAGTAAGCTTTCAAAATTCAAAAATGAATTTTGGCTCCCAAAAATATGTGTTGTCATCTCTCCACCAAATCAAGACTCCAACTGAAAGAAAAAATCCTCCAAAACTGATGACTTCTCATCATTTCATGCTGAGTTCACCTGGACGCTACCGGTTTCTATGCAGACAATTTACAACTTGCGCACCTTCTTATCGGGTTATCAACGTAGCGTCAAAACACTCCCACCGATATTTGATGGTGCGCTCCCAACAGTGTGTTGTTCCAGTGGGTCTTCGGTGTAGCTCCTAAACATGTTGTACTAATAGCCAATGGTGCACTCCAGAACAATATGCTTTCCGATGACCGATGACAACTTTTCACGCTTCACCACGTGGCACATCTTGATTCACCTTTGGATCCAACTGGGTGGTACCTTAACCACGACATCATTAGTCATTGATCTGCGATGACTAACGGGTGATCATATTTTCATTGTGAAACAACGACAACTATTGGATTGGCTCCACCTTGCTTTCTCTTTATCTCCTTGACTCGCTCACCTTTTCTACACATCCTTTGTCGCCAAGTTGCGGTGAGTATTCGGTGATCATCTTCCCATTGTGATAGCCATTGGATCATCTCAGACCTGCCGTTGATATGCTTGATCTTTAGTCTCTCTAAGCAGCTCTCTCTTATGCCATGGTGTCACCATGTGCCAGCCACTAGTTTTCTCATGAGATTCACCTGTCTCGCTACTTGGGCTTGCCACTAGACTTGGGCCCGCCTTGGTTCATTCGATATTATTCTTTCGGCCAAACTTCCTCCCTCAGCAAACTGCTCACATGTCTCATTGAAACCTTAGTTTCATTGATACCTTATGTCAATGGAACCGATGCTTTTGGTGAAACCATTTAGAGATCCATCATGGCCGAGGTTTGTTCAACATTCATTTTGATGACATGCCACCTGTTCTGCCGCGTCATCACCGCTGGACCCTCCACGTCTTCTGCTGCGTGTCACCACATGGTACCTTGTGATTTTCTCAGAGTCCACCTCAGTGCCACCTATCATAAGGGTATTCATTCTGGTCACATCACTAATGAATACTAAGAGGGGGGGGGGTGAATTAGTATGCCAAAAATCAATGTACTTAAACACTTTGCTAGACTAACAATAAACTGGTAAAACAATTTAGCAGACAAACCAGTTAGCACACCTGCAAACCAAATAGCAAATAATGCATTCACCCATAGAAGCAATAACACCATAACACAAGATATTTTGACGTGGAAATCCAAATGGGAAAAACCATGGTGAGATGGAACTCACAAGTAACTATCTGCAGAATAGGAACCAGATCAGTTAAGGTCATACAATGTTCTTTACCAGAACAGATCCTGTTAGGAATCTCAATCTCTGTTAGGAGATAAGTCTGATTAAAGACTACCTTGCTAGAGGATTTTAGATCCACATATGTGAACCACCTTGTTAGAGGATTTTCAAAAGGCTTTTTGGGCCTACCTGGTTAAGGGCTTCAGACTTGTTGAAGATGTGAGTAATCAACAAGTGAGTGATCTGGCAAATAGCACAGATTGCTTGGTTAGATCCTTGATAGTTCGTTCCTAATGCATTCCAGCATTACTTTAGTCTTCTACACATTCATACTCTCTCTAACGCACCAACCACCTTAAACCCTTGCAACACCCTAAAACCCTAGACATATTGTCCTTTTAAAGGAATTTGATTTCATGTTGGTCCAATAGGATTACAATATAATTTCCTAGTTTCAATGCATCTAGACATATTTTGTAACATGACACAAAAAGCACCGTTGAAGTGTCAGCACCGTCAAACAATCGGTGGATGGTAACTCATCACAAAATGCTGGTTGGTAACTCATCACAGAGTATTACTGGTTCATACAAAATACCAGTTTAAGCAAAATACTAGTTGCCGGTTTGACAAAATGAAGATTGGGAAATATGTGTCATGCCGCTTTGATCCTTCATACTGCTTGAGATCCTCGAACCTCTTGGGGTCTACATACCGCTTTAGATCGGTAATCACTTTCCACAAAACACCAATAGTCTAAGGACTATAATGCATCATACCGGTTGGAACAAGTATCGGTTGAGCTTTAACTTATACATACAAAAGTGATCTTAATGCAAGTGTGTGTCCATCAATGACAAGCACAACATAATCATAAAAAATGCCAACAATCTCCCCATTTGGCATTGATGGCAACACTTAGGAAATTTTGACATCTAAGTGTTTTACAACAAGAATATTCCTGAATCAAAATTACTCCCCCTAAGCATATACACTATCCCTTTTGTAGAAAATACAATGTATACTACTTCTTAACTGAAATAACATGAAAGTATACATCAAAACATTCAAAATTTATACTTCTCCCCCTTTGCCAACAATGACAACACAGTATTACAGACTAACCCCTATTTCATTAGTATTAAAAGAATAAGAGTTTATGACAATAAGGAATAAAACTTGTCAAAAACTGATTTGAAGTCCTACAAAAATTGTTTCATAGATAAGGACCAGGACTCAAGTAGGGAGGTAGCCACTTCTTTCTCTGTCTGCATCTGGGAGACCTTTTCTTCCATGGCATCTATTGTGCTCATCTCTTGAGTCATTGTTAAGGCATCCAGATTTAGATAACATTTCTGAAGTATCTGCAGGCATGGGAGTAGAACCAATTGGAGTTCCTGCAAATCTCGAGTCCGGTTGCTGATTTCCAACTCTATTTTGGTAGATTGGATATGAAACCGGTGAACGGTTTGCCCATAAGCTATAAAAGAGTCATACAATGGCTTGAAGGTGCTCATATATAGTTGCAAGTCAGTTTGTAGCTTTTTCTTCTGTATAAGCACATCATCACAGAAGAGATGGGGTTGGCAAATCTTACTCAATAGTAGATTCCCCTCATCCAGAGCATTCCTTATGTCTTTTTGTGCTTTTTGCAGATCGGAATGGAGCTCATTTAGCTTCTTCACCAGGGCAATGTTGAGAGATTTTTGATGCTCTTTCTTGGCATTTTCCTCTGCTACCTCTTCTAGGCTCTGCACCTGATCATCCACTACGGTGCATAGGAGCTTCAATTATGCCAATGATAAGTTAGTACTAGGGAGGTTTGTGCCAGGTAACAAACTGGTAAGAGTGTCCACCGTAGCTTGGATCACTTCGTCCTCCTTCTTCCTCCTTAACACTTCAAGGTGTTCTTGAGCAACCTTGATGCTTTGTAGCAGCTCCAATTCATTTGCAGACTAGAGGTCAATAGGACTGGTGAAGTCAGCCGGTTTGGCTTGACTGCCGGTTTCCTTTGGAGTCTCCATCTGAGTGCTTTTTACCACTTCTTCTTTCTCTATGGCTCTTAAGTTTTCTTCTTCTATCCTTTTCTCTTCTTCTATTTTCCTTTTCTCTTCTTTCCTGTACTTCTCTTCTTCTTCGTCCTTTTTCCTCTGCTCCTCTTCCTGCTGCTTCTTCTCCTCTTCCTTTTTCTTCTCTTCATCTTTCTGCTTCTTTTCTTCCTCATTTTTCTCCTTCTCCTCTTCCTTCTTCCTTTTTTCCTCTTCATCCTTCTTCTTTTTCTCCTCTTCCTTTTTCTTCTTCTCCTCTTCATCTTTCTTCTTCTTCTCCTCTTCCTTTTTCCCCTTCTCCTCTTCATCCTTCTTTTTCTCCTTCTCTGCTTCATTTCTCTTCTCCTCTTCTTTATCCTCCTCTGCTTTCTTCTTCTCCACTTGATTCTTAGCTTCCTCCTTTTTGTCCTATGCTTCCTTTTGCTTTTCTACCTCTTCAGCCTACTTCTCCTATCCTGTTGCTTCTGATGGTGTATCCTGAGCAACATCCTCTACATCCAGAGCATCAACATCAATGGTGTTTGTTAGTTCAGTAACCGGGTTTCCTTCATTATCAAACACTTCATCCGGTTTAGTTATTGCTGGTTCTTGCTCAACCTTCTTGTTGGCTTCAGCCACTTGATGCATCTTAAGAGCTTCTAGAGCAAGAGTATGTGTATTCTTGAGCACTTCTTGACCCTTTCCTTCTAGTAACATGAGTCTTCTTCTTCTCATGAAGAAGAGGCCTTTGTATTTATTCACAACTTCAAACAGTTCTAAATTTGATACATCAGGAAAATGTTGAGCAAAAATTTTCTCTCATTTCCTGTTCCTTTTCTATGGCAATGTGCCATTTATTGTCTAAGGAATTATACAAAGAATCTGGTGTCTCAGATCTAATTTCTGAAGGTGATCGGTCATTAAAACATAAATACTTAATGATTTCTTGTTCAACTGCTTCTTTTTCATCATCATTGAAATCATCAAAACAATCAATCAAATAATTCAACACTTTTCTCCTAATATTATTGATAGTTCTTTGACAATGTGTCAAAGGTTTTTAGGAAGAAATGTCAATATTTATTGGTGCCAATGATGCCGGTTCATTCTTTGTCTTTTTCTTTGCTTGTCTAGTCTTCTTGGGTTTTTACTCAGACACAGTTTCTTCTGAGTTTGATGATTTATTCCTTGTCTTCCTCTTCCTCTCGAAGACTTTGGCAAGTGCTGCTTTTGGTTTCTTCTTTGCAGGTGACCGCTTGGTCACTTTGAGACTTGCTGTAGTAACCGGTGCCGATGCCGAAGGCATTGCCTTTCCTTTCTTTTCAAGAGGTTCTACAACCAGTGCAACCCTTTCCAGATTGGTGCCGGTTCTCTTTGCCTTGGGATCTAGGGGTGAGGTAATTAGGGTATAAGCATACCCATCCAACATATCATACATCAACTCATAGCCCATAGGCTCTACTTCTTCCTATCTAGGCTCAACGACCTCCTTTATGCATCCATCCACATTGATGATAAAGCAGATATCCTCTTTATATTTCTTGACAATGTCACCAGATATCCTTATCCTTTGGCTCATCTTGCACCTGAACTCATCAAAGTACTTGTTCAGAACTTCAGGGTAACCGGTTCCAACTACTTACAGGCTCTCTTTGATCTGCTTGGTCACCGATTGGTCAGCAGACCACTGAATATCTCCAACTCCTAGGAAATAACCTTGGAAGTAGAAGAATAACCCTACCAGTAGTTGTCCAAACTTGAATCTTAGTGCATTATCCTATTTGATTGACTTAAGATTCAACATAAGTTGTCTTTGCATATAGGTGAACAGATCAAATGATGCATCTTCTTTGATCATCCGGTAAGTGACATTTACCATTGTAGCAGAGACAAAATTAATTCTACTGGTAGAGAACATCTGGTAGCCTATCACCATGCAGGCATAATTGACCAGATCATCCTTGATTGAGTTGATGGTCATGCCATGTGAGTTGCTCACTGAACCGGTGAGCTTGGACATTTTAGTCTTGTTGACCTTCCTTAGGGCTGCCACTTCCCCTGTATTGCAGAAATCGGTGCTGACATGAATAGCTTGCGGTGTGATATCATACGTCTACTCTAGGTACATCTTGTCACCATGAACTTTACTTAGAATGATTCTAATGTGGTCATCTGTGAAATCCTCTAGGAAGTAAACCGCATTGTGAAGATTTTTCTTCTCCAAGATGCTATATTCTGGTTTGATCTTTTTATCCTTCCCACAGAATAAACCTAGCTAAGAATGGATCACAAGAGACCCTAGGTCTTCGATCTTATAGTCTATGTAATCTAAAATCCATTCTTCTACTATAGACCCAGCCGGTACTTGAGACAAGGCATTATATTTTGATTTTCTTTGAATGAAATCCATAGAATCGACAGTTGCACTAGAACTATCATGAGATGCGGAAGCCATGACAAAACAGAAAACTCAAGAAGTACCTTTCGGAAATTAGGAGTTTAGGGCTTGCAAATTCCACTTCGCCTTCCACTTCATCGGTTGCTAAATCACCACTTTGAGTTCTTCTTTTGACCATTTGAAATCTACTTCTGAATCTTCTTCAGGGTTTCGAGATTTCTTTGAATCGCAACACAAATCACTTTTTCTTCGCTCTGCACTTGAAAAACTTCTTTGCTCGAAAAATGATAGTGAGAAATGATTTGAAAATTCCTTTTAAACATATTCATCACTTGTTAGGCCCAATATGGAAAGCTAAAGTACTAAGAGGGGAGGGGTGAATCAGTAATCCAAAACTTTTCTTGAATAATAACTTTACTATTATGCATAAACAGAATAGTACAGTAACATAAAATAAAGTTAAAACAAATAGATAACAATCATACATGATTCACTCCATAACTTATATATTTTGGTTATGTAGAAACTCTTGGTTAGAGAGAAAAACTATGGTGGGGATGATACCCACAACTTCACTATTGCAATAATAAAGAGTTCTCGGTTAGAGCTACATATTAGCTATTTCTGATAGCTTACCCTGTTAGGAGTAACAAGATCTATTAGATCTACCTTGCTAAAGGATTTTACAACATTTAATCTAAATGTTGCACCTAGTTAGAGGCTTTACAATTTATAGACTTGATTAGAGTCTTTTACCCTGTTAAAGGTTTCTCTTACAATCTTCACAACATTACAATAAAATCATTACAAATATCTGCAACTTTACATCTGAAATGTTATAGCAGATTCTATGTGCTTAGAATAGATTACCTTGCTTATAGCATACCTCGGTAACCCATATAGTAACTCGGTAAACCCTTTTGTTTACTCTGTTCTTCGACTGTTCTCTGAAAACCTTCTCGGTGACCTCTGTGTCTCTGTAACAGTCTTCTTACACTCATGCACACACCTTTAACTCTTAACTCATGCTATATAAATAGATCTCTTAAGACGGTGATCCAATTCATTGCTTCGATCTTAAAAACATGATTCCTCGAATGAATAACTATACAAAATATTTCATTGGTTAGATTGATCTCAAAATCATACACAATCTTCTAGTGCAATTTCCAATGTGATAGAGGTTAGATGTGCCTCGATCTTGTAATACGTTTTCATATGCATGTCCAGATTCAATGAATCTGGTAACATGTTTCACTCGATGTATATCAACTTAGTGTGTCATCTTTGCTGCTCGGTAGACATAAAAGGATACTTAGTAGATAGCTCGGTGTATACTACGTTCCATGACTGCTTTCTTCTGTAACCGACTAGACTGTGCGTATCGACTTCTCTATGTATACCGACTGCATGATTCGGTAGTGTTAATCGACTAGAGTATATAGTATGACTTTGAATATAAAAACTAATGGCAACTTGATAAGTAGTAACAATCTCCCCTTTTGACATTAGTTGAGATGTTTGACAAAAACTACTTTCAAAGTCATAACTCAAAAATCTATATACTTTGCAAAATGACTATACTTGACAGTATATACAATAGTCAATGAAATAGTATATTCAGATACACTCCCCTTATCATTATATTGTACATAACTCTGATTTTGCATGCTCGATTCTGTGCTTGTGTGCTCTGCTTACTGTCCTTGGATACTCTGCATACTCTGCTTGGTATACTCCCCCTATATACAATACTCCAAATACTATATCAAAACTATATCACCAAAACTGTATCACTCCCCAAATATATTGTATCACTCCCCCTTTTTGACAAACATCAAAAACTTTAATTTCCATCTAGGGGTGGTAACTGGTCAAAAATGGATTTGTACTTGTTCCAGGCGTCAGTGAGAGTGACAGAGAGTGCATCTTTTACACTTTCCATTAAAGAATTTTGTGCTTGAATATCAGCCAATAGTGATATTAAGCCATCAAGAGTGCTTCCCTCTTGTGTAGTAGATAGGCATGTGGCTCGGTTAAGCTATTCTTGGATGGATGAAAGATGAGGAAGGAATAATGTCTGGAGTGTCATTATATCCATCCAGATCTTGTGTTCTTCATTTCTTAGTTCCAATTGTTGAGCCATGAGCTGTTGAAGCTTGGTATAAAAATTCTGAACTGAATTGGGCTCTGGGGTCAACTTATTTGAGAGATCGGTGATCTCTTTCTCAATTGCATCAATTTTATTCTTAATGTCTTTAATGAATATAGAAAATGTACAGAGTTTCTGAAATAAATAAAGAATGTGCTTGAGTTGAGAGGACAACTCAGCAATGAATTTGACAAGTTTGACTTTGCCAATAGCTAGAGCTTTCTGTACCTCTTCTATCATTTTTGCAGTAAGCTCCTTGTCTTTTAGCTTGCTCAAATACTCAGATGCATCAACTCTGGATGTTTCTATTTGATTAAGGATTTCATCCAGTTGAATGTGGATGGCTGCATCGGTTTACATTGTAGCTATAGGTAGCATATCTGATAGCAGTGTCCTCACATTCTGAAGTACTTTATTCTTCTTTTTTATGGCCATCTATTTTTCTTGTTCGGCCTTTGCTTTGCATAGTTCACTGAAATCAATGAGTGCTTGCCCCTTTAATTTTGATATATCCACATTGGGAAACACTATTGGTTTAGATAAATCAACTTTGAAACTATGCTTTTTCGCCTTCTTTTCTTTACCTTTGGTCGGTTGGACCAAGACAATAGCTTGAGAGGCTTGTTGACCCTCTGTAGGTTGCTCGGTAGAGACAACACTTTGGTTGGTTCCTGTAGCCACTGTGGTGTCTTTTGGTGTCTCGGTACTGGGTGTCTTAGCTGCAACATTTTCAGTGCTCGAAGGTGCTTGAGAGGTCTGTTCTAGAGTAGTATCTTCTCCTATTGTAGACTTGTGACCTTCAATGCCTTGTGCTGTATCCTGAAGAGCTTCGGTAGAGATAGGTTGATTGATCGATGGATAAGGCTGAACTTGTTCTAAAATAGATTCACTAGATACAAGTTTTGCATATGCAGTGCCTTCTATCATTTCCTGCTCCAGTTCGTCTGTATCCATGATATCTTCATCTATTTGAATGGTGTCAGCAGGGTCTTGTTCAGTAGCATCAGGACCTTGCTCGGTGACATTAGGATCATGCTCGGTGACATCAACGATTTTAATTGTAGATTGTTCACCGACATCCTTGATTTTCAAGATTTCCTACCATTTTGCCTTTGTCTCAATATATAGCCCATTCATTAGTTTTAAGGCTCTCTGTTTGACAAGAAATTTTGAATTGTAGGTTGTTAGATGTTCCTTTATTTTGGCTACTGACCTATCAGGAAATAGATGGACTAGACTTCTTTCTCTAATTTGTTTCTCTGAGTCCATTGCATACTTCCACCTATTATCAATATGCGAGTAAAGTTCATTTGGAAGTGACTTTACTAGTTCCCATGGAGCTAACCAAAACTTTAGAAGTGTGCAGATTACAGCTTCTTCAATTTGTCTCTTCTCATCATTATTTCTAGATTCATACTTGACATATCTAAATGAACCAAATCCACCATATTCTTTCAGATTGGCACAAAAGTTTTCAATACTATGTATATTTACCTTCTTGCTCTTGACAATATGGAATTTGTTTGCATCTTTAGATTCTGTATCACTAGTCTCTTTTGCCAAAATGAGTCTCTGAGTAGATTTCTTGTATGTATTTGTTACCTTGGGAGTAGTAACACTCTTTTGTTTCTTACTCAGTGATGCTGCACATGCTCTTGTATTAGGTCTCTTTGTTGGAGGAGTCAGTAGGGCCTTTGAAGTGTCCTGTTTCTTTCTTTTTAACACTTTACCCTTAGGCAATTTGGTGCTCAGTGTTATAGCTGCCTCTTGAGCTTCTAATTCCTCTTCTATGATGGAAAGAGTGCCCTTGATAGGTGTGGAGGAAGAATCTTCTCTGAATTCTCCGTTAAAACCTTTATCATCTTTGTTGCTTTTCTTGTAGCTTTGGGTACTACAATGCTAATTTTTACTTTTCCCTTCACTTCTTCATAGGTTCCATACCTCAGCTCGGTAGCATGCCTTTGTAATGTAATAAATGCATCAATTTGCTATTGTGTGATGTCAAAGTCAATCTCGTAACCCATAGGTGGCAAAGATTGAGTTCTTGGTTCCACAGCATTCACATAACAGTAATCGGTGCCTACCTTAAAGCATATGTCATCTTTATATTTCTCCACTAGTTGGAGTGGAATCTAGTACCTTTTGTGCATTTTCTCTTGAAATTTACTGAAGTAATCATCCATTATATCATTGAAATTATCACCTAGCTTCTTGATGAAGTCATTAATCTGAGGGGTGTTTGGTCGGTGTAGCTCCCAAACTACTTTACCAACTGATGGAAAGAATTTTTCAAAGTAGAAAAATATATATACAAGAAGTGAACCAAACTTTAGTGTATTTGCCGATTTGTTCTTCTTTAGCTTCCTTATTGTGTTCAAATTCTCAAACAGGTTCTTCAGTAACACCTCACATAAGTCAATTTTCATTCCCTTTTTCACAATTTTATAAGCTATGTCAACTGCTACATAGGGTCCACTATTTTCCATTGCTGATTGGAAGAAATAGTAACCAATTACTCTAATGGCAAACTTAAGTTTTGCATCAGTGACATTGTTCAATTTCAGTCCTTTGTAATTAGATTCTACTCTGGTTAAACTGATCAATTCCTTTTGTGATATCATCTTTTGAGCTCATGCATGATCATAGATAGGGTAACCGGTGATCACATGAATGATTTCCTTGGTGATTTTAAATGGTTTCTCTTCTAGTCACATGAAATCATCATGAACTCTACTCGGAACAAACTTGACCCATTGGGGCTTGAACAAACAAAGATAGGTTAGGGCTTCAGTCAATCCTTTGATTTTGATGTGTTCATACTTACTGTTTAATACACCATCGGTACATAGTTCATCATAGGTGTCTCTTATTTCAACATGACTGAGTTCTTCAACATGACATTTGGTGAAGAATGTCACATCTTCGACTAACAAGACTCCATCTGGGATGAGTGAAAAGGCGGGTTTGTCATCCAGTTCAGAGGCGACTTTAGGAGTCAAAGATTATTTCAGTGAGGGCTTCTCTACATTCTTGATAACTATGGGATCTTGGATCTTGGGCGGAATTGAAGATTTTAGGTAAAAACTAGTAAAGAGTCCTTAGGGTTTCAGAATTTCAAACAATAGATATTTCACACTCAGCAGATAATAATAATTTGATAAGATCGGTAAGCTAGCTTAACAGTGTGATGAGATTTGATGTAAATACCTTGAATTCGCTTTGAATGAGGTTTGATCACCTTGGAATTGCTCTGCTCTTCTCTTTCAAAAAATTGGTAAGTGTAAATGACCACGAAAATACTTTTAAGTACACAAAATACCTTATCGGGCTCCATGCGGGTTAGGTCAAAAACATTAAATGCACTCGGTTCCTCTTTAACCGATTTACTCTCTTTTTTTTCATTTTAACCGAGTAAGCAAATTTCCTTCATTTACCGACTTGACAGGCTTCCTGTATTCACCGACTTGACAGGTTTCTTGTAAAGTACTTTTGATAGAATTTCAAACTTACTAATGCATCTTAACTATGTAGATTTTGAATTTACTACATAATAGAATAGGAACTATTATGATTTTAACCTTCAGAGAATGTAGTTGCTTAATACCTTTACTGATTAATTTGGAATAGGTGCACCTAACTCGGTAGGTAAGGTGCTTTCTTCATTTGACAAAATTTCCTTCTTTTTCCAAATCATCTGTAATTTGCCTTTTATTTCTTCATTGTCTCCTCTAGGTTGATCTCTACAATCTCTGGCCAAGTGTCCAACTTTGTGACAGTGAAAACATGCCATACTAGGATTTCTCTATGATCTTCAGTTGTTCATTCCAAAGCTTATAAAATAGTTGGCACTAATATGTCCATATCTTCCACAACATTCACACCATATCCTTGTATTGTAATCCCATGGTACTGCTGCATATTGTCGGTAACGATGTATGTAAGTTCGCTAACCTCTAGTGTTTGCTCGGTGTGCAGACCACATGTAGTTCTTTTTCTTAAACCAACACTTCTTGGTACTATGTCCATATCTATTGCAGTTTCTACAAAACCCTTTGAATTTTGCCTTCTGATAGTTGTTAACAGACTTTGTCCTACATTGGTTAAATGTGTGACCATATTTACTGCAATTGTAACAATAACCATTGGACTTAGTGACATTCGGTTGCTTACCTTTTCTGATTTGGCACATGTTGGTAGTATGACCTTGATTTCCATAGTAGTAGCAAATAAGCTTCTTTCTTTTGATGTTATTCCTGTTTCCAGCTTGCTTTGATGATTTTCCTCTCTCGGTAGTATGGATTCCTTTGTAACTGAGTCCTGCATCTTTGTTGGGTCTTCTTGTATTCAATTGCTTGTCCAACATATTTGATGCTTCATAACTCTTCTTCAGTGTTTCTTTGGATTTCTTCTCTATTTCAAGTTCATCTGTCAACCTTGATACTTCAAGTTTCAATGCTTTATTTTCATCATTCTTCAGAATTGCTTCATGATGTTCATAACCTAGTTGATCTGTCATATTTTGTTGAATCCCAGTCAACCTTATGATTTCATCATTTTTATCAGATACTAAGACTTCAAGTTGTTGTTTCTCTCTTTCTAGATCTCTTGCTTTATCCTTAGTTGTCCTTAATGCATCTAGATTTTCAGTCATTTGTGTGCTGAAATGTTCATGTTCTCTTTTCATTGCTTTTAGTTGATCAGCTAGTGCTTTGTTCTTTTCTTTCAATACTCCAATCATTTCTTCAGTCTCTTCAGATATATTTTTCTCAGATGATGTCTCAATTTGTTCCATTAACTCTTGAGAATCGTGCAAGTCATCAGATAATCTTCTTCTTACTTTTACAGATTTTTGCATTTGCCTTTGGATGTCTACAATCACTTGATTTGCATGATCCAATTCTTCTTGCAGATACACAATCCTCCAAGATTTTTTATAGCCTTCCATTGATAAGATCTTTCTCTTTAGGTAGTTAAACCCTTTTCCAAGATTCAAGCTCTGATACCAATTGTTAGGCCCAATATGGAAAGCTAATGTACTGAGAGGGGAGGGGTGAATCAGTACTCCAAAATTTTTCTTGAATAATAACTTTACTGTTATGCATAAACAAAATAGTGCAGTAACATAAAATAAAGTTAAAACAAATAGATAACAATCCTACATGATTCACTCCATAACACATATATTTTGGTTACGCAGAAACTCTTGGTTAGAGAGAAAAACTATGGTGGGGATGGCACCCACAACTTCACTACTACAATAATAAAGAGTGCTCAGTTAGAGCTACATATTATCTATTTCTGATAGCTTACCCTATTAGGAGTAACAAGATTTGTTAGATCTACCTTGCTAAAGGATTTTACAACATTTAATCTAAATGTTGCACCTGGTTCGAGGCTTTACAATTACAGACATGATTAGAGTCTTTTACCCTGTTAAAGGTTTCTCTTACAATCTTCACAATATTACAATAAAATCATTACAAATATCTACAACTTTACATCTAAAATGTTATAGCAGATTCGATGTGCTTAGAATAGATTACCTTGCTTATAGCATACCTTGATAACCCATATAGTAACTCGATAAACCCTTTTGTTTACTCTATTCTTTGATTGTTCTCTGTAAACCTTCTCAGTGACCTTTGTGTCTCTGTAATAGTCTTCTTACACTCATGCACACAACTTTAACTCTTAACTCATGTTGTATAAATATATCTCTTAAGACGGTGATCCAATTCATTGCTTTGATCTTACAAACATGATTTCTTGAACGAATAACTATACAAAATATTTCATTGGTTAGATTGATCTCAAAATCATACACAATCTTCTAGTGCAATTTCCAATGTGATAACGATTAGATGTGCCTCGATCTTGTAACACGTTTTCATATGCATGTCCAAGTTCAATGAATCTGGTAACACGTTTCACTCGGTGTATATCAATTCAGTGTGTCATCTTTGCTGCTCGGTAGACATAAAAGTATACTCAATAGACAACTCGATGTATATTATGTTCTATGACTACTTTCTTCTGTAACCGACTAGACTATGCATACTGACTTGTCTGTGTATACCGACTGCATGATTCGGTAGTGTTAACCGACTAGATTATATAGTATGACTTTGAATATAAAAACTAATGGCAACTTGATAAGTAGTAACAATCTCCCCTTTTGACATTAGTTGAGATGTTTGACAAAAACTACTTTCAAAGTCATAACTCAAAAATCTATATACTTTGCAAAATGACTATACTTGACAGTATATACAATAGTCAATGAAATAGTGTACATAACTTTGATTTTGCATGCTCGATTTTGTGCTTGTGTGCTCTGCTTACTGTCCTTGGATACTCTGCATACTCTTCTTGGTATACTCCCCCTGAATAAAATACTTCGAATACTATATCAAAACTGTATCACCAAAACTTTATCACTCCCCAAATATATTGGATCACTTCCCCTTTTTGACAGACATTGAATACTTTAATTTCCATCTGGGGGTGGTAACTGGTCAAAAATGGATTTGTACTTGTTCCGGGCATCGGTGAGAGCGACAAAGAGTGCATCTTTTACACTTTGCATTAATGAATTTTGTGCTTGAATATCAACCAATAGTGATATTAAGCCATCAAGAGTGCTTCCCTCTTGTGTAGTAGATAGGCGTGTGGCTCGGTTAAGCTGTTCTTGGACGGATGAAAGATGAGGAAGGAATAATGTCTAGAGTGTCATTATATGCATCTAGATCTTGTGTTCTTCATTTCTTAGTTCCAATTGTTGAGCCATGAGCTGTTGAAGCTTGGTATAAAAATTCTGAACTAAATTGGGCTCTGGGGTCAACTTATTTGAGAGATCAGCGATCTCTTTCTCAATTGCATCAGTTTTATTCTTAATGTCTTTAATGAATATAGAAAATGTACAGAGTTTCTGAAATAAATAAATAATGTGCTTGAGTTGAGGGGACAACTCAGCAATGAATTTGATAAGTTTGACTTTGCCAATAGCTAGAGCTTTTTGTACCTCTTCTATCATTTTTGCAGTAAGCTCCTTGTCTTTTAGCTTGCTCAAATACTCAGATGCATCAACTCTAGATGTTTCTATTTGATTAAGGAGTTCATCCAGTTGAATGTGGATGGCTGCATTGGTTGACACTGTAGCTGTAGGTAGCATATCTTATGGCTGCATCGGTTTACACTGTAGCTATAGGTAGCATATCTGATAGCAGTGTCTTCACATTCTAAAGTACTTTATTCTTCCTTTTTATGGCCATCTATTTTTCTTGTTCGGCCTTTGCTTTGCATAGTTCACCAAAATCAATGAGTGCTTGCCCCTTTAATTTTGATATATCCACATTGGGCAACACTATTGGTTTAGATAAATCAACTTTGAAACTATGCTTTTTCACCTTCTTTTCTTTACCTTTGGTCGGTTGGACCAAGACAATAGCTTGAGAGGCTTACTGACCCTCGGTAGGTTGCTCGGTAGAGACAACACTTTGGTCAGTTCCTATAGCCGCTGTGGTGTGTTTTGGTGTCTCAGCTGCAACATTTTTAGTGCTCGAAGGTGCTTCAGAGGTCTATTCTAGAGTAGTATCTTCTCTTGTTGTAGACTTGTGACCTTTGGTGCCTTCTGCTATATCCCGAGGAGCTTCGGTAGAGACAGGTTGATTGATCGGTGGATAAGACTGAACTTATTCTAAAATGGATTGACTAGATACAAGTTTTGCATATGTAGTGCCTTCTATCATTTCTTGCTCCAGTTCCTCTGTATCCATGACATCTTCATCTATTTGAATGGTGTCAGCAGGGTCTTGTTCGGTAGCATCAGGACCTTGCTCTGTGACATCAGGATCGTGCTCGGCGACATCAATGATTTCAACCATAGATTGTTCACCGACATCCTTGATTTTGAAGATTTCCTACCATTTTGCCTTTGTCTCAATATATAGCCCATTCATTAGTTTTAAGGCTCTCTGCTTGACAAGAAATTTTAAATTGTAGGTTGTTAGATGTTCCTTTATTTCGGCTACTGACATATTAGGAAATAGATAGACTAGACTTCTTTCTCTGATTTGTTCGTCTGAGTCCATTGCATACTTCCACCTATTATCAATATGCAAGTAAAGTTCATTTGGAAGTGACTTTGCTAATTCCAATGGAGCTAACCGAAACTTTAGAAGTGTGCAGATGATAGCTTCTTCAATTTGTCTCTTCTCATCATTATTTCTAGTTTCATACTTGACATATCTAAATGAACCAAATCCGCCATATTCTTTCAGATTGGCACAGAAGTTTTCAACACTATGTATATTTACCTTCATGCTCTTGACAATCTGGAATTTGTTTGCATCTTTAGATTCTGTATCACTAGACTCTTTTGCCAAAATGAGTCTCGGAGTAGATTTCTTGTATGTATTTGTTACCTTGGGAGTAGTAACACTCTTTTGTTTCTTACTTGGTGATGCTGCAGATGCTCTTGTATTAGGTCTCTTTGTTGGAGGAGTCGGTAGGGCCTTTGAAGAGTCTTGTTTCTTTCTTTTTAACACATTACCCTTAGGCAATTTGGTGCTCAGTGTTATAGCTGCCTCTTGAGCTTCTGATTCCTCTTCGGTGATGGCTAGAGTGCCTTTGACAGGTGTGGAGGAAGAATCTTCTCCAAATTCTCCATTAAAACCTTTATCATCTTTGTTGCTTTTCTTGTAGCTTTGGGTACTACAATGCTAATTTTTACTTTTCCCTTCACTTCTTCATAGGTTCCATACCTCAGCTCGGTAGCATGCCTTGGTAATGTAAGAAATGCATCAATTTGCTGTTGTGTGATGTCAAAGTCAATCTTGTAACCCATAGGTGGCAAAGATTGAGTTCTTGGTTCCACAACATTCACATAACAGTAATTAATGTCTACCTCAAAGCATATGTCATCTTAATATTTCTCCACTAGCTGGGGTGGAATCCGGTACCTGTTGTACATTTTCTCTTGAAATTTACTGAAGTAATCATCCATTATATCATTGAAATTATCACCTAGCTTCTTGATGAAGTCATTAATCTGATGGGGATTGGTCGGTGTAACTCCCAAACTACTTTACCGATTGATGGAAGGAATTTTTCAAAGTAGAAAAACATGCATACAAGAAGTGAACCAAACTTTAGTGTATTTGCCAAGTTGTTCTTCTTCAGCTTTCTTATTGTGTTCAGATTCTCAAATAGGTTCTTCAGTAGCACCTCACATAAGTCAATTTTCATTCCCTTTTTCACAATTTTATAAGCTATGTCAACTGCTGCATAGGGTACACTATTTTCCCTTGCTGATTGGAACAAACAGTAACCAATTAATCTAATGGCAAACATAAGTTCTGCATCAGTGACATTGTTCAATTTCAGTCCTCTGTAATCAGATTCTACTTCGGTTAAACTGATCAATTCCTTTTATGATATCATCCTTTGAGCTTGTGCATGATCATAGATAGGGTAACCGATGAACACATGAATGATTTCCTCGGTGATTTTAAATGGTTGCTCTTCTAGCCAGATGAAATCATCATGAACACTACTCGGAACAAACTTGACCCATTGGGGCTTGAACACACAAGGATAGGTTAGGGCTTCAGTCAATCCTTTGATTTTTATGTGTTCATACTTACTGTTTAATACACCATCGATACACAGTTCATCATAGGTGTCTCTTATTTCAACATGATCGAGTTCTTCAACATGACATTTGGTGAAGAATGTCACATCTTCGATTAACAAGACTCCATCCGGGATGAGTGAAAAGGCGGGTTTGTCATCCGGTTCAGAGGCAACTTTAGGAGTCAAAGAGTATTTTAGTGAGGGCTTCTCTACATTCTTGATAACTATGGGATCTTGGATCTTGGGCGCCATTGAAGATTTTAGGTAAAAACTAGTAAAGAGTCCTTAGGGTTTCAGAATTTCAAACAATAGATATTTCACACTCAGCAGATAATAATAATTTGATAAGATCGGTAAGCTAGCTTAACAGTGTGATGAGATTTGATGTAAATACCTTGAATTCGCTTTGAATGAGGTTTGATCACCTTGGAATTGCTCTGCTCTTCTCTTTCAAAAAATTGGTAAGTGTAAATGACCACGAAAATACTTTTAAGTACACAAAATACCTTATCGAGCTCCGTGCAGGTTAGGTCAAAAACATTAAATGCACTCGGTTCCTCTTTAACCGATTTACTCTCTTTTTTTTCATTTTAACCGAGTAAGCAAATTTCCTTCATTTACCAACTTGACAGGCTTCCTGCATTCACCGACTTGACAGGTTTCCTGTAAAGTACTTTTGATAGAATTTCAAACTTACTAATGCATCTTAACTATGCAGATTTTGAATTTAGTACATAATAGAATAGGAACTGTTATGATTTTAACCCTCAGAGAATGCAGTCCCTTAATACCTTTATTGATTAATTTGGAATAGGTGCACCTAACTCGGTAGGTAAGGTGCTTTCTTAATTTGACACAATTTTCTTCTTTTTCCAAATCATCTATAATTTGCCTTTTATTTCTTCAGTGTCTCCTCTAGGTTGATCTCTGCAATCTCCAGCCAAATGTCCAACTTTGTGACAATGAAAACATGCCATACCAGGATTTCTCCATGATCTTCGGTTGTTCATTCCAAACCTTATAAAACAGTTGGGACTAATATGTCCATATCTTCCACAACCTTCACACCATATCCTTGTATTGTAATCCCATGGTACTGCTGCATATTGTCGGTAAGGATCTGTGTAAGTTTGGTAACCTCTAGTGTTTGCTCGATGTGTAGACCACATGTAGTTCTTTTTCTTAAACCAAACTTCTCCGTACTATGTCCATATCTATTGCAGTTTCTACAAAACCCTTTGAATTTTGCCTTGTAATAGTTGTTAACAGACTTTGTCCTACATTGGTTAAATGTGTGACCATATTTATTGCAATTGTAACAATAACCATTGGACTTAGTGACATTTGGTTGCTTACCTTTTCTGATTTGGCACATGTTGGCAGTATGACCTTGATTTCCACAGTAGTAGCAAATAAGCTTCTTTCTTTTGATGTTATTCCTATTTCCAGCTTGCTTTGATGATTCTCCTCTCTCGGCAGTATGGATTCCTTTGTAACCGAGTCCTGCATCTTTGTTGGGTCTTCTTGTATTCAATTGCTTGTCCAACATATTTGATGTTTCATAACTCTTCTTCAGTGTTTCTTTGGATTTCTTCTCGATTTCAAGTTCATTTGTCAACCTTGATACTTCAAGTTTCAATGCTTTATTTTCATCATTCTTCAGAATTGCTTCATGATGTGCATAACCTAGTTGATCTGTCATATTTTGTTGAATCCCAGTCAACCTTATGATTTCATCATTTTTATCAGATACTAAGACTTCAAGTTGTTGTTTCTCTCTTTCTAGATCTCTTGCTTTATCCTTAGTTGTCCTTAATGCATCTAGATTTTCAGTCATTTGTGTGCTGAAATGTTCATGTTCTCTTTTCATTGCTTTTAGTTGATCAGCCAGTGCTTTGTTCTTTTCTTTCAATACTCTAATTATTTCTTCAGTCTC
Source organism: Cryptomeria japonica (assembly GCF_030272615.1). Lineage (NCBI taxonomy): Eukaryota > Viridiplantae > Streptophyta > Pinopsida > Cupressales > Cupressaceae > Cryptomeria > Cryptomeria japonica. Next base: position 416,928,266 of record NC_081406.1, on the reverse strand, counting down.
TTCAGATATATTGTTCTCAGATGATGTCTCAATTTGTTCCATTAACTCTTGAGAATCGTGCAAGTCATCAGATAATCTTCTTCTTACTTTCAGAGATTTTTGGATTTGCCTTTGCATGTCTACAATCACTTGATTTGCATGATCCAACTCTTCTTGCAGATACAGAATCCTCCGAGATTGTTTATAGCCTTCCATTGATAAGATCTTTCTCTTTAGGTAGTTAAACCCTTTTCCAAGATTCAAGCTTTGATACCAATTGTTAGGCCCAATATGGAAAGCTAATGTACTGAGAGGGGAGGGGTGAATCGGTACTCCAAAACTTTTCTTGAATAATAACTTTACTGTTATGCATAAACAGAATAGTGCAGTAACATAAAATAAAGTTAAAACAAATAAATAACAATCATACATGATTCACTCCATAACACATATATTTTGGTTATGCAGAAACTCTTGGTTAGAGAGAAAAATTGCGGTGGGGACGACACCCACAACTTCACTACTGCAATAATAAAGAGTGCTCAGTTAGAGCTACATATTAGCTATTTCTGATAGCTTACCCTGTTAGGAGTAACAAGATTTGTTAGATCTACCTTGCTAAAGGATTTTACAACATTTAATCTAAATGTTGCACCTGGTAAGAGGCTTTACAATTTATAGACTTGATTAGAGTCTTTGACCCTGTTAAAGGTTTCTCTTACAATCTTCACAATTTTACAATAAAATCATTACAAATATCTACAACTTTACATCTAAAATGTTATAGCAGATTCTATGTTCTTAGAATAGATTACCTTGCTTATAGTATACCTCGGTAACCCATATAGTAACTCAGTAAACCCTTCTGTTTACTCTGTTCTTCGACTATTCTTTAAAAACCTTGTCGATGACCTCTGTGTCTCTGTAACAGTCTTCTTACACTCATGCACACAACGTTAACTCTTAACTCATGCTGTATAAATAGATCTCTTAAGACGGTGATCCAATTCATTGCTTTGATCTTACAAACATGATTCGTCGAATGAATAACTATACAAAATATTTCATTGGTTAGATTGATCTCAAAATCATATACAATCTTGTAGTGCAATTTCCAATGTGATAACGGTTAGATGTGCCTCGATCTTGTAACATGTTTTCATATGCATGTCCAGGTTCAATGAATCTAGTAACATGTTTCACTTGGTATATATCAACTCAGTGTGTCGTCTTTGTTGCTCGGTAGACATAAAAGGATACTCGGTAGACAGCTCGGTGTATACTGCTTTCTATGACTACTTTCTTTTGTAACTGACTAGACTGTGCATACCGACTTCTTTGTGTATATGGACTGCATGATTCGGTAGTGTTAACCGACTAGAGTATATAGTATGACTTTGAATATAAAAACTAATGGAAACTTGATAAGTAGTAACATCACCTACTGTAATAAATGCTCCACCATTAGGGCGTAAACCCTAATTTGCCTGTTACCATTTTTGGTCTTCTGCCAAATGATAGGTATCACATACTGGTTAAGGTCTTTTACTGGTGTAAAGTGGGGGTTCATAGTCTTTCACCATTTTCTCCCCCTAAGCTTTTCTAATTCTTAGTTTGCCGGTTCGGATATTTCCACACTAGGTGCAGAAACCGGTTCTTCTTGCAACACTGCTGGTTTCTTCTTCCAGGTTTTGTTCATATCTGCTTGAACAGTTTCAATATCAATCTTTCCTTCTGGAGTGATCGGTATGTCATCCGTTATGTTCTTTCTTGTTCTATAGAATTTGGCAATGTGACCCGGTTTGTTGGAATGATAGCAGACCATTCCAAGTGCTCTCCAAGGTCCATTATTCATGTTACCATTCTTCCTTCTGCATGATGCAGCAGTGTGACCATGATCATGACAAATCAAATTTTTTTCTCTCCATCCGGTTGCTGCTTGATAGCCACCGCTTCTTGACTGATGATTGAAGGCATTAAACCGGTTGTGATTCCAGTTCACAAAAGGTTCCAGACCAACTCCTTGAGTCCTCTGAGGATATCTTCCAACATTGTTCATAACAGACCTGCATTCATATGCTCTATGCGAAAACTTGTTGCATGCATAACAGTTACCATTGAATCTATAGGATCTAGGCTTATCATTTAGAAAATAAGGAAAATTATTGTAAGCCTTATTCTTACACAATTGGCAATATGTCCTTCTTTAAGACAGTTAAAACAAATAGGTTTAAACTTTTGCTTACCTTTATCCTTTGATGCCGGTTATTTCTCTGATGCTCCAGCATTTGTACCAGAGGTCTCACCTTCCTCATGATCAGAATAACCAAGTCCATTAGTATTCTTGACAGGTTTGACAGATTCAAGCTTTTGCTCTAGCTTGACAGTACTCTTGTTGAACTTAGCAAGTATTTCCTTTGACTCAAAGAGTTCTTTGGAAATAGCAGCATTTGTTTCCATCAGGTTTTCATTTTCAGAGATGGCAATGTTTAGTTCTCCTTGCATGTCTTCCTTTCCCACTTTTCTCTCATGGAGTTGAGCAGTTAGGGCACTGATCTCTTGCTTCAGCTTGGAGATTTCATGATCTTTAGCTTTGACCAGATCTTCAGCTTTCCTCCGGTTCTCAAGCTCTGGACACATTCGAATAGTTAGTCCTTCCAATTCTTTTCTTAGGTTGGAATTGGATTCATTCAGCTTTTCTACTTCTTGAATCAGGGCTTCCATGTCCGCTTCATTAGAGGAACTATTTTCAGATAGCTCCATCAGCTTTTTCAGCATGTTCTCTCCTTTTTCCTTGAGATGCCTTATATTTGACCATAAGATCATCATAGGCTTGCTCAGACTGAGTGAGCCGATGAGTAAGTTCCCTCAATGTGTATTCCCCCATATCTCTTTCCAAGTGGTTAAACTTATAGAAAGGTAGGATCTGATACCAATTGATGAATACTAAGAGGGGGGGGTGAATTAGTATGCCAAAAATCAATGTACTTAAACACTTTGCTAGACTTACAGTAAACCGGTAAAACAGTTTAGCAGACAAATCGGCTAGCACACATGCAAACCAAATAGCAAATAATGCATTCACCCACAGAAGCACAAACACCATAACACAAGAGATTTTGACATGGAAACCCAAATGGGAAAAAACACGATGAGATGAAAATCACAAGTAACTATCTACAGAATAGGAACCAGACCGGTTAAGGTCATACAATGTTCTTTACCAGAACAGATCCTGTTAGGAATCTCAATCTCTGTTAGGAGATAAGTCTGATTAAAGACTACCTTGCTAGAGGATTTTAGATCCATAGATGTGAACCACCTTGTTAGAGGATTTTCAAAAGGCTTTTTGGGCCTACCCAGTTAAGGGCTTCAGACTTGTCGAAGATGTGAGTAATCAACAAGTGAGTGATCTAGCAAATAGCACAGATTGCTTGGTTAGATCCTTGATAGCTTGTTCCTAATGCATTCCAGCATTACTTCAATCTTCTACACATTCATACTCTCTCTAACTCATCAACCACCTTAAACCCTAGCAACACCTTAAAGCCCTACACATGATGTCCTTTTAAAGGAATCTGATTTCATGTCGGTCCAATAGGATTACAATACAATTTCCTAGTTTCAATGCATCTAGACATATTTTGTAACATGACACAAAAAGCACCATTGAAGTGTTGGCACCGTCAAACAATCAGTGGATGGTAACTCATCACAAAATGTCAGTTGGTAACTCATCATAGAGTATTACCAGTTCATACAAAATACCAGTTGCCGGTTTGACAAAATGAAGACTGGGAAATATGTGTCCTGCTGCTTTGATCCTTCGTACCGCTTGAGATCCTCAAACCGCTTGGGGTCTACATACCACTTAAGATCAGTAATCACTTTCTGAAAAGCACTAATAGTCTAAGGACTATAATGCATCATACTGGTTGGAACAAGTACCAATTGAGCTTTAACTTATACATACAAAAGTGATCTTAATGCAAGTGTGTGTCCATCAATGACAATCACAACATAATCATAAAAAATGCCAACAATCACAACCATGGTACAATGATAGTTATGGATAGCCTTGAAATATCACTCCACCGTCTGATCTTCCTTGATCTGCCATTGGATCTTAGTGATTTGCTTGATCTTTAACTTGCCTCTTTGTCATGTGCTTTGTTTCTGATCCATGATGATTAACCAGCGACCACCATTGGATCATCTGCAACCTGCTCGTCTGTTAATTTGCCTTTTTACTGCAAGATTTGGCCACTCTAAGATGCGCGCGCATGCGGGGGGCCCACCAATGCTGAGCTGCTCCTTGTCAAAAGCCCGAAAGCATTGACACTAAGGATATATGAGACTTTACCTTTAAATATGATGAATTTCCTCCGTGCGGCCAATGTGGGATAAATGGTCTATGCCTAGGCCTTTCCATCGAGTCATCGAGGAGACTTCAAAACCTGACTTCCGATGGCCGATGATAATTTTTCGCGCTTTGCACTTCTTATCGGGTTATCAGGATAACATTAAATATCTCCTTTCGATAGCTGATGACTTACTCCGGTCCGTGCACTTTTCTATTGGACATCGGCATAGGGAAGAACCTTTCCTGCTGATACCCAATACAACATCCACTCCATGCCTATGCTTGCTCATCAAGGTAAGTCTTACCGATCGGGGTAGGTCTCGTCGATAAGGCAACAATTCAAAAAATGCAAAGAAACTCATCTCCATCAGCATGCTGGGCTCAACCCTCATGGGAGCCACATTTTAACCCACATGTTGTATTTTAATTTTCCTATATCTGCACATGAAGCATATAGGTTAGACAAAAACAATGCATATATGATTT